>NC_026008.2:39876744-40227342 GCF_000442705.2 Elaeis guineensis | reverse complement strand
GACACATAAGTCAGAATCATTTGAAATATTCAAACAATTCTGTAATGAAGTAGAAAATAAACTGAAAAGAGTATTAAAACTCTTTGATCCGATCAAAAAAAAGAATATCTCTCCAGTGAGTTTCTAACATACTTAGAAGAGAATAGGATTCTCTCACAATAGATCCCTTCTGGAATACCACAGTATAATGGTGTATCGAAAAGAAGAAATCAAACCCTGTTAGACATGTTCGGTCCATGATGGGCTTTGCAAGTCTGTCCATCTTCTTTTGGGGATATGCACTCGAGTCGGCTTATTATATTTTAAATAAAGTTTCAAGTAAGTCTGTAAGTAAAACACCACATGAGATGTGACGGACGTAAGCCAGTACTCTCTCATCTTAGGTTTGGGAATGTTCGGCTTATGTCAAACGTTTAAAAACTGACAAGCTTGAACCTAGGTCAGACAAGTGTCTATTGTAGGGTATCCAAAGTGATCAGGGGTATTACTTCTACCTTATTAACGAACAGAAGGTATTTGTCAGCAATAGGATAGTCTTTCTAGAAAAAAAGTTCTTGAAGAAGAAACTAATACCTCAAAGATTGAACTTGATGAAGTTCAATCGGTAGAAAAACCGACACAATCTAGTAAACCTATAGAGTTGGATTTGATTTAGATCAAATTCGAAACTTGTTGTAGAAATATCTTTAAGGAGATCTAGTAGAGTACCATATCAACTGGATAAATACTACGATTTTTTAGTCCAGAACGGTGATCCAGTTGAACTCGATGAGAACAATGAGGATCTGATCACCTATATAAATACGATACAGAGGTCTGACTCGATAAGTAGCTAGAAGTCATGAAATCCAAAATAAAGTCCATGAAAGTCAACAATGTATGGACATTGGTGATCCACTTGAAAGGATAAAATTTATAGGATGTACGTGGATCTTCAAAAGGAAGAGAGCGCAGATGAAAAGGTGAAGACCTATAAAATTTGTCTGGTTGCCAAAGATTACCGTCAGCATTATGGTATTGACTATGACGAGATATTTTCTCCTGTGGCAATACTTAAGTCCATTCGGATTATGCTTGCGATAGCATCACATTTGGACTATAAAATATGACAAATAGATGTGACAACAGTCTTCCTAAATGAAAAGCTGAAAGAAGAGGTGTATATGATACAACCTAAAAGTTTTACATCCATAAATGAGTTTAAGGTGTGCAAGCTTCAGAGATCCATTTATAGACTTAAGCAGGCATTTCAGAGTTGGAGCATGTGTTTTGATAAAGTGATCAGAACGTATGATTTCATTAAGAAGGAGAAAATCCTGCATATACAAGTGGTTAATAACTCAGTGATAGTATTCTTATTTATATGTGGATGATATTCTCTTAATCGAGAATGACATCCCTGCATTACAGGAATAAAAGTTTGGTTGTCATCACAGTTTTCCATGAAGGACTTGAAAGAAGCATCCTTCATCCTTGAGATAAAGATCTATAGAGATAGATCTAAAAAATTACTTAGATTATCTCAGTCGACGTACATTGATACTATATTGAAAAGGTTCAGTATGAAAAATTTCAAGAAAGGCTATCTTCCCATAAGCCAAGGAGTTTCTCTCTCAAAGAGTGATTGTCCGACAACTCCTCAAGAGAGAGAGCGTACGAGTAAAATTTCATATGTTTCAGCAGTGGATCTATTATGTACGCCATGACATATACCGATCAGACGTGGCATACTCATTAGGATAGTGAGCAGATACCAGTTTGATCCAGGTGAGAACCACTGGAAGGTCGTAAAGACCATCCTTAAGTATTTGAGAAATACTAAAAATCAGTGGCTTATCTATGAAGAATCTGACTTAAAACTTGTGAAGTTTACAGACTTCAATTTTCAGTCGGATCATGATGACAACAAGAGCATGTCGGAATATATTTATATCTTGAACGGTGGAGCAATCTGCTGGAAGAGTTTCAAGTAGTACACTGTGGCTGACTCACTTGCGAGGTGAAATATATTGCGACATCCGATGCTGCGAAGGAAGCTGTGTGGTTATGAAATTCATCAACGAGCTCGGAGTGGCACCCTCCCTTGATGGTCCTATCTTGTTGCACTGCGACAGCACTGGCGTCATTGCTCAAGCGAAGAAATCGAAGTCACATCAGCGGATCAAGTACATTCTGTGCCGCTATCATCTGGTCTGAGAGATCGTGGATCGAGATGACATCGAGCTTCAGAAGATCGATGGAAAGGAGAACCTGACCGACCCATTTACTAAAGCTCTCGATGTCAAAAAGTTCGAAGACTATAAATCAAAGATGGATATATGATACTATACCAATTGATTTTACTCCAAGTGAGAGTTGTTGAAAATTATGTTCCAAAGTCAATCGTCAGTCTGTTGACAATTGAGCTTATTATTGTAATTATATATAAATTATTGAATTAATAAATATTATTTAATTTTTTCATCATTGTGTATATTTTATTTTGAACTCCTATTATGTGATGAAGTCTTTAGGACTATTTGATTCGATATAGGAGAATATATCGTTTAGTTCTTAAACCTTAAGTTTATGACTAAATGATATATTATTATTAAGATGATAGCTATATCAAGTATAGATCGTTGTATGCCATGTACGTTGGTTGTCCTCTTAATCAAGAAGTGTGGAGATACTGACATGGCATGCAAGTGAGATGTAGGAGTATATCTCACTGAACGTGATCAACTGCTGAGCACTCTGCTGTCAAGAGTAGCTCACGAAAGATATGGGTATAAGTATCCCTCCGACTTGAGATCACCACAGTGACTTGCAAGCAACACATTGTGCTTTGATGCCGGACTATCTAAATTTTTAATTCAGTGATGAAAAATTTTTGGACACAGTCAAATACTTGAGAAGTTGGTGTATTAGTCAAGATGGAATTGACCTCTCCAAATAAGTTGGAGTTAATGTATTAGTGTATTTCAATTTAATAAAATCTCGATCGAAATGATCCATGTGATGGATTTTAAAAATTAAAATATATTGTGGATAACCATATCAGGATTGACAGTTAAACCCTAGGTTACTTTGAGTATTTGGGTCAAAGAGATGAATTATACGGTAACCATATGTCCATAGGTTCTTGAATGATGCTTTGTAATCTTTCGACCTATTCAGATGTCGGGTATCATTACTAGATGATCATTTTGATTGGTATAGGAAGATTATTTCTATATTACCAGCTTAGGTTCGAATCTATGGGGTTACACTCAAAAATAATTGCTGACTGATCATATGACTGATCAATGATTAAAAATCATTCTGGGATAAAACAGTCAATTCAGTTGATGATTAATCCTGTGCAAAAGTTGCAATAAATCAATTCGCTAATTGTTGATGATTTATAGAAGAATTGATTAGTAATTAGATTGTTAATTAGCTCAATTTGATTGAACATTGAGGTTTGGATCAAATCTAATTGAATTGGATTCAATTTGTTTTGACCTGATTAGGTTCTGAGGTGACCTAATCATTAAGGATGTTCGATTCCTGATTTGATCAGAACTTGAGCTCGATTAATTTTTGATTGATTAAAATTTAATTGAAACTATTTATTATCTAATTAGATTAAGTTTAGCGATCTAATTGGGTCTAACCTAATTTGGTTGTGTTAAGAATTTAATTGGATGAGAAAATAATTCGAATTCAAATCTCTTGCACCTCCTTTCTCTGCGCCCTCTTATTCTTCATGCAAGAAAAAATTTTTATGTAAATTTTTTTTATGCCCAAAAGTTTTCCATATCCACATCTGATTTTTTTGAATTAAAAATTACTTGGTTTAAATTTGAGTTCAAATGAGTTTGAATTTGAATAAAAATCTAGAGTCCAAATTGAGTTGGACTCTTCTCTTCATGCCATCACCTTTCTTCATGCATAAAGTATTTTTGCATGAGATTTTTTATACCATTCTGATATTGGTCAATCTCTCTCTGAGTTTATAAGATAAAAATAAAATTTAGTTCAAAATTTAATTCAAATTTTATTTGAATTGGTATCAACCAATATTTGAAATTGAACTGAAACTATTTTTTTCTTATCCTTATCTTCCATGGGACGCCACCCTTAAGAAGGGATCAGTTTTGTGTGAGATTAGAAGTAATTTTTGGCATAAAAATTTTGAGAGTTGGAGCATGAAAAGTTGAGAGTGGGTTGGGCTTCCGTGCATGAGAAACAGAGGAAGTGTTCTTCCTCTCGGGCGTGAGGTGTAGGGTCCAGGGTTTCAACTCAAGCTTTTGTGAGAAGAAAAATATAAGAGCGAGTCTTGTTCAATCCTCCACACCACTACCTTTTTGTAAAGCTTCATCTTTTGATCTAGAGGAGTTTAGAAGATCCGAAGAAAGGAGCTTGGATCAGCCATCTAGAGCCTTCGACGCGAGATAGCACTCCTGCGAAGGAAGATCCGATCAGGATTTCGAGTGGATGATCTGTAGAGGTTGGACGACCTGTGCGGCTGCTCGACATCAGTGAGAGCTTCATACTATGCCTACCAGTAGTAGAGATCATCGACCCATAAAATGGTGATGAGTTCTGAACTCAACCGATGTGATCTAAAGGTTAGATCAGATTCAGGGCATCGATGTGATCGATGCAGTTTTTTATTTTATATCAAATTTTATATGTAAATTTTTTATATCATAGATCTTTAATTGATAGTTTAGATCTGATCCAAGGTATGTTTAGAAGATTAAAGTGTTTAATCTTTTATTTTTGTTGTAAAATTTTAAAAATATATGCTTTGAACTATCCATTTTTCTTCTATACCATATTGACACATCTCTTACATGGTTACTTTATTCAATTGGCACAGTTAGCCTTATGCCACACAAACTCAATAAAATTTCAAATATCGTTATGGTATTCAGATAAAAAAATATCCCTAACATTCATCCAACTTTTGTTAATATCAATTTGACAACAAAGAAAATCGTTAACAACAAAGAAAATATTTCTAACATTCATCTGAATCAGATCTCGATCTGGATCTCGGATCGGATCTCAAATCGAATCCCAATCTGGATCTCGATCCGGATTCACTATCTATAGATTCTGCATATACAAATACAAGACAATTGCTACCTAATTATTTTATCATTTAAAATAGCTTACATAATAAATGCATCCGAGCACCAATTAATAGGTAAAGATAGATTTTATCCCTTTTAAAAATGCATCACTTTTATTGTTGCCACAGCTTAGTTCTTTGTTCCATATCTAAAAAAAATCCGACAGCATCTTCCTACAGTTCTTCAAGTATACGATATAGATGGATCATATTTTAACCACATCTAATATGTACCTAGAGAACAAATAAGATAACTGTGATGAAATTTTTTATAATAGAACAAACAACACCATGACAACAATAAAAATTGATACATTTCTAAACTGCCCAAATAGAGCATCCAAGAGCCGTTCACAGAGTTCGTTTTGAGGACTTTGGGATCGACTGTTGAACGAAAGTCTAAGATTACATCAATGCATGCATTAAATCATTATCATGCATCTCTCTATGAAAATAGAGAGATATACTCGGATCTGAACCAGATCTCGATCCAAATTCAGATAAGATCTCGATTCAGATCTCGAATGGATCTGACCCCAATCCTGACCTCGATCCGATCGGATCCCGACTCGGATTCGGATCAGATCCTGGATCAGATTTTGACCCAGATTTCAGACCGGATCTCGGACCAGATCTGAGTTGATTTGGAGGATCCCGACCTGGATCCTGGACTGGATCTTGATCCAGATCCCGATCTCGATTTGGATCTCGATCTGGATCCTGATCTGGATCTGACCTGGATCAGATCTAAGTCGATCCGGACCGGATCTCAGATCGAATCCTGGACCAAATAGTTCACATGCATTAAAAATTTATTATTTTTATTAATAAATTATTAATTTTTAAAAAATATGTTGCCCAGCTATGTAACCTAAGAGGGGGGAGGGTGAATTGGGTTTTTGAAATTTTAAAGTTAAATTTAGAACCACAAGGATTAAATAATGATAAGCAAGTTATTTGTAGTAAGTGATTTAGGCAAGGTGTAGAAATGAGATGCAAGCATGCAAGAAAATAAAGAAACTTAGAAAGAGAGCAAGTAGGCACAACACAAACAATCAAGAGTTATAGTGGTTCGGTGCCAACCTTGCACCTACATCCACTCCCTAAGCTCCTACTTGAGAATTTAAATCCACTAAAATATATTCAATAAGAATATAACGTCGGTACCTTTAACTCTAGCTAACCCAAACTAGAACACTTATTTTTCGGATACAAGCTAATCCAATACAATCCGATTCAAGGTTCGGATAAACCTTTTCAAGTTTTGGAACTCTTCCAAAATAGAAGATTAAGATAAAAACAGAGTATGAGAGTTAATCACACGAAAAAATAAGTTTAGCTCCTTTAATGAGCAAATAAAACTTTAAATACACTTTATACAACAAGAAAGAAGCTTTTCTGATTTTTTTCAAGGTTGTTGAAGACTTGAATGAGTTCTTGAGGGGTTGGTGAATTTGAAATGAAAGCTTCTTTTGCTTGAAGAGGGCTTTTTTCTTAGGACTGAAATGAATGCTTGAAAACTTTAAAAATCTTCTCTTTTTTTCTCTTTCAAGTGCCTTTATATCTTCAATAGATGCTAGAGACAAATTTGGGCTGAAATAGAGCCGTTGGAGTACATTAAATGAGCATTAAATACGATCAAAATAAGCTAAAAAACTAGCCGTTACGGAGATTTTTCATTGTAGGGGTCGACTCATAGGGTCGACCTCTGTGGCACAGAACAGAAAGTCACTGTTCTATATTTTTGGCCTGCACAGCAACAGAGATCGACTCATAGGGTCGTCTCCTTTGGGTGTGCCAGCTAAAAATAGCATGCCATTCAGTCTATTTTGACGGGAGTCAACTCATAGGGTCGACTTTTTTCTTTAAACTTGATTTTCTCTCAAAATATATATCCAAAAAATATGAAATTACCTCCAATAGATCATAAATTTTTTGTTCTTGCTTTTGAGGCTCTCGAATCAAAACTTGATAAAATTATGATTTTGCCCCTGAAATACAATAAATCTTTTTTCAAGCCAAAATTATTAGTAACCCCCTCAAATATATTGTAATCATCAAAATCAATTCATGGAGCAACAATCTCTCCCTTTTTGATGATGACAAAAATACTTGAGCAAAAGTAAAATATAATATATATAAAGTATTGATTAAGAATTTCAAATTTATGAAGATGCATCACTTAAACATTACAGTCAATTTTTGAATAAAATGCTTATTGCTCGATTTTATTTTTCTACTCTCACTTTTTGACAACACAATTAAGATCATTACTCCTCTTTTTAAAGAAAAATGAAAAAGACTTTTTCTCACTATGGCAATCATAAAGGATATTTCAATTTGCTCATATAGAGGATATTACCATTTATAATATTTTATAGTACATATATGAGGTATTTTTTATATCATAAAATTAAGATATTTCAATTGATGCCATTCATAAAAAATCAATCCAAATGACACCACATTCATAGAAGTTAAAAGCATATATATATATATATATTCTCAAAATGACATAAGTGTCACATTACATAAGAGTCAAGTCAAATTACAGCTTTCCATTAGTCAATCAACCAACAAATACAAAGGCCATAAGCTAGATCCTAGACATAAAAGACTAACTATACTAGATCTAATAGATATCATGGCTAGAGAGATCAGAATCAGAAGAGTCAGAGATATGATGAGGAGTCTCAGGATCAAAACCACGGGCACGTCCTCGACCACGGGTAGAAGTACCAGCATGAGCAGAAGAGCGAGAAGATCCTGGAGCTTGGGAAGCTATGGATTGTGCTAGGAGAGAAAGTCTGATGGTGTCCAATTGTTCCAAAGCTCTCATCAAAGACTGCATCAGGGTACCAATCTAAGTAGAGACAGTCTCACTGGAGCCCCTGATCTCCCTCCTCAAAAAATCAAAGCCATTCTGCAAAACACCTCGAAGCCTAGCCGCCTTTGCAGACAGGTCAGAGACCTCTATGAGGTTCTCTTACGGTTGGGGAAGGGCTAAGGCTAATACCTGCCTTTCCAAATCTAAAACTCTACCTGTCAGTCTCAGAATATATCCCTTAAGCTCCTCAATTTGTGCGGACTGAGCTATAAGCATCTGAAAGACAGTAGAGATATGAGAGATCAAGATCTAATCTGAAACAATCTGAGATGTCATCCTCTAAGTAAAATCTGAGGTGACAAACTGCTGGGATAAAATGGAGGCAACCCGCTGGGATATCAACTCAATCTGATCGTCTACAAGTCTAACCTCTGAAGTATCTACTCTACTCCTAGACTGTGATACAGAAACATGCCTCCTCACAGACTCTGAGGGACCAGCCACGTGATCCGACATGAACTGAATATCAGGAGATGTTCTGTGATCACGAGGAGGTGAAGATGATCCCTCCTCCTCTGCTCTTTTTTCTGTTTTTTCTTCTGCTCTCTCCTCAACACCCTTCGACCAACCACCATCAGTCTTTGAAAAACCCATGCGATGCAGTGTTTGGTGGTTGATGGTATCAGAATATGATAATCTGGTGACTGTCTCTCCATCAAAACAGACTCCGAACCTCTTAAAGATCAGGGTGAGTGCCATACCATAAGGCAAGTGAGTCTTAGACCTATTCAGGGTCTCCCTCATGGCCTCAAACATCAAAGCAGGAAGGTTCAAGGGGGTCTCGGTGATCACATGATACATAATGCAAATATCCCTACCAGATAAGAGGTCATGCCTGCCACTCCTAGGGACAAAAAGTTTGATAACCATGTGATGCAAAAGTCTCATCTCTACTGAAAAAATTTTTGCTTCTAATTTATTTAAATTTTCAGTAAAAGTTCTTCCTAAAATAACACTTATTCCTTCTTCTTTGATTGGGAGCTCCATATGAGTATAACCTTCACAAGGCAAGTGCAGGATTTGTCCCAAATGCAATGGATCGAGAACAATGTTAACACCTTTCACTAAAAATTTTACTATTTTATTACAGTAACTTAAATTCAAATAAAACTCTCTGACTAAATCAACATAAGTATTTTCCTTCAACAGATAGTAAAACTTCCATTCTTGATTTTTAATTTTTGATCCAATAGAAAACTCTTCTTTTTCAAAAAATTTAAAATCTATGTTCTTTCCATATTTTACTTTTCGATTGGAGAGAGGTACCTTGTTTAGACCAAGTGGAGACTGTGAAGAAGCTAGAACAGGATCTGGAACTGAGGTTGGAGTAGGAGAGAGCTTGGCTGTCATTCTTTTTCTGCACACATCTTCCTCTAACCCACGAACAGACTTTCTTTTCTATGGTAGCTTAAGTTTGAGAGCCATTTCGGACAACAGAGACTTGCAAATAGCTTAGGAGACCTAATTAGAGGTAGAGTAGAAAGGATTTTAGAGGAAAGACAAAGATTTTTAGGGAGATGAACCGTAGGTTTGGAGACGAGGGTTTGAAGCTAGGGTAAGCTTGATTCACCAAAATGAGGAAGAGAAAGAAAAGGGATTTAGTTTCTAAGAGGTGGATTTGAACGGAGAAAAATGATGGGAAGAGAGATTTTAAGAGATTTTTGCAGTTGAGAAAGTGAAGAGGGAGGAGATTTTTGTTCGGTGGGATGAGGAAGACGAAAGGCAAAGGGTCGGCTCATCTACAAAAAAAGATTTTTCAATAAAATAGAGCATCCGATGAGTTTTAATGAAAATTATAAGTTTACCCTGGAGTCGACCCTATGGGTCGACTCATGATAAAAAAATAAAAAAATGATAAAAATATTTTGAAAAAATTTGAAACTTGAGAGAAGGGTGTCTATTTAAGAGATTGATCATATGAAGGATAGTTTTGAGCTTTTAAGAAAGAAGAGAAAAGAATTGAGCTCAAAATTTGGTTCAATAAATTTTTGGCAAAAAGAACTTAGAATCAGAAAGATACTTAAGCTGATGGATCAAGAATTCTTAGTTCTCTCCTAATTTTATAAAATCTATCTTCACTTAAGACCTTGATAAAGATGTCAGTCAATTATTTTTTAATATAAATATAATCAAAAATTATATTATTATTTTGTACATATTCTCTTATGAAATGATGTTTAATTTCAATATGCTTTGATCTAGAGTGCTGAATTAGATTTTTAGTTAGATTAATAGTACTAGTGTTATCACATCTTATGGGAGTTTCATTGAGTTTGATGCCAAAGTCCTCAAGTTATTGCTTAATCCATAAGATTTGAGCACAGCAACTTTCGACTGTAATGTATTCGACTTCGGTCGTAGATAGTGCCACCAAATTTTACTTCTTGTTAAACCAAGAGATTAAGTCTCCAAAAAATTGGCAAGTTCCACTAGTAATTTTTTTATCTAATCTACATCCAGTAAAATCGATATCTGAATATCCTATTAAGTCAATTGATGAGTCCTTAGTATACCATAATTCTAGAGTTTGTGTACCTTTTAAATATCTAAGAATTCTTTTAACTGCATTTAAATATAATTCTTTTGGATTTGATTGAAAGCGTGAACATAGATATTGCTCTATGAATTGATTTTGATGATTACAACGCATTTGAGGGGGTTACAAATGATTTTAACTTGAAAAAAAAATTATTGTATTTCAGAGGCAAAATCGTAATTTTATCAAGTTCTGATTTGAAAGCTTCAAGAGCAAGAACAGAAGATTTATGATCTATTGGAGGTAATTTTATACTTTTTGGATGGATATATTGAGAAAAATTTAAGTTTAAAGAATTGGATCGACCCTATAAGTCGACTCCTGTCAAAAGAGGCTGAACGACACGCTATTTTTGGCTGGCACACCCAAAGGGGTCGACCCTATGAGTCGACCTCTGTTGCTGTGTAGGTCAAAGATACAGAACAGTGGTTTTCTATTCTGGACCACAGAGATTGACCCCATGAGTCGATCCCTGTGCAGAGGTCGACTCCATAAGTCGATCTCCTGTGACGAAAATTTTTGTAACGACTAGTTTTCAGCTCTTTTTGACAGCATTTAATATTTTTTTAATAATTTTCAACAGCTCTATTTCAGTCCAGATTTCTCTCTATTATCTATTGAAGCAATAAAGACACTTAAAGGAGGAAAAAAGAAGCAAGATTGAAGAGACTCAAGCATTCATTTTAGTCCTAAGCAAAAAGACCTCTTCAAGAAAAAGAAGTTTTCAATTTAAGTTCACTAACCCCTCTAGAGCTCATTCAAGTCTTCAACCATCTTGAGAAAAATCAGAAAAACTTCTTTCGTATTTTGTAAAATATATTTAAAGTTTTATTTGCTCATTAAAGGAGCTAAATTTATATTTTCATGTGATTAACTCACATACTCTGTTTTTGTCTTGATTGTTAGTTTTGGAAGGGTTCCAAAACTTGGATAGGTTGATCCGAACTTTAGATCGGATTGTATTGGGTTGGCTTATATCCGAAAAATAAATATTCTAACTTGGGATAGCTAGAGTCGGAGGTACCGATATTGTATTCTTGTTGAATACGGTTTAGTGGATTTGAATTTTCAAGTAGGAGCTTGGGGAGTGGATGTAGGTGCAAGGTTGGCATCAAACCACTATAAATCTTGTTTGTTTGTATTGTGCTTACTTGATCTCTTTCTAAATTTTCTTATCTTCTTGCATTCTTTCATCTAATTTCTATACCTTATTTAAATCACTCTCTACATATATTCTACTCATTGTTATTTAATCCTCGTAGTTCTAAATTAACTTTAAAATTTTAAAAACTTAATTCATCTCCCCTCTTGGATTGCATAGCTGGACAACAAGTGGTATCAGAGTTCGATGCTCTAGTCCTACTTTGATTTAACCATCAAAGAGCTAAAGATCTATGGCAACTTAAGTTGGTGCTTCACTAGCCGAGGGGCAGTCCACAAACCGACCTTCACTTTTCAATGGATCAAACTACACCTATTGGAAAGCTTGGATAAATTTTTTTTTCAAGCACTTGACTATGATATATGGAGTATCATAGTTAATGGACTACACACACCCACTAAGATAATTGATGGTGTAGAATTAATCAAACCCAAAAGAGAATGGGATGAGATTGACAAGAAAATGGCTCAACTCAATGCTAAAGCCATGAATGTTTTATATTGTGCTTTAGATGCTAATGAGTTTAATCGCATTTCAACATGCATGTCAGCTAAAGAAATATGGGATAGCTTAGAAGTAACACATGAAGGCACTAATCAAGTTAAGAAATAAAAAATTAACATGCTTGTGCATAAATATGAACTCTTTAAAATGGATCATGATGAATCAATAACTGAAATATTTACTCATTTTATAGATATTATTAATGATCTAAAAAATCTTGGTAAGTCTTACTCTAACAGCGATCTTCTGAGAAGGATTCTTAGGTCTTTACCAAGGACGTGGGAGGCCAAAGTGACCGCAATCCAAAAAGCCAAAGATCTGAATGTTTTACCCTTGGAGGAGCTTTAGGATCGCTAATGACACATGAGCTAAGAATGAAATAATATCAAGAAGAAGATGTCAAGAAGAAGAGGACAATCGTCCTCAAGTCCACTACTCAACTCGATGAGGAATCCAAAGAAACAGAAAATGAAGAGCAAGATGAAAAAATGGCCCTCATCACTAGAAAGTTTAAAAGATTTTTGAAGAAAAAAATAAGAGATGAGGAAGAGGCCACCTACAAAAAGGGAGCATAGCAAGAAGAAGGATTAGGAGCAACCCCTTATTTGTTATAAATGTAAGAAGCTGGGGCACTTTAGATCCGAATGTCCACAACTTAAGAAGGGCCTCAAGAAGTACAAGAAAAAGACTATGGTGGCTACATGGAGTAATAGTGATGAGTCAAGCTTCGAAAAAGAAGATTCACATGAGTAAGCTAACTTGTGCCTTATGACACATGAAAATGAGATAAATGCTGAAACTCCTGATGACTTTACTTTCGAAGAACTTCAAGAAGTATTTTATGATCTAGTTGATGATCTAAAGAAGTTAGGGATAAAGAACAAAGAATTAAAATCAAAGAATCAATCTTTATTAAAAAAAATAAAATTATTTTAAATAAAAAATTGATCTTGACACAAAAAAATTTAAACTTGAAAAATAAAATTATTAAGTTAAAATCTATGATAAAAAAGTTCACTCTTAGTTTAACTAAACTTCAAATGATACTTGATAATTAAAAGGTCATTTATGATAAAGTCGGTCTTGGCTACAACCCTTCAAAGAAACAAAAATTTTTGAAAAATATCTAAGCGAACTCATCAAGCAACAAGTTTTCAAATATTACTTGCTTTAAATATGATAAAATAGGATACAAATCCTATACTTGTTTCTCTAATAAATCTGAAAATTCTAATGTGAAGAAAATATGAGTTCCAAAAGGAACCACTGTGACTGACCAAAAAGGATCTAAGAAAGCTTGGGTACCTAAAGTGAAAACTTGATTTTTGTATGCAGGTGTGTCTTGCATCCCAAGGAACAAATCGAAAATGGTATCTTGATAGTGGGTGCTCAAGACACATGACCGGTGATGAATCTCAATTCATCACACTTGATGCAAAAGATGGAGGGATGGTCACCTTTGGAGACAATAGCAAAGAAAAGATCATCGGTATAGGTAACATTGGTATCACTCCCTCCAAGTATATTAAAAATATTTTATTAGTAGATGGTTTGAAACATAATCTATTGAGCATTAGTCAATTCTGTGATAAAGGGTACAAAGTTATTTTTGAATCTTCATTATGCATAGTAATCAGTCCCAATGATGAAGGCATTAAATTTGTTGGGCATAGACATGGTAATATTTATATGGTAGATTTGAATGATCTTTTCAAGATAAACTTGTAGTGCCTAGTAGCCTTGAATGCCAAAATTAATGAGACTAGTTGGCTTTGGCACCATAGGCTTGCACATATTAGCATGCATTCACTTTCAAAACTTATTAAAAAGAAATTGGTTATCGGTTTACCTAAATTGAATTTTGAAAAGGATAGAATTTATGATGCATATCAACTAGGTAAACAAATAAAAGTATCATTCAAATCTAAAAATATTGTTTCAACTTCTAGGCCATTAGAATTATTGCACATAGATTTATTTGGACCCACTAGAACTACTAGTTTAGGTAAAAAATGATATGGCTTTGTAATTATTGATGATTTCTCTCATTTTACATAGATTTTCTTTTTGGCACATAAGGATGAAACTTTTCATGTGTTCTCAAAATTTTATCGAAAAGTTACTAATGAAAAATTTTTTTCAATTCAACATATTCGAAGTGATCATGAAATCAAATTTGAAAATCAAGATTTTAAAAAATTTTATGATGAAAAAGATATTGACCATAACTTTTCAGCACCTAGGACACCCCAACAAAATGGGGTAGTAGAAAGAAAAAATAGAACCCTTGAAGAAATGGCCCGTACCATGCTATGTGAAAGCAACTTTCCAAGATACTTTTGGACGGAAGCAATTAACATGGTATGTTATATATTAAATCATGCTTTAATTAGATCAATTCTAAAGAAAACACCTTATGAGCTTTGAAAAAAAAATTAAATATTACGATTTACATGTTTTTGGTTGCCGATATTTTGTTTTGAATAATGGTAAAAAAAGATTAAAAAAATTTGAGGCAAAATCTGATGAAACTATTTTTCTTGATTATTCCTCTTTTAGCAAAGCTTTTAGAGTTTTCAACAAAAGAACTTTAGTAGTAGAGGAGTCAATACATATTATTTTTGATGAGACTAATGATCTTCCTTCAAGGAAGAATGAAGGTATTGATGAGGCAGAACTCTTATAGAAGGGATGAAGGAGCTCACCCTAAAAGAATCAACAATTCAAAATGAAAAAAAATATGATGACAAACAAGAAGATGAAGGTGAAGAACAACAAGAACAACCTCAAGGTACAAATGATCTACCCAAAGAATGGAGGTATGATCACAATCATCTCAAAAAATTAATCATTGGTTATCCTACACATGAAGTAAGAACTCGTTCTTCATTTAGAGATGCATACAATCATTTTACATTTGTTTCTCATCTTGAACCTAAAACCATAGATGAACCTGAAAAAGATTATAAATGAATAAATGCAATGCAAGAGGAACTTAATGAATTTGAAAGAAATAATGTATGGACTTTAGTATCAAGACCTAAAAATTATCCAATAATTGGCACAAAATGGGTATATAGGAATAAATTGAATGAACATGAAAATGTAATTAGAAATAAAACAAGATTGGTTGCAAAGGGTTATAATTAAGAAGTGAGAATTGATTTTGATGAGATCTTTGCATCTGTTGCTAGATTAGAAGTAATTAGGCTTTTACTTGCATATGCATACTTTATGAATTTTAAGTTATTCCAAATGGATGTCAAAAGTGCTTTTCTAAATGGTTATATTGCTGAAAAAAATTTTATAGAACAACCCTTCGATTTTGAAAATCATGCTTTTTCTAATCATGTTTTTAAATTAAACAAAGCTCTATATGGTTTACAGCAAGCACCTAGGATTTGGTACGAAAGGTTAAGTAAATTTTTGCTTAACAATAGTTTTTCAAGAGGAAATGTAGATACAATCATTTTCATTAAAAAAAATTATGATGATATTTTAGTTATACAAATATACGTTGATGACATTATTTTTGGATCTACTAATGAAACACTTTGTCAAGATTTTGTTAAGCTCATGTAGGGAGAGTTCGAGATAAGCATGATGGAAGAACTTACATTCTTCCTCAGACTCCAAATCAAACAAACAAAGGAAGAGATTTTCATCATCCAAAGCAAGTACACAAGAGAACTACTCAAAAGATTTAGAATGGAGAGCTCCAAAGCAATTGGTACACCCATGAGCCCATCATATAAGCTTGACAAGGATGAAGGAGGTAAAAATATAGACTCAAAATTTTATAGAGGGATGATTGGTTCTTTATTGTATTTAACTGCTAGTAAATTAGATATTATGTTTAGTGTTTGTTTATGTGCACACTTTCAATCAAATTCAAAAGAATCACACTTAAATATAGTTAAAATTTTTTTTAAATATTTAAAAGGTACACAAACTCTAAGATTATGGTATTCTAAAGACTCATCAATTGACTTAATAGGATATTCAGATGTCAATTTTGCTGGATGTAAATTAGATAGAAAAAGTACCAGTGGAACTTATCAATTTTTTGGAGTTAACTTAATTTCTTGATTTAGCAAGAAGTAAAATTTGGTAGCACTGTCTACGGCCAAGGCTGAATACATTGCAGCCGGAAGTTGCTGTACTCAAATCCTGTAGATTAAGTAATAACTTGAGGACTTTGGCATCAAACTCAATGAAACTCTTATAAGATGTGATAACACTAGTGCTATTAATCTAACTAAAAATCTAATTCAGCATTCTAGATTAAAACATATTAAAATTAGATATCATTTCATAAGTGAACATATCCAAAATAAAGATATCATTCTTGATTATGTATGTACTGAAAAATAATTGACTGATATATTTACCAAGGCCTTAAGTGAAGATAGATTTTATGAAATTAAGAGAGAATTAAGAATCCTTGATCCTTTAGCTTGAGTATCTTTCTAATTTCAAGTTCAATTTGCCAAAAATTTATTGAACCAATTTATTTTTGAGCTAATTTCACATCTCTCCTTTCTTAAAAGCTCAAAACTATCCTTCAAATGATCAATCTCTCAAATAAACACCCTTCCTTCAAGTTTCAAGCTTTTTCAAAATTTCTCCATCATTTTTTAAAATTTTCTTACCATGAGTCAACCTCTAGGGTCGACCCTAAGGTAAACTTATAATTTTTTTATTAAAACCAATCAGGCTATGTTTTATTGAGATTTCACCGATTGCAAAGAGCCGATCCTTTTGCCGTTCGTCTTTCCCATTCCACCAAACAAGATTATCTCCCTCTCCACTCTCATCTCAAAATCCCTCTTCCCATCAGATTTTCCCCTTTAAATCGCCCCTTTAGGATTTAAATCTCTCTTCTCTTTCTTCTTCATTTGGGTGGTTCGAGCTTAACCTAGCTTCAAACCCTTTTCTTCAAACCGACAGTCTATCTCCCCAAAATCTTTGCTTTTCTTCTAAAAATTCCTTCCATTCTACCACTCATCAAGTCTCCTAAGCTATTTGCAAGTCTTTTCTGTCCAAAATGGCTCCCAAATCAAAGCTACCGTAGAGAAGAAAATATGTTCGAGGGTTAGAGGAAGATGTCCCGAAAGCCAATCGTCAACTTGTTGACAGTTGAGCAACCTTGTATTGTAATTGATTTATTAATAAATAAAATATATTTTTGATAATTTGATCATAAGTTTTCATCTTCTAATGAACTCCGTTGTTGTGATGAAGTCCTTAGGACTATTTAAGTTCGATAAAGAGAGGATTTATCGATTAGTCCTTAAAACTGTTCACGATCAAATGATAGGCTGTTAATAAGGACGACAGCTTCTATCGAGCATAGGTCGCTGTAGGCCATATGGGTTGGTTGTTCTCTTAACCAAAGAGTGTGGAGACACTGGTATGGTATATAGGTGAGATGTAAGGATACATCATCATTGAACATGACCAACTCCAGAGCATTCTGTTGTCGAGAATGTCTCTGATGGGATATAGGTATAAGTGTCCCTTAGATCTGAGATCGCCTCAATGACTTGCAAGTAACTCACTGTGCTTTGGTACTGGGCACACACCCACTGCTTTTTCCTTCCCTACAGAGCCAAAAAAAAAAACTGTTTACCTTAAAAGTTGGTGGCGACAGTAGCGACGGCAGTGGAGGGGGGGCGCTCACCGGTGAACAAGCCCGGGAGGGTTTCGATGAGTGAGAGGGACGGAGAGAGGGAGAGAGCCGGGAGGGTGGGGACTGAGAGTCGGGAGGATTTTGTGGGAACCAAGGAAGTAACCTGGGATTTTTATCTGATTTTTAGCGATGGAAAATTCACATCGCTATAAATTATTATTAGCGACGAAAATAAAATTTTTGTCGTAATAATTCTTATCAAATTTTTTCTCCTGAAAATTTTTCCTCTAAAAAAAATTTAACCAAAAAAATTTTCAAAGAAACTAATTTGCGATAAAAATGAAATATACATCACTAATAACTATTATTATTGATAAAAATAAAATTTTTATCGTTAATAATTTTTACTAAAAAAATTTTTCTATAAAAATTTTTCACTCCAAAAAATTTTAACAAAAAAATTCTAAAAAAATTACAGCACTAATTTCAATTATTTGTGACTCTTATTTTTCATTATAAATAATTTACTATTTATTTTTTAAAAAAAATTTAAATTTTTATCGATTATTTGTGACTAAAATATTGTGTTGCAAATAACTAATATTTGTGATGTAAAATTCTTTTACATCATAAATATCAAATTATTTGAGATGCAAATTTATCATCATAAATTATTTATTTTTTAATTTTTTTTATCGATTAGTTATGATAAAATTTTTTTATCATAAATAATTTAATATTTATAATGTAACTAAAAATTTCATCACAACTAATAAATTATTTATGATGAAAAATATTGTACATCGTAAAAATTCTATATTCTTGTAGTATATATTTTTTTATTTTTCTCTGAATATGGTATAATTTTAAAATTTAAAATCTATCTTCATCATTCATGATCTAAATAATTATTGTTAGAGTATCGTCACAAAAGATCATCTCGATCTGATAGCCCTAGCTATATCGATTAATAAAATTCGATTTCGATTGTGATAAACGATCGCATAATGATCTGATAGATAGAGGCTATCGATGGATCCGAAAGCTTACAATGATGATTTTGATGATATTTTTGACATACTATCAAAATTTTACTTCAATCAGATATTATTATCATAGTTAATTTAGTATAAAATTATTTGAGTTGTTAAATAAAAAATGAGTGATCAAATGGTCAAACGGTGTCCAATTATAAGGCGATTTTTTAGATAATGATCTTTGCTACTACTTTGATCATTTGTACAGTGATGATTGTAAAATTCAAACTACATATATATGAATCATCTAAAACTCTCTGTCTCTTAATACTCATTCTTAATATCTTAAAGTAATTGTAGTTATGCTTTTGTAAGATCTACTTAATATAGATAGTTCATATATACACAGTTTGGATTTTACGATCATCACTATACAGACGATTAAAGTAGTAGTAAAGATCATTTATCTAAAAAATTATCTTATAATCGGACATCATTTGGTCATTTGATCACTCATTTTTTATTTAACGATCTAAATAATTTCGTACTAAAGTGACCATGATAATGATGTTCGATTGAAGTAAAATTTTGATTGCATACTAAAAATATCATCGAGATCATTATTATAAATTTTGGACTCATCGATGGTTTCTATCTATCAGATCATCATGTGATCATTCATGACCATCAAAATTAAATTTTATTGATCGACATAGCTAAGACTATCAAATCGAGATGATCTTTTGTGACGATACTCTAACGATAATTATTTAGATAATGAACAATGAAGATGATCTTTAAATTTCAAAATTATATCATATTCAGAGAAACAAAGAAAAAAAATTATATTCAGTTGTAAAATATATTTATGATTAATTTTTTGATTGTAAAATATTAAAAAAATTTATGATAAAAAATTAATCATAAAATATTTAAATTATTTTTTTAATTTATAAAATATTTTCATCATAAATTATTTATTATTTTTTTAAAAATTTTTGATTTTTCATCGATTATTTATGATGCAAAATCTGCATCATAAATAATATAATATTTGTGATGCAAATTTTATTTAGTCATAAAAATGGTTATTTACGATGTAAATTTTTTATCACAAATAATCTACTTTTTATTTTTTAAAAAAATTTTGATTTTTTTTTCAATTATTTTTGATGTAAAATTTATATCGTAAATAATGTAATATTTGTGATGAAAATTAAATTTTCATCATAAATATCTTTGTTTGCAATGCAAATATTTCATCGCATATAGTTCTACTATTTATTTTTTTATTTTTTTTAATTTTTCATCAATTATTTATGATAAAAAATTTATATCATAAATAATTAAATATTTATGATGTAAATTTATGTTGTGTCACAAATTTTTTTGTTTGCAATGAAAACTTTCCATCATAAATAATCTATTATTTATTTTTTTTAAAAAAATTATTTTTTTATTGATTATTTATGATAGAAAGTTTGCATTGCAAATAAGTTTATATTTACGATGTAAATAAAATTTATGTCATAAATATTATTTGTTTGCGACATAAATTTTTTATCATAAATAATATTTTATTTATTTATTTTTAAAAATTTTTAACTTTTCATTGATTATTTATGATATAAATTTTATGGCATAAATAATTATATATTTATGATGTAAATTTTTTTTATGTCGTAAATATCTTTATTTGCAACATAAATTTTTTATCATAAAAAATCTACTATTTATTTTTTAAAAAAATTATTTTTTTTTTCAATTATTAGCAATGTAAAATTTTGGTTGCAAATAATTTACTATTTACAACACAAATAATTTTACAGTCACAAATACTCTTATTTGTGACATAAATTTTTTATCATAAATAATATGCTATTTATTATTTTTTTAAAATTTTTAATTTTTCATCCATTATTTGTGATGTAAAATTCGCATCGCAAATAACAACTATTTGCAATGCAAAATTTGATATGTGTCGTAAATAATATGTTATTTGTGACTAAAAGAGTTTTACGTTGTAAATAGTTAATTATTTACGATGTAAAATTTTTTATGTCATAAATAATGATAGTTGCGATGAAAATATTTTTGTCGTGAATAATTACGTCATGAAAACTTTGTTTTCTTATGGTGCATATCCTTTTTGTAGGCAATTGTTTGTTGGTAGGTCGGTTCACAGTTTAGAGCGCCACTAGATTCAGAACGATCATAGAAGATTATTGTGTTGCTTCAGGATAGAAGGTGAATTTTCTCAAGTCCTAAGTGCACTTCAGTCCGAGGATACCGACACAGCTTGGTAACTTGATTATGGAGAGACTGGGGGTTGCTGAGCACAGCGGGATACTATAGTACCTGAGAGTGCTTATCTTCGAACATAGATTGAGGATGACCGAGGTTGTGGAGGCGGAGTATGCTGTTTGGAAGCGGATTGAGGGTTGATAGGCTCGGACCCTATCGATGATGGGTAGGGTTATCTTGATCAGGTTAGTACTTAGCTCCATATCTCTCTACCTTCTTTGGAATATAATCATGCCCAAGACCACTATTCGGAGGATTGAGCAACTATTCTAGAACTTTTTGTGGGGATCAAGGCTTGGTGGAGGTGGGGGTGTGCACTTCGTGGCTTGGATGTGATATGCCAGTCACAGTATGAGGGTGGACTAGAGATCCAATCCTTGGCCATCAGGCGAGAGGCTTTGATCGCCCGGCATGCTACCAGGTTCCTTCTTTATTCAGACCCATATGGAGTATGATGATGAGGGCTAAGTATGGCTCATAACCTGTGGGCGGTGAAATCTAGACTGGTCGGAGGGCCTCTATCCTGTGGAGGGTGATCTGTGCACAGGCCTCGAATATTATTCTCCAGATGAAATGGATGATTGGATAGGGTCGCTCTATTAGTATTCTCTATGACACTTGGATTAAGGACATGCCCCTGATCGGTGACCGGCTTTTGTCAGCTTCGAGTTGATTGACTTGATGAGGGTATCTGATCTTCTCCACACTGATGGTATAGGATGGGACCTAGTTGCAGTGCATTGTTTCTTCGATGAGCAGTTGGTCGGGCAGGCATGTGACATCCTTGGCTGCTCTCCTTTACCCTTGTCTGGATATTAGGGTATGGGGTTTTTCTATTATGGTGAGACCCATCATCAGATCTCAATCGACTGTATCAACTAGAGGTCACTAGGTATCTAGATGGTGATTGGATTTGGCGCCTGAGAGTGCACCCAAGAGTGAGTCTATTCATTTGGAAGATCGCCTAGGAAAGGCTTCCGACCAAGACTATTCTGAGGAAGCATGGTATGGATATTCTAGGTATGTGCCCCAATTGTGATGGGAGGAGACAGTGGAGCACATGCTCTTTCTATATTCTTCAGCTAGACAGGTTTGGTTTTTAATGGGGCTACATTATCGGCTTGTTCAGGCTGAGGATCCGGTTGGAGCCTTCATTGATCTACTAGGGCAGAGGGATGGAGGTGATGTATCCAGGGAGGTTGCTATTCAGGCTGCCTATATTATCTAGCATATTCGGTTGGTTAGGAACAGCGTTGTCTTTGAGTCCAGGAGATACTCGGCAAGGTTCATTCTCGAGAGAGCCATGATCCTGGCATGAGAGATCCTGGATGTGATCTCTAGGCCTTTGGAGACCTTGGACGTGCATCCTGCTCACGTAGTGATCCGATGGGTGTTCATAGTTTGAGAGCTCCCACCTCCAAGATACCTGAAGATTAATTTTGTTGGAAGTGTTCAGAACGGAAGAGGTGGAGCAGGCTTTGTTATTCGAGAGCTCGATTCTAGATTGGTGGCAGTAGGGGGCCAATTCCTGATTGAGCCAATGGTCCCGAGAGCCGAGCTTTGGGTAGCCTAGATGAGAGTTGGATATGCTCGGTTGGTTTTGGGTGCAGGCCATATAGTTATTGAGGATGACTCAGCGGTCGTGGTTTCCTGAATTCAGAGGTGTATACAAGGAGTGGTTGATTATCCTCTCCTGCGTGACATATCTATTTTCCTCTCGGGATGTACTGGGCTTATAGTTAGACATATCTTCTGAGAGGCCAACATTGCAGTTGATTGGATGGCGGCTTATGTTGCAGAGCACAGTGGAGACTTTTTATGGTCTTCCTTGGAGATAACCCCAAGACAATTTAGGGATGTTTTATTCTTTGATCTTTCTGAATGTATTCATATAAGATTTGTTTGAATACTCCATCTTAATAAAAAAAAAAAAGTTAATTTGTCCAAGATTTTTTTCCCTCTCAAAGTCCTCTGACTCATTGTTGGGCATGTTTAATGACATAGAAGGAGCATGGATGGCTTTGATTTTTCACTTATAGTATTTTTTCTACTATTTATGTAAATTAATAAATACAATCATGTTTTACGTTGTTCTACTTCTATTTTTTTCTATGGAGGAAAAAGCAGATTAAGAAAGTTGCATATATTAATAATAAATGAGAATTAAGAAGGGTTCAGATTGTATCTTTCATGCGAAAGAATGATTCTCCATTTTTCATGATATGCACCGTCGGATGATATAATAGTCATTTCGGGATATGTGCAGATAAACAAAAAAGCGAGTTCGGGGTGTTTATTTTGAGAGCTGTGTGAGTCATCATCGGTTGATGTCACTGAAAAAGATCAACCATTCATATACAACCCCAACCCAACTAAGAAGGAGAGGGTGGAAAAGCTTGGCGGCTAGGTCATTTTTGGATTTCCCTTTTCTGTCCTATGCTATGTTTCTTATTAAATATAGTTTATCGGACACTAAATAACATTAGTACTGTTATGTCTATTTGTAGCAATTTATGTTTATTACACTGGCCACAACATCAGAAGTGTGCTTGTCAAACATGCATTACAACATGTTACAAGCATGCAAGATTTAGAGTACCTAAAAAAACTCTATGTGCCTACCCTACCCAGATATGGCATTGCATAACAGACATCGTGAATCTCTGTTGCTGTAAGGCTCTAGAGAAAAAACAATGAGATTGGTCTCGAACCGAACTGGAGAGCTGTTAAGGGTCACATCGATGAAGATCACAAACAATCCTGCAAGGAAGTCCTAAAATCAGTGAGATATTCTCTGTTTTAGGATCCTCCGATACCTAAGTTAGTCAGGACTTTGAGAACAGATAGTAAAAAATAATAAAGTAGAGAATAAAAAATATAAATTAGAATGAAGATAACTCGAATTCTCTTCAGTAAGAAAATTGGAGAGAGCCCAGAGCTTGTGAGATGTCTTCCATTGTCCTCTCCCTTTAACGCGTGGTGCTTGGGGATTATGCCATGGAAGACTCAATGGCCATGGGAATGACCAATTATTGTTTGGACCTGATTGACCGTGGATGATATCAGAGATAATTAATATCATTTTCCTTCTTATTTCTTAACAACGTATGTACATGTTATCATGTATTTAACATTTCTGCACCATGATAAATTCAACACCTTCTAACTAATAAATCATGTCTCATTTACATATCCAACCAATAATTTCTCAGGAAGGATCTTAAGCAAAAGAGCTTTACCCAAGTTTTTTTTTTTTTTTTGCTTTAGTCGGTACGTGCATGCATGGTAAGTGCCAAAGTTTCTGTCCCGGTGGTAAGAAAAAAGAGATAGATTAGTTGGCATCCTCTCCGCTGGACCACATGCTCCCGTTTTGGAAAGGTGGCTTATCTTGGAAAAAGAATGTTTTAAAATAGTCAAAAGGAATGCTTGCATAGGCATCACCTTGGAACGAAGAAAACGTTCGTACTACCACAGCATCACCTGTTGAGTCGCTCAGAGATTCATCAATCCCATGTGACAAGCAAGTATTGATGCATAGGAGACTCCATGGCCATGCAAAAGCTTTCACGCGACTGCTTTCTCTCTCTCTCTCTCTCTCTCTCTCTTTAACTTCAACATTTTTTTGCTTTTTTCTTTTTTCTTTTTTAATTTTAAACTAAGTATAACTTGCATATATAGAACTTGCCAAGATAAACCAGGAGATTCGTTGGTTTTCACCCTCTCTCCAACCATGCGCTCCGTGAAGGACTCAGGCACCCACCTTAACTTTGGAAGACAAACTCTTCTACAGTTGTTCCTGTGACAAAATCAAGAAATGTTACAAGGAATGCTTGTATAGATAAGTAATTATATACCTTGATATTGAGTAAGGAAATTAATGTACTGTTACAGATCATCCATCAAGTTACAACTCAGTTCCTCAGTCTTATTTGGTAACTGAGAATTAATAAAATACATTTGAGGTAGATTTGAAAACTGCCTTAAACGTTCAGAAAAAAATCAATGACTTCATTAATTTTTCATGGAGAAACAAACGTATCGCCCAGCTGTTTGCTTTTTTTGCTGCTCGATACACGCATCCACGAATCGTTCTGGGTTTTTAATACCATACGCTACTAAACTGCTTCTCAAAGCCACCGCCTTCCTCTTATCACATGTTTTTGACTGCACTGCTAAGAAAGGAATGTAATAATTTGCAAAGCTAGCAAAGGAAGCACCTTCAGCTTCAGAGACGAGAGAATCCCATATATCAAATTAAATAAACGAATTGAGAAAAACTATCCATGTCCCACTGACACAGGGTGGTGATTGGTGAAAGGAGAAGGTAACTGTAGATAAGATTAGACGTTATGTCTAAATCCCATGCATGCATGCATGTATTTTCCCTTCTTTAGTTTCATTATTCGTAGCTAGACCGAGTCATGCAGTACGTTACTCGTGCAGCCGCGCTATGTCATTATCCCATTGTCATATTTTCCTCAAGTAATTATTGTCAGTGAGGGTGGCAATGGACAAGGCAAGTTTGGATCATGTGTTGAAACCATGCTTGCATGCAAGATGACGATCAGGTCAAGCAGGTCCAATAGTTTTGTGGTTTAATGGGTCCTCGCACTATTTGGGGCGTATGTGACTTGACTTTCCTATGGATGTCCTGGGCCAACGTCTTCTATAACATGATGAGGAATATATATATATATATATATATATATTTGTCGAGTTTGCACATTTAATTTTAACGAGCGCACGGTGTATCTGACCTAGCTGGGTTGCGGTTTGAAATTCATACCTAGGAATATTATTTCTCAAGTCCAATATAGACACGGTTTTACCTGCTTGTCTTGTATATATGTAGGACTTATTCAAGAAAAGCAGGGTGATAATCTTTTTTTTTGGTCCATAAAAGGGTCAAAGAGAAAATGAAAATAGAAAGCTTGGTCTATTTGATTATTTTTTTTTAAAAAAAATATAGAACTTATTGCAGAAAATATATTTAGTTATCATGTTTCTATTTTTATTATTTCAAATAAATTCTATTATTTTTTGAAAAAAAATGTAAAAAATTTTTACTTCTATTTTTTTGAATGTGGATTTTTGTCCTTCTCCTCCTAACTACTGCTCCTCTTTTGCTTAATCTCACTCTCAATTCTACCACCCCTGTCTAGTAAAACTAATTTTTTAGATCTTGCCAGCCATTTCTCCATATCATGCTGAACTATTTCTTATCCTTGGCCATTAATTATGTTAGCCCCATCCTTATTATTTTCTTTGTCACTTTCTCGATTGCCTTTCTATCAGTTGTCAAGCTCTTCTTCATCTTTGACCACATTATTAGCTCTATCCCTTTTTCATCTCGAAACGAGATCTTCTACGGTACTCAAAAAATTCTGCAGGGTATTGTGCATGATTTGAGACATTCATCAAAAAATAGATAGTTATGTGATGTTTATCTAAACTATTCAAATATCGCTTATTCATTTCTATTTTCTTAGTATTTTAACGTATGCATGACCTCCCATCTTTTGATGAATATCTTCAAAATATGCGCAGCATCCTACGATACTTTTTAAGTACCGCAAAAGATCCGTTGCCATTGATCTCTCTCATTGTCAGCCATATTTTCAGTTCTTATTATTATATATATATATAAAGCAAACTAAACATATTTTTTATTATTTAAATTTAATTTAAAAAATTATATTTAACTTTTTTTTTTAAATGATTATAATGCCAAATGCAACCTATGATTTTTACAACTCATTAAGATAACAGTTAAGTACTTAAACAAATTTCATTGAACGGAGGCTACAACGTCAGCCAAGCATTTCATAAACATTGTAGCGACATACATAGAATATCCTCCATGGACAAATCGTTCATGTGTTTTGTATAATTACCCTTCCATGACATACATCAGCCATTAAGCCCAGAGAAAATGAGAAGTAAATAAAACTAATATCCGTGCACGCTTTTTACAACAATGAATAATTCTTTTTACAAACATCAAGTGTAATCGTGTAAAACAAAACAAAACAAAAAAATTCTGTATAACACCTATCTTTTTTGTTGTCTCCCTAATTTAATTTATCCAATCATTATTATTTTTTGAAAAAAATAAGTCTATCTTTCCCTCTTTCCGGACACCCCCCCTCCCACCCACTAAAAAACCAAAAAACCATCTCTCTTCTCTCTCATCCTTCCCTACTCCCACGCCATCCTATACTCTCCGTCCGGCCCCTCCAGTCCGAACCACCTCCGATTCACCTCCCTGAGCCGGGTATCATTCACCTCACAGAACCTATGGGCCCACCCCTTCGGTTCGACCGGCTCGAACCCCAGACCGGGGGTCCGGTCCTTGGAACTCGGGTTCACCGATTCCTTCCAGTCCACCACGTAAGCCGATACTCTCCTTCTAAACTTCACTTTAAACTCCTCCCACGCCTGGTACTTATAGTGGTACACCCTGGCCCCCGAACCTTTGGTCCACCTCGTATTGAATCCGGTTTTCAATCCGAAATGGTGGACCGAGTTAAACAGCGAGTCGTGCACCGCGTCGAGTCGGACCATCGACTTGTGCCGCTCCTCCGTCCTCCGCCGACAGGTGTAACCCTGCGTCACGCCCTCTCTCGGGTGCGCCCGCCGGCCTGACGGCCCGAACTCAAAGCACCGCATTGAGACCTGCCCCACGTCCGGTCGGACCGCCACGAGCGAACCCAACATGGTCAGGTTTGGGGCATCCGAACCGGCCCAGGACTGGGAGAAGATGAACTCGTCCACGTCGATGAAGGCCATCCAGGTGCAGGTGTCCCGGTTCATGGCGGCGCAGTGGGAGAAGCCGGCCTCCTGGGTCTTGGGCCATGGCCAGAAGCGGGTCGAGACGTTGAACCCGTCCGAGCCGAGCCGGTTCACCACCGAGTTCAGGTCATCATCGCTGCCGTTGTCGTAGAGGAAGAAGCGCTCGACGCCGATCGCCGAGTGATAGACGACCCACTCGGCGAGGAATTTGGCGACGTTGTGGACCATGGTGCAGGCGCAGATTAGCGAGCGGTCATGGGTTGTGCGCGGGGGGGCACGTGGCCGGTGGTAATTGGCCAGAGAGGGGATTTGGGTGCCCTTGGCCGCGATCTCGAGGGAGACGCGGAGGACCTCGTCGGTACTTGTGATCGCGGCCGGGGGGTGGGGGCAGCGGAACACCTCCTGGGCGGAGCTGGTAACGGGGGTGGCGGCGAAGGGGGCGGCGGCGGCGGCGGCGACGGAGGAGGAGAAGAGGCAGCGGAGGTCAGAGGCGGGGCGGTTGACGTCCCGGCGGATGTTGACGCCCTTGGCGAAGACGACGACGTCGGTGGGGGTGGAGACGGCCTCGTAGGCGAGGCGGGTCCACCGGAGCATCTCGGATGGGGGATCGTAGCCGTCGGATTCGGAGTCGGTGGTGGGGTCGGTGAGGCGGGGTGTGTAGAAGGGGCGGAGGCGGCGGATGCTGTTGGGAATCGGGCAGCGGAAGGCGGCACGGGCGGGGGAGGTGGGGAGGGTTCCGACGAAGCCGGCAGGGGAGACGGCGCGGTTGTGGAAGAGGCAGGAGAGGTTGCGATGATCGGCGAAGGCGGAGGGGAGGGGGAGGGGGAGGAGGAGGAGGGTCTCCCAGTCGGGGAAGAGGATGGACTCCGGCGGGGAAGGGGGGAGGCGGCGGGGATGGTAGCGGGGGAGCTCGCGGACGGCGAGGTGGTGGTGGTGGACGAGGGGGTGGGTGAGCGTGGCGTTGAAGGCGGCGTCGTGGGAGAAGGCCGTTGCCGGAGCGCCGTCGTCGTCGGCGAAGGGGATGAGGTCGCGGAAGAGGTGGACGTAGAAGGAGCAGAGGAGAGCGACGGAGATGGCGGCGGGAAAAAGAAACGTCCTCAAACTCCGTCGCATCTTTCCGTTGGGGAGAGAGAAACAGGGAGGAAAAGAGAGAGAGAGAGACGGTGGAAGAGTTTGAAACGAAGACGACGAATGGGGAGGAAGAGGAGGAGGGCGGAAGTTTTCTATGGAAATAATAATAATATAATAATTAAACAAGTAACGTAATTATTGAGCTATGAAAGCTCAAATATATGCGGGGAGAATAATACGATAACGCTGGGAAGGGACTATTGAGGAAGATTAATCAACATTATTATATTATTCTTATTCTTATTTTTATTATAGATTGGACCTATCCTCGATGGTTATTTTTGGAGTTGGACTTGGGGGGAGATTAATTAGGGAGTGCTATTTCGGATGACTTTATAAGGTAGCGGTGGTTCGGAGGTTGGGGTTGTATCTTCCACAAAGAATGATAGGTCTTCTTTTATTGTATTAATTATTAGATCATATTTTACATAAGTCTTAAAATATTTTAATCTCTTTCTTTTATTTATCTATATAAAGTTTAGAATGATTTTGACGCAATCTAATATTTGGTGTTGTAGAAGAAAGTGAATTATTTTTTCACACTTAAGATATTAATTAAAAAATTTTGATGCTGATTACGACCGAATGAGAAAGAAAAGTATGCGAGGGATGGTTGGAGTGGGAAGATGTTCCAAAATAGACTATTAAAATTATGCATAATTATGTATGCCCTTGTTTAATTATCTGTGGGTCCACCTTTCTTTTCTTTACTTGAAGATAATTTTTGGACTTACATAAATTTATGGAGTTATATGAGTTATATACCTTTTCTAACAAGCAACTGTTGTGGCATCCATTGTACTATTACTTTCTTGGAAAAAAGAAAAGTGTAGGGAACAAGAACTGCAGCAGATGATAATAGTTATCCTCTATCTTAATCACGAAAAAACAAAATTAGGATATCAACTTGCAAGAAGTTTGGGTCTATCCAAGCCAGATGAGTTTAACGGGGCTAAACCTATTGTCTAAAACTAATATCCACCAAGTATGATGACCATCCTATCCAGGAAAGTCTATTTTGAAACATTAATTTCTTCCATTCGGATACGGTGCGAACCTAGTTTGGAATCCATACTTGTCTCTTGGATTGGAATTTCAAGCATAATTTGTGGATAGAATTTGTTGGATCCAAATTTATCCAACCCATGTGCACCTTTAATTAGGGCAAGCATTGGAGTCTTTAATTTTCACTAGCTTATAGTGTCGGGATCCCCAAGCAACTTATCCCCTCTGATTATAGTAGAACTAATATTTATTTTTCAGCCAGTAAAATTTTAATACTTAAATTTTAAATGAAATTTTTTAGAATAAACTAATATTTTTGATTATTAAAAAGAAAGAAAAAGTGTATAATAACAATATTATTTGATTATTTGTTTGTTTACAAAATAATTTTTTTTTGAATAGCATAAACATTTTCTAAAGAAAAATGAATAATAAAATTTTAAATAATAATCATTACAATAAGGTAGCAAACCCATCGACCGTTTACTTGAATATAATTAATAGATTGAAATTCTTGAGTATCATATGATTGTTAAAAAATTGTTTGAAATTATTATAATGTAGTTAGAAGATTATAACAGCAACTTTTTAACTATGGTCAGCTTTGTTTTTTTTTTTTTCAAAATGCTGACCATCCATTGGAGATGAAATCTGAGGCTTTCATTTAAGAATGAGAGAAGGCATTCTGAAACTTTTCTTTTGACCTTTTTTTTTTCTCTTCTTCAAGAAAAATCATAGAATAATGATGGGTAGGGTGGGTCAGGAAACCGTAAACCATCTTATTAGCAAATTTTTCGGTGGAGTCCTTATAAATTATGCTATACTTTGAGCTCAAGCCTAAGTTTCATGGTATGAATTCCGTTACAATGTGATATATATGTGAAAATTGACCGCATAACAACGGGGTTCCTCACCCTCCAGTGACATTTGATCACTTTTTTAATTCACACTCAAAACAAAATTGCTAAAGTGCAATGATTGTAAGTTTTGATTCTTTTGATAACAAATAAATATTTTTTATCAAAAAATATCAAAATAAAATAATAACAATAAAAAATGTGTAAATCATTAATTAGTCAAATCAATAACTTATGAACAATTCTTTTTAAGAAAAAAAAATTGTAGTTTGTCATAGATCAAAGCAATTTGCAACAACTAACAATACTCTATCTACTTAAAATAATCTATGAATTTAAAGTCACACATCTAGCTCATAAGTGGGTAGAAGTCTCTGGTAAATTATGAGTGATAATTGGTTAAATTATGAGTGATAATTGATAGAATTAGATTTATTACTTAGCTGATAGATCGGTCTAACTATAAAGTAATATACACAATAACGAACGAAAAAAATAAGAGCATAATATACATGTTTGTTTGTTGCGCTTCACGATTGGATTGGCCGATCGACTCAATAGTAAATTTGATCTAATTACAAATTATACATAAAATATGCCACACACCTCAGATATTCTTTAATTTAGGATCTATTATTCCATCAATATGTGCACAATAGCCAGGATAAAACGTTAAAAACTGTCTTAAAGAGAGTTTGGTGCTAGCCGCCTTAGCGCTTCAATTTTTCAGCTGGTCTTAAGAAGATGGAACTCACTAACAAGAGCGAACCCACAATCTATAAGCTTCAAGTCGAAATCAAGCAAACCAACAAGGTAGGCAACATCTTTATGGTATTAATTAAATATGTTACATGATTGCCATGATCGGGCCTAATGGATTCTCGAACCCCATCCATAATCAAATCATATAACCAAGTCGACCAACCATCCAACATCCATCAAATGGTAGCGATGCTCACACGTGACAGGATCTCATCGCTGTGATCAAAGCTCGTTATTCCCCAATAACGATTTTTTTAAGTGTCCAAACGGAGCACGTCAGATGTCTTATCTAAGAATGGGAATTAGGCAACGTCAATGTCCGAAAAATTTAATGGATTTGAACTTTATACGCAAAGCAGGTACATAATTAAATATAAAATGGGAAAGCGAAGCTTGTTATAATGGATTTATAATAACGCAACCTTTGACGGGTACCCGGAAGATGGAGAGAGGATGGGAGAGAACCACAACGTGGGGGTTTTGCGTGGGGTCTGGAAGGAAAGGGACACGAGTCTTGAGGTGGAGAGGGGTCCCAAAAGGGGGGACGTGTTAGAGGGCGAAACGACCAGTCGCTAGTTTGACATTTAGTATCCACGTGGATGCTTTTGACTCGCGTGTCCCACATGGGGGGCTAAATTATTGGGCTATGCTACCTTCGTGACGCTGGAAAAGAACTCTCGATGCAAAGCATTGTTTTGGTGAAGTCATGTTTTAGATTAAACATCACTAGAATATTAAAAAAAAAATTAAACACCTTTCTTTTTTTCCTAATCTTTGTGAGACCATGGTGGTGCCGATGTTATTTTACTTTTCAAAAATCTATTTGAATGATTTGACTAATAATTTTATATATTTTTTTATTTAAGTCGATATCATAAGCTAAATTATAAGATGATACGTAGTATTAGACTTACATTCATGAATGCCAGAAGTAGCTTTAGAGTAAGCTAATCTGGATTATAAGTATAATCATTAGATGCTTTTTTTTTCTTATGGGATCCAGATCAGTTCATTTCAAAAAAAAATTTAGATATTTATAAATAAAAATTTAGTTCAGCTAATAATCTAATGATTTTGTTAGTTGTACCAATTAAATTTATAAATCTTATAGAATTTTCAACCTAATCATCCAAATAGATCCTAAAATAATCAAATAATCTAGCATTTAGATGTGATCATAATCTCCCTCTCCTGTTTTCTCCCTCCCCCTTGTGGTGGGGGTCACAATTTTCTATTAGGAAAACAAAAGAATGATCACAACCATCTATTCAATATTCTTTCCTAACAAGGAAAAGTATAGGATCTATTGAATCTAACCCAATCTATCACAACATAGTTTTGTTCAATATTGTCAACTAATGTCAATTTAGAATGACTGCTACTCAATCACTCTTGACAAGGATGAACTCGTTATGGAGACAATCTAACCCAATCTTTCACCGTACAGTAATGTTCAATATTGTCAACTAATGTCAATTTGGAATGACTGCTGCTCAACCACTCTTGATAAGGATGAACTCGTTATGGAGACAATCTAAGTTTAAAAGTTAGCAAAATAATATTATTCTATCTATTGCAAAAAATTGGAAAAATAACATGATTATATCTGTTGTAATGTGAGCATTAGCACACCAATCATACCCGAAGCATGGGTTAAGAAAAATAAGTGGTGTCATCTCTCAAGATATTTAATCTTTTTGGAAAATTTTCGAGCAAATATTTTGGATTCATGGTTTCATCTCTTTGAGGTACCTCCTCTTCTCTTACAAGGTGGGTTTTCTCTTCTCTATTTTTTTTTTTTTGATAAGATAGATTTATTCAAACAATTCTTGCACAAATACAATCAAGAAAATTAGAAAATGCTGCTTACCCCGATCCTTAAGGTGTCATACTTAGCTACAAAGGCTGTCACCCAATTTGCCACAGTGTTTGCCTCTCGAAAGATATATCTAATAATCAGAATAGTACATCCTTCCAGCAAAATCGAGATATCATGCAGTAGGGGATGAGTGACTTCGCCACGGATGTAGCTCTACAGCCAGGACATCATCGTGGCAGAGCTACCCTCAACAATGAGCTGACCAACTCGTAGTATCCTCTTGACAAATACGATCCCCACCCAAGCCACGCAAAGCTCCGCATTAGAAACCATAGGCTCCCATAAGTAACTCCCCCCAACCGCCACAAGCTTGGAGTTAGCCATACGAATCATAAAACTAGCCCCATCGTATCTGTGTCTGACACTCTAATCGAATTAACCATCAAGTACAGTAGAGATGGGGCTCCCAAGTAATGAACACTTGACGGGTCACTGCATGAATAGGATGGAAACTCCAGATCTTCGATGGTCTGGATGTCACATCAGTCATCTCTGCTGCCATAGTCAAGACCCTTTTCATAATAAGCCTCGTTGAAGACCACATAGACTCAAGTATTAAGCTATTCCTGGCTAGCCAAAATGTTGAGGGCGACATAGGCCGCATGGATGCCTACTGCCCTAGGAATGTCACCTCCAAAACTATGCTCTAAGAGCTCCAGAAAGGTCTGAGTTGGGTTTTCTACCTGGGCTATCTGTAGGTGCATCCCCGCAAAGGACCAAATATATCTCGCTCTCGGGCACTGAAAAAGAATGTGCTCCATGATCTCCTCCTGAAAATTACAGCAAGTGCAAGCCAGCTAAATATTCATATCTCGAGCTCTATCATAGAAGAGATCTAGTGAGAAACCAGCCCCAACCTAACTTTTAGAGGAATAGACTCGCTCTTAGATGTACTCCAATCTTCTAGATCCATCCGACATCACTATGCCTAGTGGCCTCTCTCTTATAAAGCTGGTAGAAGTCAGTCCTTACAATCCTCGAAGTACAGAAGTATCCCCAAATCTTAATATTCGGATTGTTATAGATGGAAGTCGCAAGGGACAACACTTACTTTCCTAGCTGCTCCCCAAATAGATGGGCCATTGGTGCTCGATTCCACCCTCTGCCATCGATACGAAGAAGATCAACAACTCTCAAGGAGTTCGATATCTTAGAATTGATAATTTGGGCTAAGGATTCTCATAAAAAAAAAATAAAAAAAAGATATCTTATATTTGATTGGAGGTTTAAAAAAAAGAGATAGAAAAATATCCTTCTCATGGAAATAATTTTTCTATATTTTATTTGAAAGAAAAAAATTTTTATGGGACATGGAAAAGCCATTTTCTCATGGACTAGTAATTATGATAATTTTTTTCTATTTTTCTTAAGCTATCATTAGCTTCTTAATAGCTATTTTTAATAATAAATATTAAATTACTAAAAGTATATTACTACAATTACCACAATATAAAGAAGATATGGTAATTTTAATGTAAAAATATATTAATAACTATTAAAAATTATCTTGTTTAACTATTAAAAAAAGACTCAACCTAATAAATATTTTTAATACCTATTTTTAAATATATAAAATTATTTAAAAATATTCTTAGATTTGAAATATTTAAAATTAGTTATTAAAAATTATGTATGTGCTGTTTTATAGATATTTTATACTACTTTATTAAGGGCTAAAAAAATATTCTATATAATTTTTTCGAAAAAATAGATGCCCAATCAAATATAAATTATTCTAAAAAATATGTTTCTTATGTAATTTTTTTATGATTAATCAAACACATAAAAATTATTTTTTCAGATATCGTATACTCAAGCATCAACTTCTTAGAAAAAAGATTCATAAATTTATTTTCGTGAACCAAACGAATCTTTACGAAAGCGTTTTCGAGAGTTTGTGTATAATAAATACCATAACGTGGCATATGAGTATTCAATAGGAGGAAAGATTTGAACCTTTGACATATGGCTAAGAATTAAAATTTTAAGCTATCCATTCAAGTTTGATCGAATAGGAGAAATATAAGAAAGAGAAATGTTGGATGCCAAAGAATGGTTGATTTTTTTTCATAGCGTCAACTATTGAATCATGCTTTGCACAGCTTTCTTTTTCTCAGCACGATATCTATTTTCTGACTTGTGCTGACGGATGGAATGGAAAGATTAGAAGATTTTCAAAGCTGTGCAAAACATAAAACATTGGCTGATATCATAAAAAAAAATCAATTATTTTTTTATGTGATGGATACAATCCGAACCCTCGAATAGATGGGAAGCATGGATGGTTAGACACAGTCTCATGAATGAACATGGCAAAAGAGTTTGCATTTTACGATAAAGTAGGCATATATACAAATATGTGCTCTAAAGCTAAACATGTAAGTTATCGTGCTAACGAAATAAAAACTAATAGATTAACATACCCATCGCCGAGGTACATGTTGTAACGATCACATTGTAGTATTATACAACTGGTCCGTCGGTACCTAATTATTCTCTTGTTAAAAGACTAGACATTCCTTACCTTCCCTCCCATTAGAAAATAGTATATGGGGACAACTTTGGATCCAAATCAAAGGTCAAGTGGGCATAAGAGATGAGGATAAAGCCCGGATAACTTGGTTTCTTCGGTCGGAAGGAGCTGTCATGAATTAAATATTAATAAAATGCTTTGAGGCGGCTATCGGTGTCATTTTCTTCCATCCTTTTCTTTTCGTGTTAAGCATGGTAGTCCCATTGTTTTGCTTTTATTATCTTAATGAAAAATCAATGTAGCCCTTAGCCTATCGGAAGAAGGAAAAAAAAAAAAAATACATAAGAATTCCATCGAGAAAGGGGCATAAAAAAAATTCATTTAATTATCAATTTTTTTTTATAGATCATATTTTTTTGATAACTTGATAAATTAGATTATTATACATTCATGAAAATCTGTAAATAAAATATTTAACAAATGAACAAAAAAATTTATCGAAAAATACCATAACATAATCCTAATGTGATTGACCGTATAAGATACCATCTAATCAATTATATCATTAATTTTTCTTTCTATATATATAGTGTATGTGTGTGAAACTTAAATCGAAAGCAATGTGTGCATCAATCGTTAGTAATTCTACAGAAAGAGATAAGATGTGATATCAGTGAATTATAAATCTGACAGCCATAAATAATATTTGTCATAAAATCTTTTTATAAATAAGTATGGGACATCCTCAATGTTTGCATGGCATAAACCAATTTCTCCCGTACCATCAATGACTACTATCACTTCAAATAGCGAAATCATCTCCATCAAAAATATCTTTACGCGGGCATCTTTTAACTATTTAAATTGTGCCTGAGATTTTATAATTTAAATAGTTAGAAATTCAGTTAAAATAATATTAAACTGGAATCCTTTAGATTCAACAATGATTAATTTGGATTTTTATAAATTGCTTTTAATTTTAGAGTGCCTAAATCAGTTATTGGACGGAAGGCAATTCTAGACCCACCTCGGCAAGCTGTGCCCGGAACGAAAGTGACACGTGTTGACGTAGTTTGTCCATTGGCACGTGTCAAGTTTTTATTCGCCGATAACTTTGCCCAGAACTAACGCAGCTGAGCAAGCAAGGCCCCGTTCTTCCTTTACCGTTATTTCCCGTAGGAGGCGCGCATCGCTCTCTTCCGTGCAACGCGCGCCCTTTCATGGCAGATTCCTTAATTCTCCTCTCCATCTCCCCCGGCAAAAACGGAGGAAACGGTCGGCGACCTCGGAGACGGCGAAAATTCCCGTCCTCTGAACGGAACCCTAAAAGAAGCCAACGGAAATAGAGGGTGAACAAGAAACCCGCTCCTTTTCTGTTCCTCCGCTCTCCTCCCCAAAAACATCTCCCCTATTTCCGTCCTTCCCATTAGGGTTTCCATCTCCCCCTTGGAATTCCCCCATTTCTCCTCTTTTTTCTTCGAATTTGATCATTGTATGGATTGATGCTGCGTGGCTGCTCCTGATTTCATCTACCATTTGTTCATTTCTTCTTTTTTTTTCCTTTTATATATATATATATATATATATATATATATATATATATATATATATATATGGGTGAGGAGGAGAGATGAAGAGTGGAGGAGGACCGTGGTTGGTGCTAGATTCTCTCTGAGGAGGGGAGATTTTAGATAGATTTTAGGGTCGTGGTTGTGGGTCCTGATTAGGGTTGGATTGGGGCGGAGCGATGAGCTGCTTTTCTTGCGTTACTTATCGTCAAAAAGAATCTGGAAGGAGGCTCAGTGATGGCTTGATTCCCCGGTCCTTGTCCGTCCTCGTTGATTCCTTAGGTATGCCGAATTGTTTCCAATCCTTTTCTTGTCAAAAAAATCCAAGTTTTCCTCTTTGGCACGCCAAATTCTTTAAATTTTAAGGATGTTTTTTTTTGGCTATGCCGGCATTCGTCACTTCCTTTTATTTTTGTAAGATTATTTTGAATTTTATGTTTTTTGGGAAAAAAATTACATCCCCCTTCCCCTTTAGCATCCCAATTTCTTTTTAGTTGGAATGTTATTCTGAAACTTTTGTTCTTTTCTGGGAAATTTGTTTGCAAAGTTTTTATTTTCCCCTCTGTTTTGTGCGCAGATTTGGAGAGGAAGGCACCTTCACCAGCTGGAGACAAAAGCTGCAACGCTCATGGCTACACCTTGCAAGAGCTCGCGGCTGCCACGGGGAACTTCAAGTTGTCTAATTTGATTGGGAAGGGGGTTTTGGGAGGGTCTTGAAGAGGTTCTTGGAATCAGGCCAGGCAAGCATATATTCTTCTTCTTCTGTAGCAAACTTGCTTAGGATTGGATGCATCTTTCGTTGAGAAGTTCTGATTTTGATTACATTTGATATATAAATTTTCAATTTGATGGGCAGGTTGTAGCAATCAAGCAGCTGAATCACAATGCGCTGCAGGGGAGTAATGAATTCCTTGGTCGAGGTTCTAATGTTGATTATGTGGCACCATCCACATCTTGTCACCTTTTGTGGATATTGTGCTGAGGGAGCTGAGAGTACTTGCCACACTGTTGGTTTATGAGTACTTGCCACATGGTAGCTCTGAAGATCACTTATTCGGTAAGCTTCTTTAATAAATCATCCTATTTCTGTCAGGCTTTTGCTTTTACTGATCTGGTTTCCATATACTTTTTGCATGGTTGTGAACGTTGACTTGCTAATTTAAGATCCTTGCTGACCAGAAATGATGTATTAATTGCTATAAATGATCATTTCGCTGCAATATAAGTTCCTTTTGGTTTTATATGAGAAATCCAATGAAACTTCTTTTTATTTCTCATAGTTTCTGTTGCGGATCTCCACCTCGGCCTCGACTGGATGAATCCTCGTCGCTCGCCGAATTATGGAAGATGGGCACTGATCAGATCATGTATATACAATTGACCCAAAGGTTGCTGAACACACCCCATCGAGCTAGCAGTGGTTGTTCTCAGTCCTCGGCCCTTATCGAGGATTTCACCTCGGCTCCAGACGATCTATTTTAGCTCATCCATGACTGAACTATGGTCTTCTCTGACAGAAACCTCTCTCTCTTAAATTGAGAAAGTTCAGATAGAAAAGGATTCCTTTGCGATCGAGTCTCCCACAAAAGAAAATAACTTCTTCGAATTAATCTGCACGTCAAATTCGGAAAGCAATCCCGACTCCGAGACGTATACGACTCCGATTCCTCCCCTATAAATAAAAGGGCATAGAGACCTTCAAAGTAAGCTCTCGACTCCCACTCTCTCCTTCTCATTATTCTCCATCTCCTAACTTGAGTGTCGGAGGGTCTTCATCGAAGAACAACCCAGTGATTACTTTTTGCAGGTATTTGGGCGGAACTCCAACGACAACGTCACTTCGGTCATCCTCTCCTTGGCAATCCGACCTCAGGCACGGAGATCAGGAGCAACAGTTTCCATCATGCACGGAATGAGGTGTATTGTTATGCATTGGGATAAAGCTTATGGGCTTGTAGAAACATAAATGTAGTTTATGTCAATGTTAATTGCTTTCAACTATAACTTAATGCCTACAAGTTTGCTATATCACAAGGAAGGATACCGCAAGGAGAACCTCAAGAGACAAGGCTTGTTTTGACCTTCCATCAGCTAGTTGCTTCATTGTATTTTCTTCATGGTCATATACTTGACTATAAGTGATAATTATAAATCTATCTATTTGTTTTATGTTTACTTGCTCTTTCATACCCTCTATCTTTCAGATTGCTTGACCCAAAATCTAAGCCATTCTTGAACAGTACGGTCTTCACTGCATATAAACGAACTATCTCATTGACTTGCTCCAATTACACCACCTGGAAGTGCAGCTCAGCAGCTGCAAAGAGTTCTCCAAGTTTTGATTATACTGAGAATAATTTATCTATATTTCCAATCATTTGTAATATTGTAGCAAGATAGATAGTCACTCCACTCTGTCTTTGGGCATTATCTCCGACTCAAAACTTGGCCCCATTTATGTTCTCTTTGCAGTTGCATCTCAAGTTCTGTGTTGCTCCAGGTATTGAACTTATTTTAGAACTTTATCTCCTAAAGCACCCGCTTCATTATAGCAAATTAGCAAATAATGCTGACGTAACTGTAACTTGTAAACATCGTCCACCAACATGATTCCTACTGATGTTTGTAGCTACTTTATCTGTAATATGTGTAGTGTGTTGAGGGTCGATGTAAATATCTTGCCAGTGTCAAAACTTAGAAGTTACTCATCTTATGATTCAATCTTGGTTTTGTAACTGGTTCCACATGTAAATCTTTAAAGTTATAAATACTTCTGTCCTGGATACCAGTCTGAATTAATGCCTACACCCCCCCCCCCAAACCACACACACACACAAAAAAAAAAAAAAGAAAAAAAAAAAAAAGAAAAAAAACTTCTAATCCATTAGTTGTGTCACTGTATGACTTATCTGGAAAAGCATCAAATGACATCAAATGCAGCCCTAAATAGGAATTCTTGGTGAATGCAGAATTATAAAGTTGGCCCCTAATAGTTGGGACAAAGCTTGATGGTTGTGGTTTTGGATATTAATTATTTGCATTACTAGGAAGAATTATTTAACAATCTTATTTCTTGAGTTCTGACTTTTAGTTATTTATTGATTATCTTTTGTTCCATTGCCCATCCTCAAAACTTCTAGTTGTGACTTACAAGCCTACTTTGATGAAAGTTGGTATAATTTTGAGGTTAAAATGTCTTTAAATGCTGTATAAATGCTTATTTTTTATCCTGTCCCATGTTTTATTGAAAAGTCTAGTTAACCAAACCAAGCCAGTGCTTAGCATTTCATTATCTTTGGTATTGCACTTCTTGGAAAGCCTTGTGCTCTCATCCTTATTAGAGAGTTCCATCAAGGTTTCACTGACACTAATCCAACCCAGTAATCTTCTTTAGATTCAAACTTATGCTCGGAATATAATTGCCCTTTTCTTGCTTTATATGCATCCATATGACTAATGGCCTTTGCAACATTATTTGATTACAACTGCAGCTTTACACATCATAAAGAAACAAATCATGTGGCATCTTGACTTATCTTTATTCAACTTGATTGACAGTTGTATTGCCATAGTTTTTCTGATTTAAGTACTGACATCTCTTAGATTTTAAATTTCATATTTGATTGTGTGAGTTATTGATCCATAAGTTATTTCTTCTCTCAGATCTGCCACCTAATAAAGAAGCACTAGATTGGAACATGCGGATAAAAGTTGCTGTTGGTGCTGCAAAGGGGCTCATGATGTGGTCAACCCACCTGTTATTTATAATGACTTAAAATCTGCTAACATATTGTTAGATAATGATTTCAACTCTAAGCTCTCTGATTTTGGACTCATGACGGTTGGACCTGTTGGTGACGAAACTCATGTTTCGACAAGGGTGGTGTGAACTTACAGCTATTGTGCGCCTGATTATGCTATGAGTAGGAAGCTGACTGTGAAATCTGATGTATATAGCTTTGGTGTGGTTCTATTGGAGCTGATCAGTGGTAGAAGGGCATATGACTTCTCCAAGAAGTTGGGGTAGCACAATTTAATTTCATGGGTAGGTCATTGCAATACTGACGTTTCAGTTCTATATCTATTCTAATTTCTACTGCAAAAAGCATTTGATCTTTTCTTTTCTGCTTCAACTCATTGTTGGTATATCATTTCACATGAAATTTAGAGAACCTTTAACTTTCTGATTATTTAGGAAACTCCATCAGATGACTACCAGCTGATCTTGAAAGGTATCATAGATTTCAATTCTAAATTTCTAACATTTTTGGTGTATTGATAAATTATGATTGCTCTTCTCAGAAACATATTAAATCTGAGTAAAATACATAACAGAGGGATGCTTTTCTGCCTTTTTGCTTTTCCGATAATGTAGATTTTCCCAATCAATATTATAAAGCCAGTGATGGCTTGTAAAATATAGATATGTTAAGCTAGTCTAATCTCTAGAAAACAATCACAATGATATTGCTATAATTCTTTATTTCCGTAGTTTCTATTGTCTAGTGGTACGAAGACTTCAATTTGTAATTCAGCCATTACTGGCTAGATCAGATCATGAACAGAGTCCCTGAAATAATTTTCCTTCTTTTGTGACCATGTGTGGACCAAGCAGATTTCAAGCTAGATACTGTTTCAAGTTACCATTTATCTCCATTCTTCTTAACTGAAGGAAGTTTCATTTCATTCCTTTTTTTTTTTCCCCTGTCACGTCCTTTTCTCAAGGATAGGAGAAGGTTTGTTCAATTGGCTGATCCACTGCTGCATGGGTGCTTCCCGATCCGTGCCTTTTCCCGGCTAGCTGTTGTCACCTCATTGTGTCTTCATAAGCAGCCTCAATTTTGCTCTGCCATGCATGATGAAGCTGTTGCCCTCAATCATGTGGCATCTCAGCTCTACATCTTAGAGAACAGCCAAAAAGACAGCTCCCCTCCTCCAGCATCACCACCACAGAAGGCTGCCAGTGCTCCTGTTACAACAATAGGTGATGGTTTAAAAGGTTAATTATTTGCTTACCAATACTAAACTGGTTTATCCTAACTGAAAGCTGGAGTGTGGCAAGTATAATGTGAGCAGACGTTTGTTGCATTGAATTGACTACCACAGGATCCACTAGACAAATGTAAAGATCAGATGTAATATTGCATCGACATATGCGTCAGAAGAAAGTAAATGTGTAGCTGTTCATAGATGCATTGGTTTTTTATACTTTGGACTGATGTTTTTATTCTAGCCATCAAATTTGATGAGTGTGTAAAGTTTTCTGGTTTATGCTTCTTCTGTGGTATACCATGACCTTGTCAAATCCTATGAAAATGTCCTCAGATATGGCGTGCAGAATCACATGTTGAAGTGCTGCTTCTGCTCAAGTTTCTATTGTTATTCCTTTGTGTGTGTGTGTGAGAGAGAGAGAGAGAGAGACCTCTGAATTAATGTGCAGCAGAGCTCTTTCCTTCAAAGGAAATTTGAAAAAAAATGGTGGGAGGAACCGCAGTTCGGGAATGAATGGAAGCATTGCAGTCCTCTCTATCTTTTACTTGTTTCCTTCTGTAGATTCACATCATTAGATTTGATTTGCAGTGATATATGTATGCTCTTCCTCTTTAAATGTTGAATCCTTAATCTCTCGGGTAAGGTACCCTCTAAGCACTCGTTTTGGTCCTGCACAATAAAAGTTGGAAGTTGGATGCACTTGTGATTTAGTTGATCGGTTTGGGTAGGAATTGAGAAGAATGAACAATGATGGTGGTGGTGAAAGGTTTTTATGTTAAGTGCATCTGGTGAGGGTATCCCAAATGATTTGCAAACGAAGGAATGCATGGTCAATTCCAACAGCTACTGCAGAGTCTACTTTTGTTTCCTTCAATATGTTTGAAGACTGCAGACATGCATTTGTACATAACTGATGAGAAGAGAGTAATCTCTCCATTCTCTAAAATTTTCAAGAAATCGTAACAATTTAGACAGACACCCATGACTCTAGGTTTCATTAAATTCACGAAGTAGGAAAGGTATTTCTAGACAAGAAGTTTCTGAATAACAGAAGAAACGTATATTTCAACATCTTCTCCCAAGCAAAGTGCTCACATTTCTCCCCTCTCCATTCTCTCTTAAATTGAAAGATCAAACGGAGGACTACTTTAGACCAATGATGATGTTGCGAAATTAAATAGTATATAATATAATATGGGCATTTATAATTGGCCAGTGCTATTTCCATGTTTAAAACACTTGGAATTGGAAATGCCAAGGTGGTTCTTTGATAAGACCAACAAGATTAGACATAGCTATTCTTTTTCATTGGACAGTATGTCTTGTTCATCATACGCAATGCATTTATGTCACAATTTTTACTCTTGTTCTTATGAGTAATAATCCTGGAGGGAGGGGTTCCTTTTTCAAAGTTCTCTTGCTGGGGTCCATATTTAGTCATCTAATCTTGTGATCACCAATAAGACTCGGACAAACCAAGAGGAAAAGAGTACTGCGTGATATTCGACTTTTCTGGTGGTCCTTTTGACCCATCTATAAGAAACCCAGGTGTGAGTGCGTACCTTCAAGGATGGTTGACCCAGTTTCCACGACAGAAGCGGTACATCAATCCTTGCACAAAATTTTGGTACATGCTTTTTCTAACCCGTGACCTTTAGCTGGCTCGTTTTCTGACCATAAGTGATGGGGACCATTTGTTTATTTGACCCACAAAAGCTTAGTTTTCAGTTTTCATGCCACATCAATCTAAATTTATTATCTTTCATGATTCTAGAACTTATCAATTAAAAACAGAATCCACTCAAGATCCAATTGGGATGAGGAGCACATATTTACAAGCATCCCAGTTTGTTCTCCAGCTTTAAGTGATAATATTATGGGCAATATGGATATTGTGGCTTATAGATATCATGAAAAATATAACGAAAGGATGGAATTTTTAGTTTCACATCAATTGTGAGTCAACAGAAACTCCGTGTGCGTGTGTAGGAGACAGCCCCTCTTCCAACTAGCATCAATATTGCGGATAAAATCTCGTGGCTCGGATGGATGAAATTGATCAGTTCTCTACACTCACTCACACGAGATATTATCCGTTTCGACCGATTCATGGCACAGGATCTCACAGTTTTGTCCTTTAAAAGATACCTCAGTGGGAGGAGAGAAGGTTTTGATCCCACGTAAGTCGGAGTCTTTTTTGACCAAGAGGGTTACTGTTATGGGAGGACGGCATCTTTAGTCCCAGCCCTACAGTAGAAACAATTGAATAAAATAAAAATCTTGTAATTAAAAATTATCTACAGTAACAATGGACACAGGTTATGCATAAAACTTATGCGGGAGACACAATATGCCCCTTCTGGATTGAACCTAGAATCCTTCTCTAATGCACAGGCTGTGTGAAATGTTGGACCTAATCACAAGTGCTTTAAAGTATGCTCTTGTTTTTTTTGGAGGATTTAGAAGTGAGACGACCAAGAAAATAATTGAGGTGGTTGCTGTGGTGGCCTGGTGGGTGGACGGGGAAGTAGAGAACAGTGACCGTAGTCTTCACAAAAAGGGTCAGTAGGTGTATGGTTATGGTACCATATGGAGACGTGGGGCAATTTTGGTCTTATTAATTACTCTTATTGAGAACGGTCAGGTCAAAGAGAGAATGGGTGAAGGGGTTTTGGGTCAAGCTCTTGGAAGTTTGCAATGGCGGACAAGCAAAGGAGGTTGACATCTCTGGTTGAAGTCAAATTCTTTAACAACAGCAGAATTCATGTATCCATCTTGGAGGTTCTCCAAGGCATTCTGTTTCCTTCCTCCTAGTTTTGATGACAATGGATAGGACTATACATCAGGCTAAGAGTCATGTATGAGAAAAGCATGAAAGGAGACCTCACTGGTTCTTTATTAGGTGATCATATGGTAAGCGAGAATATATGCCTAAGATTTTTCTATATGAGCTTATTGAGCTTTATTGTTTCATCATAAGAAAATTGGAACGAAGGGATAAAACATAAACAATTTCTAATCATGACAGAAGAAAGATTTCTTGTTCACAAATTATGTCCTCCAAAATGGCCTATTGAATGGAGTTGTTTGATTTTAGTCCCAAGCAAGCCTTACTTGCAGAAGTAAGGGGTAAAAAAAAAAAGATCGATTGAAGGAGGAAAGACACAATATATAGTATAAAGAATCCGATATCTCAGAGGTGGAAAGAGTCTTTGCATAAATGTTCCAGAAACATTATCAGTCTCCTTCTAATCTAAGTATGAATACTCTTCTGAACTGTTTTTGATTGACCAAATCTTTTGAGTTGGTAGTTGTGAAAAGGAGAGGCTCCAAAAATGATTTGGTAATGCTTTATAGGATCTATGGGTCGTCCCCATACTATTCATGCATTAGACCCTCGGATATGACCATCAAAAAGATTAGGTATGACATAAAAATAGATGGAAGATGTGCCAAAACTCAACTTGATGCATGATTTATTTGGCTATATCAAAGCTTTATGTAATTGTTATGATGTAGAAAAGATGATATCATTAGTCCTACATTGCGAGTTAAGGGAGACTCTGTTTTATATAAGAATAGATAACTCATCTCACGTGAGATACTTTTGGAAAGATAAAATCATGAAGCTTTCTTTATTGGAGTCTCTGATAAATTGACATTGGTTGTGAGTCAAGAGATACTCTTTCTTATATAGGAAGAGATCACTATTTCTTTATAAGATGATTTTTGAAGAGCAAAATTATGAGATTTATGAATCAAATATACTAATATAAGAATAATAATGTTCTTTCTTATACGATACAACAGTAATGGATCTTACGAGCTAGCAGAGATGTTCTATAATATTTCAAGAACAAAACAAATCCCCTGCACTAGTTAGATCTGGAATTGGAGCATTAGGCTGAGGAGCGGTGGGGCTCAAAAGATGAAAGTACTTCCTTGTACCAAATGGTACATACTATCCATGATGTAACCATCAACCCCTATCCCAGTTATGGGTCAGTTCTATATGTCTCCATTCAGCAACTATTTGGTACCCTTCATAAAATAAAATTATTTATTTAGTTTGCTTAGATATTATTTTAATAAATTGGCTCCACTTTTGCTTGGTCTTATAGGCCAATAAGCTATAATGCTGTATCATTTTTTTGGTCTTTATTTTTTTCTTTTAAAAAGAGAAAAAAAAAATTCTTATCATGCTTAACTTGGATCTCATAATTTTTTTTGAAAAAAAAAATTAGTGAAAGTAGGATCTAGATCTTCTTTTTTTTCAGTAATAAATTACAAAATTGAACTATAATAATTTTTATTTACACTGACGAAGTCTGTTCTTTCATAATTCAAATCTAATTCCTCCGCTAATTAAAAGGATATATAACACTCTCCATATAGATATGCCGAGTGAAAAAAATATAAAAAAGTTAAATCCCACAGTAGATACATCTTTTGTTTTCGGCAGCTATGTCTAATTCTTTTTGAATTGGGAGATCTGCTCATGCGAAGCCTTTTTCAACAAAAATTTTTGCTTTAATCAGATTATTTTAATAATTTATAAAATAATTTAATTCTGATCATTCTATATACCATATCTTTAGAAGGTGATATTTTATTTTAGATCTCAAAAAATTATTTAATTTTAAATAAAAAAATATTTTAATTTCACATCATATGATCAAATCAAAGATCCAATACATTATTTGACTTTTTAAAATGATAGATGTCACTTCTGATCCTATACAACTTTTTTTTGATAGTAATCAAAGTAATTCATATCATGTTCGATAATATTTTTAAATTAAAAAAAATTATTTCTTTTATTTCTACGTATGGTTATCATGGTATCTAAGTTTGACACCGACATAACTAAAATTAAAAATCTTTAATCCATGCATTTGACTAAACAAAGCTTCTTCTTTGTTTTTTTTTTTTTAAATTTTAATATGAGAAGGCAAAAGTGATCTACTTCCAATTCTTCGGTATCTCACATACTTTTCTTAAGGTTACTGACTTCTAGAACTCCTCGCTGTCAACCACGTTGTCTTCAGCCGTCACCCCTGGAGAAGCTAACGGTACAAATTTTGTCCAAACCATGCCTTCGGGTGGTGAGCTTCTTGGCTTTAAAAATAAAAGTGCTTGGATCAGAAATATTCATTGCCAAGCTAAGCTATAATAAATACCTCGTGGTCAACCCTCCCGTTTCAGTCAAAATAAAGGAAAAAAAAAAAAAAAAAAACTTTCCAGCTGATCTTCTTGAAATCCCAGTTGTCAATCGGGTTGCTGGATTTTCTATCAAGTTCTCAACGACTACTCAGGCTTGTCCCTTAAAGATTCTCCATTACAACTTTATATATTAATAAAAATAGGCATCACCATTCATTGGTCAACCCCTTCATTTATAATACAAATTTGCTTCGGAACACCCGACATTTTTCACCGGTCTGAATTTGCTGTCAAACCTCCAACATTTTTCAGCCATAACCACTGCAGGCTCTTGGTAGATAAAAACATGGGACAGAAATATGGGACAATAGATGTGGACCATGTGGCCTTTTTTTTTGTCTTTTTATTATCATCATTGCAATATAATGGTCCACATTAAGGAGATAAAAAAGCATATAAGTTAGAAAGGATGCTACATGGAACCACCTAATTATTGGTGTGAAGGATTTGTCTCACATATGAAAATTGTGTTATTTATGAAGCAATAGCACATGTGTTATTAGATATGTTATAAAAAAATTAACAGTGCTATTGACTGGATTGCCATTTATATAGCCACCATAGTGGTGTGTATGAAGTTTTTTTTTCTTAATTTTATCCGGATATTTATGGGATATTATGATGACCATTGCGAATGGATGTGCATGCTCGAGCTTTATAAAATAGCCACTAGAATAACAAAAAGCAAAAAAGAGATACTGCATCAATATTAAATAATTGATTAATTTTTAGAAATTAAATTTAATGAGTATCATATTAGCAAGGACTAAACATTCAACTTGGCAATCTTCCAGAATGATAATCAATGCAACACTTTCAATGGCCGTAATAATATTCAAAAGATCTTAACAAGTAGGCCTTTTCCTCTTAGAGATTTTAGAAAAACCTAAATAACCTGATTTAGATTTTAGAAAAACATATACTAGCAACTAGTTTCAAGTATGATTAGAATATTGAGTGCACAACATAGGGTTCTAATTAAAGATGAAAAAAACAATCAAATGCAATCTTGGTGTGTTCTAATTCGTCATCTTGTATCTATACCTAATTCATAAATTTTAAATTTGTATTGCTTGCAATCCAACCACCTCCTACTTTATCATAGTCCATCAATGTTTTTCCTTACAAATATTAAAGTTTACATCACATAGTCGATATAATATATAATCTTTTCTATAAAATTTCAGTCATATTTTATTTTTTAAATATTTTTATATTTATTTATTTTTATCTCCCCTGCATTGTGGTGTATTTTGTTTGCACCATCTATATGAAAAAAAATATCTCACAAGAACCAGCATACTCTATAGTAATCTGAACCCTACATAATTAAAAAAATATGATACAAATATAATTATCTTGAGACAAACTAGAACAATTTCATCAACAAAGTCAAGTAGTTTACGTATAGTCTTCGTGTTGCCTCCCATAAAATGGGTTTAAAATGGATAAAATATATAATTTTTTTCTATAAAATTCAAGTTATATTTTATTTTTTAAATATCCTTATGTTTATTTATTTTTATCTCCCCTGCATTGCGATGTATTTTGTTTGCACCATCTATACAAAAAAATATCTTACAAAATCAAGCATATCCTATAGTAATCTTAATCCTACGTAATTAAAGAAATATGATGCAAATATAATTATCTCGGGATAAATTTGAACAATTTCATCAAAGAAGTCAAGTAGTTTACATATAGTCTTCATGTTGCTTCCCATAAAAATGGGTCCAAAATGGATTTCCCTTCATGCTTTACCTCTGCGTAAAAAATTCCCAGCTGAATCGGTCAAACTATGGTATCAACAGTAACATAGACTTTGTTGACTGGGCGACTGGAACCAAAGACAAGGAAGGGGGATGGAAGGCTTTTCGAGTTCAGGGAAAGGGGCGCATAAAATCAACCCTCCTCCACTTCCATCGCTCTTTCTTCACCCCTTCCAAGCCATGCCCTGCTCTCCATCTCCCTAGAGAGAAGGGAGACGAAGAGAAACCTCGGAGAGCGAGAGAGAGAGAGAGAGAGAGAGAGGGAGGGAGAGATAGAGGGGGGAGGGGGGAATAGGTGATGGGGAATTGCTTCGGTTTTCCGGTGAACTCTCCAAGTCCGACAACCGCCAGACCGTCCAGTCCAGGTAATAAAAGATCGACAAGAATCTATACGTTTTAGATGTGTCTCTGAAAAGGAAAAGGATGAGATTTTATCCAATTCGGATTTTGGTTGTCTTTACCTCTTTTAGTCTTTTCCTTTTTCTGATCAAAGATTGCGTTTTTATCTCCTAGTTCGCTCTCCCCATGCTAGAAATCCTGTAAAACTTCGATTTTTTTCACCTTTTTAATATGGATTTCCTTTGCTTTCAAACTCTCTTTTTCTAATGTTGGGTTGATTTGATTAAGATCACTGTTTTAGAACAAAAGCTTTTTAAAACAATATAAATATATCTTTGTTTTAACATTTTGGATACGTCTCTCTCTCTGATGGTTCCCTTCGTATCTAAAGAAAAATGGAATTTTTGGTTTGAAATTGAATGGCAGCTTAGAATTCCGAGTATCTATAATCGAAAAATTCCCAGCTCCAGTGCGATTATAAACAGGGTTTTGACCATAATTCTCTATTTCTCTGATTTAGATTTGACTGATCCGTATCATATGGGTCTATTTGAAGGTCACTTACCCTTCTCCTCCATTTCTTTTTCTTCTTCTTCCATCTGTTATAACTGTAGGACCGTCAACATCAAAGACCACTAGTAGCACCACCACCACCGGGAAGCTTTCAAGCATGAGCAGTAATACCTTTGGGCAGTCTACTGGCAGTAGTGTAAGTGTTTATGAGGCTTTTCCAGAGGGTCGGATCCTTGAGGCACCGAACCTTCGAACCTTTACTTTTGCTGAATTGAAGAATGCCACAAGGAATTTCAAGCCCGAGACAGTTCTTGGGGAAGGTGGATTTGGGAGAGTATACAAGGGATGGGTGGATGAGAAGACTCTGAACCCAGCAAGGAGTGGGGCTGGGATGGTGGTTGCTGTAAAGAAACTGAATCCTGAGAGCATGCAAGGTTTGGAAGAGTGGCAGGTGATCATCCATATTTTTTTTATTTTAAGAGGTTCATGTCCATTTATTGTTTTTATTGAGAATCTGTTGTTATGTTCTTTTCCTATTGATTTTTTTTCTTTTTTTGCTTTGTCATGACTTTTGTGTGTATTCTTTCCTTTCTCATTGCAAGGAGTAGGAAATTGTGTAAGCAATAATGTTGTTCTTTTCTTGAATATATACTAGGTTTCTTCTTCCTTATGAACTGGAGAAGACTAGTTCTACATCACTTGCCATCTGTGTAATGCATAACGTCCCAGCCCAAATCACCAGCTGTTCCACAATACATGGATGGCTGGTGAATGCTGATGTAGAATTGGAAATCTCCAGTTCAACCCCGAATTAGAGAGGAGCCAAACTCCAGCACCTTTGTTGATTTCTGGTAGTCATAGTTTAATTGGTAACAGTGCTTGTTTTTGCTAATTGTTACTTATTCTAATAATTTTTTTTCTTTTTATTTGCAGTCTGAAGTGAATTTTCTGGGGAGGTTATCACATCCCAACCTTGTTAAGCTCTTGGGCTATTGCTGGGAGGATACGGAGCTCCTTCTTGTGTATGAATTCATGGCAAAGGGCAGCCTCGAGAATCACCTCTTTCGAAGTAAGTCTTCCAGAAAATACAGTCTATTGTGAAAAAGGATAATGCCAGTGCTAACCACTCTGAAACACTACTTTACTGATAATGCACTAACATAATGCTAATTACAGATTGCTTAAGTTGTGATTAGTTAAGTAACATCAAATCGAACAGTTGCTTCTCTATCAAAATTCTCTGGTTAGATTAATGATTTTGGTATGAAAATATTGAAATGTACTGGAATCTGAGGATCCTCTGGGGTATTTTTAACCACAGGAGTCAGCATTAACCTCTACTCCATTTATATTATATTTCATGGTGGTTTTATCATCTTATTTATTTTGCTTTTCACTCTTAGAAAAGTTATCTCTGTGGTTATTCCTTAAGCCATAAAACTCTGAAATTATAGAAAATATAGTCATCCAATCAAAGAAAAGTACACATTTTTTGGCTGTTCATCATGTTGGAGTATTAACTCTAACAAAGAACTAAATAATGTTGTAAAGTGTATTTAGAATTGTGAACTAGTGGATTGCATATTTTTGCTGTATGTCATTCATGGAATGATATAATGTCCTTCAGCTTCATGAGGCATACCTTGCATACTCATGTAATCAGTATATAATGGGCAGGAGGAGCAGCTTTTGAGCCACTATCTTGGAGCCTAAGGCTGAAGATAGCCATAGGCGCAGCTCGTGGCCTTGCATTCCTTCATACATCAGAAAAGCAAGTCATTTACCGGGATTTCAAGGCTTCCAATATCCTCCTTGACTCGGTAAATTTCTTTCTTTCGGAGTTGCACTCTTCTTGAGAGTTTGTCTTCTCATCATGTTCCTATCTATGTTTCTTGTGCAGAACTACAATGCCAAGCTTTCTGACTTTGGATTGGCAAAGCATGGCCCAACTGGTGGAGACTCACATGTCACGACACGAGTCATGGGCACCTATGGATATGCAGCTCCAGAGTATGTTGCCACTGGTACGTAGCATATATAATTTACTTTAAAAAGTGATCATATACAACATCACAAATCATAGTAACTGCCATTTCGCTACTTGGATTGTGGGCCTTGATGAGAGAAGCATCATATGCCTCACCAACTCTATTACGAAGTGGCTTATCAGCAATGGCGGTCAAATGCTGTTGTGCTTTTGAGTTGGGGCGACACTGTTGCACATTTTTCACTCTTCCACTTACTCTGTCACTAGAGCCAAACCACATTAAACTTCATGTAGCCTTCAGGAGCTCTTATCTCATGGAAGATGTTTTAAGCCTTCCTAATATACCCAGCAAGCAATACACATGCCTGGTTGCTCTCGGTTTATTTCTCTGCATCAGTCCCTTTTTTCTTTTCAGTGTAGTAATTGGAATCCATTTCATCAACTAGGCCATCTATATGTGAAGAGTGATGTTTATGGTTTTGGAGTCGTGTTACTGGAGATGCTCTCGGGTCAGCGGGCGCTTGATACTAATCGTCCAAGTGGGCAACATAATTTGGTCGATTGGGCTAGACCATACTTGGCTGATCGTAGAAAGCTGTCACGGTTGATGGATCCGCGGCTTGAGGGACAGTACCCCTCCAAAGGAGCTCTTCAGGCTGCTCAGCTTACCCTGCGGTGTCTTGCTGGTGATCCTAAAAGCCGGCCATCTATGAAAGAAGTGGTGGAAACACTGGAGCAGATTGAGGCCATGAAAGGCAGGTCAAGGGGGCCTAATGATGCCTCCCAGAAGCCCACTGCTCGCGACCATGGCCGAATTCCAGCACAGCCCCGTTCCCCACTTCCGACGAGGCGTGATGGTGGTGGATCTGGCATGCCGGTGAAGCACCACCCTCCTAGAGTACAATAACATGATAAGACTTGATCTTGTCAATTGTTCACGTCGACCAACCCCCATTTTTGTTTGTTGTAATCTCAATCATTGTTGTTCTTCTCTTCTTCTTTTTTTTTTTTTTTTTCTTTTTTTTTCTTTTTTTCTCCGGGCAACAGTTTGAGGATGTTCTGGTGATTTGTATTGACAAAAATGAATTTAATCCGATTAAATGGAATGAAAATTTTATCTTTTTATACTGTAACAACTTTTATAAGATTAATATATAGAAAAATGATGAAGAGTGACTTTTGTTTTCATAAATGGAGTAATCTACTTCCATTACAATGATGTCATGATTTGTACTGATGGCCCTAGTAATCTGAGCAATGAAATGAGACTTTAATGTTTTAGTATGATTAATTATGGAAACATGAACACTGAGTTTGATTTGCATAAATTAGAGCTTTCTTATTTTTCCTTAGAAGTATGGAACAGGTTTTTGTGCTTATTTATTTGGGTCCATCCTTTTCAAGCACTACCTATCAATTCTGGTTAGGATGGACTCAAGATCCTGGATGCCTTTTTCTCAGTTCCAAACGATGTCCGGTTTGATATTTTTCCATCAAGCTTTAGACTGGAAAAGGCTCCTGCCTGTGCGTGCTGCCATTATTTTCCTGTCTAAGATTCGGTTCCATGAAGATTTCTAACATAAGAATGTGGACAAAAAGGTGGTCAAAGAATTGATCTGCTTTAGGATTAGTTTGACTATGTAATCAAATGCTGCTTTCTATATTGAGGTCCTTCAAAAGGATACGGTGAAACTGACTAGAATGATGCCATTTTGATACGAAAAGAGAGGAGTCCATGTGATGCCATTTTGGAATGATGAAATCCTGATCGTTCTGCTGCAGTTTAGAATCGAATAGGGGTGGGGCTCTTGTTTCTGCCACAGGAGGATGGGGACAGGTGACTTGCACTAGGAAAGGACTAGTTCTAAAGCCTTTAACCTTTGCTGTATTTCCTCAAGATTTCATCTTAATCCAAGCTGCTTGTGTAGCTCTTGATCACTTTATCACTTCATGTACAGACCTTAGTTCCTTGATAAACTACACACATCTTAATACCTTCCCCTCTAATTCGCACTTTAATCATCTTAATGCTAATCTAAACTTAGCAATGCATATGCTGTAATCAGTGGTCATAAAAATTTAAGTCAGCATATGGTATGTTGATTTTTTATATTTAAGTGAAAAGAAGGATATGATTGCAGACTAAAAGTCTGGCTATGTATTAGAATAACAAAACTGATAGATCAAACGCTAAATTAAGGTTGCGAAAAATATATTCACAAAACTAATGTCAGCTTAAAGTGTAAATTATGTTTCAGACCAGCTTAAAATCAGCAACAGTTTAGTGGTGCGAGACTTCTTTTTGGGATAACTTGAGCTGGTGTGGTCCAGTCAACAGTAATAATCAGGTAAAGCTGGAACCTTAGTTGATCGGAAAGACATGCCAATCTAATTAATTACACGTTAGTTTGGGCCATGGTTGGAGATTTGGCCAATCTTATGTGACTTGTATACAAAAAGAGGCCAATGATTGCCTGGCTAAAAGCAATGGGCTAAAGTAAATGTGACAAAATTACAACACAAACCAACAATTTACTTCATTGTAAGAAGGTAGTAACCATGAAGAAGTCTAAAACACATGTAGGAAAGTGGGGTGAAGGGCCCACCTCATCGTGTTATCTCATCCAACTCCAGATCCAAGCTTGGATTGGCCAGTAGAACCCCCATGTGGAAAAAGGAATATGATACAAACAACAACTTGCAGCCTGAGAGATTACGGCATCAGCTAGAGTTGAAATTGGAACGGGAGACTAGAAAAGCAAGGAAAGTGATAATGGAGATCACAAGCTAAAAGGCTAAAGAGCAGAGGCATTCATAGGAAAGCATCAACAAAAATTTTCTCATATTCTTTGTGATTCCATCCCCAAGTGGAGGCAACCAAACCAGAATGAAGATGGTATCAGAACACAATATGGAAACATTCCAGATCCCAGCAAGTGCAGTGATCAGAGAAGTACACAAGGTAAGTTCATAGTTTAAAGTCACAAGCATGCATATATATATACATATATATATATATATGCGTATGCGTATTATTACATTAATACATCCACATAAGACGTGGTATCCAGACTAGGATGTTCCTCGTAATTTTAGGACAACAAGGACTTCCACTTTAGACATAAGGATATTCCTCTTTCCTGCATCAGTCAGTTGGAGCAAACTGCTTCCAAACTTTGAATCGTTTTACATGCTTGGCCTCATATTAAGCCGAGTTGCAAGCTTCTGACCAAGAGACTTGTCGCACTGCAACCCATAGACAACATGGATCAGAAAACTCTGGACATAAATGCATATAACTTAAATCTTCCACAGCGTAGATAGATCTCCCTATCCACTCAAAAATTCCGCACAGACAAGAAATATAACAATTTTGTCATTTGCATATCTCCCGATCTAGTGTAAAGCTGTAGCATATGCATGACAAGATTGAGATTTTAGATTAAGATTCCAACCTGAGACCAATATGTGATCCAGATGCCGCGGATTTCATGTGTCACCCGGGTGTCAGACAATGCCTCAACCCACCGGTGGACAAAACGTTCTTGCCTGAAAAAGTAGATGATACATATGAAAATTGAGTGAATTTTTTTTCCTGAAAATTGAGTGAATTTTTTAATGCATACATCAAATACATTAGACTGTACAAAAACTGACCTGGCTGGATCAAAGGACCGGTATCTTTCTCCAGGCTGCTTGAAATTGTTCTCTTTACCAATTACACACTGCATTCACCACAAAACAAAAACATTAGGTCTCTCAATGACACAGCAAGATAGTGCATGTTGGAGTACATTATTTACTGCCGAATAGTTGAAACAGGAGATATTGTGTGTGATAATTTTCCCTCAAGTATTCAATTCCTAGACAAGTGGTTCCACAAAAGAAATTGGGTTTTGACAAGAACGTTAAAATGAAAGGGATTATCTTTCCACTTTTGATGAGAACCATGGTAATATCTGAAAGGAAGAGATTCAAGCATGCTGTGTAGTAAGTTTTCTTTGCCCTTTGGAAAACATAAGTTTGCAGTACTCTAGTTTTTGATAATTCCAGCAGAACAATTCGATCTTATAGTTTAAATAGACTGATGTAAATAGCTAGGCCAGACATTCATAAAGCTGCGTGAAAATTATATAGCAAAGAAGCAATCTGTTATCAATGACAAAACCATCAGGCACAGATAGATTAGTCACTGCGATCTCACCTTCTCACGCTTTCCTGTGAGAACACGGGGTGGTAATGGGAACCTCTCAGCATGTCGAACAGGATCATATCTTGAAGGAAAATAATTCACCTGAAACACCACATTAAATGAAAAGGCAGAAACTGAGCTCTGCCCATCCCCCACTACCACCCCCACAAAAAAAAAGGGGGAAAACTAAACAGAAAATAGAAAAGGTGATTCTACTACCTCCTCATCCCTGTGCATGAAGTTCATAAAGCCATCATGGTGATTGTTGTGATGAGCACATTTGGGAGCATTCACTGGAAGCATCAAATAGTTAGGCCCCAGACGGTGCCGCTGAGTATCAGCATAGGAGAAAACTCTAGTCTGGAGTAGTTTGTCATCTGAGTAATGGATTCCAGGCACCACAATCGCTGGGCAAAATGCAAGCTGTTCATTTTCTGCAAAGAAGTTATCAATATTTTTGTTCAAGACCATACGTCCAACAGGCTGGAGAGGAACAATGTCTTCTGGCCAGATCTTGGAAACATCAAGTGGGTCAAAATCAAATTTATCTTCATGATCGGGATCAATTGTCTGGATGAAAAGCTTCCACTCTGGATAATTTCCAGCAGCAATTGAATCATACAGATCCTTGGTGGCATGGCTGTGGTTACTGCCTCCAACAGTCACAGCCTCATCATCCAATAAACACTTCACACCACATGTTGGTTTCCAGTGGAACTTGACATAATGAGCTTTCCCATCCTTACTAATGAGAGAATAAGTGTTCACACCAAAACCATCCATGTGCCTGTAGTCTGAAGGAATACCAACATCATCAAATAGGAAGGAGAACATGTGCAAACTCTCTGGGTGGTGCGAGAAGAAATCCAGGATCCTCCAGTTCTCCTGTATGTGGGACTTTGGGTTCGGTTTGAGGGCATGAACCATGTCAGGAAATTTTATTCCGTCACGAACGAAAAACACCGGGAAGTTGTTTCCAACAAGATCAAAATTACCCTGAAGCCAATATATACCACAACTGTCATAATAGTGAATCTGAAAGCTTGAAATTGCAATTCTGTTATTAATTTTTTGACCATTCTAAAGCAAGATTTCTTCTACTTAGGGATTGCATCAGTAGCTTGATAGAAGTATGACCCAAACTTAAAAAATTGAAAATCAGTGCAATAAGCGGAATCGTGTATCTTGACTCCATGGTTATATTCACATATACATCCAAAAAATGTAGATAACTTTTGATGAACAAGAGGTGAGCATTTTTGCCAGTATAAAACCAAAGTTCATAACTTCAAATTACAAACAGGACACAAACTTATGAAATGTACTCTTCAATAATTCTTCAAACATAGATTTATTTTACCAGGTCTTGGTTAACTAGTCATCATGAATAACAATGCTGCTACTTAAAAATGCTCATGTCTTTCAAATTTTATCCTCTAACAGGTAGTAAGATCCGACAAGTCATTAACCAAAACAAAAAGAATACAAATGAAATAATACAGAATCAGTAACTCACACCAAGGTCAAACAGGAATTGTACACTACTAAAATGACAATTTAATTCCACAGCACATTAATGGCACAAATAAAAGTGCAAAAAGAACTCTCAACCAACCAAAACCATTCCACAATAAAATTACAAACTCTTGAAGGATAAACCACAACCTGCAAATGAGCAGAACAGCCCACTTACCTCTCTAGTGTAAAACTTCACTGCAAAACCACGTGGGTCTCTCAAGGTTTCAGGACTTCCACGCTCATGAATCACAGTTGAGAAGCGAACAATGACTGGGGTCTGGACTCCAGGGGCTCGAAGGAAATCAGCACAAGTGAGGTGAGAAACGTCATGAGTGACCTCAAAGAAGCCCTTGGCACTAGCACCCCTAGCATGAACAACCCGCTCAGGGATACGCTCCCTATCAAACTGAGCAAGCTTTTCAATCACATGATAATCCTCAAGAAGAATAGGCCCTGTCCAATGGAAATGGGTTAGAGAATTATATGACCTCGATCACAATTATAGACATATTAGATCCACACCTTATTTTGATAAAGCAAATCCAGAAGTTTTAGAATTATGAATAACCATGCTTGCCAAATGTGAGGATCCATAAAGCCAAATCAAATAGTTGGGATAAGACTTGATGAATATGGGCCTGGTTTTAGGAATAACCATTCAATATATTTTCTTGATGAAGAAAAATAAAGAACTATCAATACATAAACCAAGGTTACTTTAGTTTTTGTGGCCAACTGTCATCAGCTGCCTTGGTAATTCCCGGCATTTATAATCTCTCAACCATGATTCCACATGCCATGTGTCTAGGATGTCATCTCAGATGCAGGCCTCTGAATATATGATCTTTCTGATGCCTCTTCTACTATGCCATATATATACTTATTAGTCTTAATCAATGGATTTATAACATACATTATGATCAGGTTTATTTTGCTGTGTGGAAGTGTTTGAAGCAACCAAAGCAATAGCCTATAAGCCTATCCAATTACACAAATGATACTACAAGCATGAATCTGACGGTCTATGATCCCTTAAAGAAAAAAAAGAACACAAGCATGTTTGACGTGCTGCCTAGATGTATTTTAATTTAACTCCTTTTACCATTAAGACAGAACAAGTGAAATGTGTTACTCACAAGGTGCCAGACATTTGGAATTGTATAACTTTGACCTTAATATCTGAACAAGTATTGCCTTCAGTTCAAAAACTGAACTGTTCTACTAATATAATTACTTCTAACAAGCTTGGAATGCGGTTAAAATAAGATGAAGATGTATCAGTATCTAACCATGTTATAAAGCTTAGAACTTTAAGGAAACTTACCATAAAACTATTTGCTTTAGGTGCTGATAAACAATCCCTTTCTTGAATTTTTCTACTTTGAGGAGGATCCATTTTAATGATAACTGACAATTATCATACTCTGTAGCAAGGAATAAGAAATTTTGAACCAAGACATATATATACTGATTAGGACTACAAAGAGATCAGGGCCACCTATAATTTTCAAACCATGGTCCCATAAAATAAGATACCGACAGAGAGAGGACCTAACATTTGTCCTTACCCCAAACTCCCCCGACAGTCTCTCGACGCAAGCACCTTGAAAACTCCGAAGTACAAGTTGCACATAATTAACACAATTTTCCACCCATTCTTCGCAGCAAAAGCAAACTTGTGACCAAATAATCGAAATAGCTTACTGCAGAAAGAGATCACAAAACGCTGCCCCAACAACAAATTGATTTGTACCGATATTTTAATGATACCCGCAATAACTGAAAGATATGATGAACCAAGTAAAAAAAATAAAAAGCTAAAAAGCCCGTTTGCATCCACGAGAAATTAGGATAATCTCGAATAAGTATGCAAAGATTACACAAAAACCTCATGGATTAAACACAGATGAAACGTTACCTCGGGATCCGACAGTCAGTGAGGAATTGTTGTTCCAAACGGGGGCACCAGAGTTGGTGGTCCAGAAGGGGGCGTTGTGGGTGCTAGAGGGGCGGTGCTGCATCCAATAGAAACTCAAATCAAAGAGCTATACAAATGGTGAATCGGAATAGCTCAGCAAAGAATCATCACTCAGTAATAATCAAACCTAATGGGATTACAATCCGCAAACAGAAAGATCGCATCAAAGCATCAAACAACCCCATCAAAAAAATCATGACGAAGGGAAAGAGAGGGAAAACGTAATGAAAAAAAAAAAAAAAAAAATCAAACCAGTTCTCGAATCTAGGGTAAAAATGGATACGAGAACATCAAGAATCCGATCGAGAGCTCGAAAATTTTTGATTTTTTGTGAAAAAGATGGTACCCTGTAGGGATCCATGGCGAGCCTTTCGATCTGGGATGCGATAAGAACGAAGAGAGTCGACGCCCCGTGGCGAGCTTGCGGAAGCGGGAGGGATCTCTTTATTTACGGGGAAAACAATGGGCAACCGGGCGCAGCTCTATATGCGGCTGGGCCCCGCCGTGAAAACCAGGGTACGTGGCGCCCTTTCACGAAAGTCTTAATCTACACCTTCCGTCGCGACTCGGAGGTTGTCTTCAGCAACAACTCCATACAAAGCGAAAGATAGGAAGTGGTTGGCGTCGTGAAATTTATTTATTTATTTATTAAAAAAAAAACATGTTGCTTATCCACTACGGAAGGAGGATAAATGACATTTAATCGTCATACTATTATCTTCTTGATGAGTTGGTGGGCTAAATTATAATATTAGTATCAACCAAAATATGTTGATAAAGGCATAGCAGATTCACTGGTTAAAAGAATAAAAGGCGTAAATGATGTGCAAGTCTCTGTGCATCTTTGTTTTATTAGATTAATAGGTATATCCTCATTCAAAATCAAATAATAGATTTGATATATTTTTTAAATATTAAAATAAAAATTTAGAGTTGGTAAAACGTGTGTAATCATAAGGATTAATATCTATTTAAATTTATTTTTTTATCTAAATCTATTCAAATATTGATAAAAAATTGAGCAATTCACAAATATTTGAATTCATATGCATATCTATCAATAAAAAATATAAAAATGAATATATAACTATTTAATCCATATCTAATCTTATTTACAATTTTATTTAATTTTTTATAATATTTATAAATTTAAAAAATATATATTTATCAAATATATTTAACAATATTTTTGATTTTATAATTATAAATTTTAATTATTAAATATATATAGAAACATCTATATCTGACTAATATCTATATCATATATTTATATATATATTATTTATTAAAATAAATATTAATATATGGAAATCAATCCATGATCTGATTTTAGCTTTATTCACAAAGTATATATCTTGCAAGATTTTTAAAATTATACTAATTCAAAAATAGAAATTCTAATTAAACATTCTTTTCAACTTGCAGCTTTTTTTTTGGTTTATCGTTCTCCTGCCGGACAACTCAATGAAACAAAACATTTGGGTAACTAAAGCGAAGAACCTAGAACAGATACACGACAAATACGAATATGTTCGAAGGCTATTTTTGATAAAATATTAGGTCACTATTGGTTGCGATCGTTACGATGAGACACCTTCTAATCTACAAAGCAACATGCCATTCTGGTCAATTCTAGCACACCAACCACATAGGAATTCCCTACTAGTTTGCTGTGTACTTTATTCATTGGCACGAGCAGCCTGGACTTTAAGAGGCCTAAACGTGCCCGTACCAGGGGACTTTAAGAGGCTCAGCTTCATTGGCAAAAATAGGAACCTGGCCTTCCTCCGGATAAGATCTAAAGCACCAAAATATCCTATTTTTTTTTTCCAAGGTATCCATTGCATGGCATATAGAATTTGATAGGTAACAAGAAAGATAATTTTTTTATTTTTGAAAAAAAATCAGATCCCTAAAATTATCTTCCAAGTCCTTTCTTTTTCTTATATCTGATCCCTAAAATTCTCTTCCAAAAAATTATCAAATAAACAGTCAAGAAATATGAAATGCATAAATCCACCAAGGAATTTGTTTCATCACCAAAAGAAATCAAAGAACACAATTTTTCACCACAGCTATGTGATGCCCATGTGTGATGGTAACACTAAGCACTAACCTGCCAATCTGGTAAAACACTTAGATCCAAGCATTTTAAGCAATATACAGTAACCTGTCAATGGGGTGTAACACTTAAGAAACCCCGATAGGTAACATGAAAAGTGAATTTGACAGCATCAAGCTTCTGATCAAAATTCACGGTGTTGCATATCAGCGACAAGTTTGATGCACACGGACTGCATCATACCAAAATTAGTGACATCGTACGGTCTCAGCAGTTAAATTATATTTCTCATAGTTTCTCAGATTTAAACTAAAGCTACAGAAGCTACTTGTACCAGAAGAAGGCAATTGATTCCACATGCCAAAAAATTACAAAACAGCACTAGTCTCCTGTTCCCACCGAGAGCAACAAAATCCTTGCTTCCCCATCCATAATTAAAAGCAGACTTGACGGTATCTACCGTCTTCTATTTCCGAAACTGCTCCTGTGGAGGAGAAGGGGTCTGAGTGGAGATTGATGTATGATCCCTAGGCAAAGCTTTTCCCAGAACGTTCAAAACTTTCATACGATGCAACTCCCTACCTGCAGAAAGAAAAGAATCAGTACAGGTCTGCATTGGTAGAATCATCATTCTAACGGGAGAGGAGGCTTAGCTTGAGATCATCAAATTCATATGATGGTACAACTATCAACCATTCAGAGTAAGTTCGATTATATAGTATACCGTCATAAACAGTGTTTCTGCACAGAAGTAACTATTTGGCTTTAGAAATGCTAAACCAGACAGGCAGGACTACCTTCCTCCAATAAAAGATATATTGCTCTTTTCTCCAACTCAACAGCATGCCTGCTACGGCCAACCGCCGATAAAGATCGAAGCACTAAAGCACCATTATTATGCATAACATTAGTGGATGCAAATGACATGGATTCATTGTGTTCATATTACTTAACAAAATGACTTACTTCGAACATACTCCTCCTGGCTTGACTGGTCACAGCTGTTCAAAAACATCTGCAACCGATTAAACCTTTCATTCCAATCTTGATTACCCAGTCTCTCAGGATCTGCTAGGACAGGTGTGATGGAAGTAACCATCGAGTCATGTGGTTCTGGTGCTGCCAGCTCAGTGATGATCTTTCCTGGACAATGGGGAAGCAATTGTTCCCCAGATGAGGTAGCTGCAGATGCCCCTGTTACAGGGACAGGAAGAGAAGCTGCCTTAGGCTCTTGGGTCTGACACTGCTGCACATTTTGTTCTTTTGTTCTATTGTTGCCAGATTTCCTTGAGTCAGGAGAACCAGCACTATCCGTACTGACAAAAGTGCTCATCTTGCCTTGCTCAGTTTCAAGTTTTCTACGTACGTACACAAGATGTCCATTTGGACCAATGTTGCCTGGGTTCTGATGACCGGAGGGACTTGATGGATCAGCAGGCTGTGGCCTCTTGGTACCAACTACCTTCACAGAATCTGGGATGAGTCTTTTTTCTTTAGGAAGCGGAGAGGTTCCGGTTGGCTTAATCATGATGTTCCTGGATTCATTTGGCAACTCCCTTAAAGCCACTTTTTTTACTGAGACTGAATGTTGCTTGTCTCCAGCAGGCACGGCACTTCCACTGCTAAGCATTCTGTACTTACTAAAATTATCTACCATTTGTTGAACCATTGGTGGATAGCAGCTCAACCAGAATTAGCTGAAGAACGACCAGAAGAAAAACAAAATTCAATGGTTATGAATGGGATGTAGAACATGCATCATCTAGCAGTAATAATATTTCATGTCCAAATGCCAGTTTGAAGAAACAACTCAAAGAGCAAACATGAATAGAAATGAATATATATTGCCGTAATTTTTATGGTATAGAACGGGCATGAGGTGACGAGCTTGAACAAGGAAAACAACATTCAAAAACAGTTAATAACTCAAAGCATGATCAAAGTGGTAAATATTCAGGGTCAACAATTGTTCCCTTAAATCTTTTTCTCCTTTGTGCAAGAATTGCAAAGAATAATGAAGGGAGACAGAAAATTGAAACAATAGATAAATTTTGTGCACCTTCATGCATGTGCCAACTATTTGGTCAGAATCCAAAAGCCTTCATATCTAAGGCAACATATGGTGTCACTGCAATTTTTTCGCTCTCACAACTTCTACTCATATTAGAACCTTCAAGACTGACCTAAGCAAACCCTTCCCCCCAACCCCCCACCTTTACTAGGCCTTCAAAGATCTATATATTGCATGCCCATCCAATTTCAATCAATTCTCTATTGTCTTGTCTTTGATTGATGCAAACATACACCTTCTTTCATATATTCATTCCCCAGTCTCCCCTTTATAAAGTTCCACCATTCATTATGACTAATTTTATCAATTTTTGTGTCATGATTATCTGGATTGCTTTTGCTTTGTCCTCGATTAGACAACTCTTATATTTCTGATATACGTGTTGCACTTTAAAGTTCTATGGTACACCATATCTAACATTCTCATTTATGCCAAGCTCTTTTTGTTTGCTAGACCAACTTCTTTTACAAACAACATTGTAAACTATATGACATTGAAGACTTACTGCTGTTATTCAAATTCTCCCTTCAACTGTGAAGACATGTTTTAATCATATAACACCCTAGAAGCACCTCCCCTTTTCACCCATGCAACTCTGGCTTTATTATATAACATATCTTCATCTATCTCTCTATTATATTGTAAAACAAACACAGAATATTGATATCAATCACCTCAAGGTATCTGCGAACATCAATTTTGAGTTAAAAACTATTTTGATTTCCATTGCCATTTAAAAGACATGTTCCACATATGCTGCCCCCCAGTGATTTGTGGGTGCATGTATATACATATGTGCATAATGCACAAATATATGTATATACAAGTATACATATATGTATAGACAAACAGAGATACTACTCTGTACGTGCCAGAAAGAAAATGAATTTGTACATGTCTTTCAATGCTCGGCAGCAGCTATTGTCCGGCCCTCACGTCCCCTTCAAGCTTCCTTTACATTCCCTCAAAAAGACTACCTGAGCTTGGTCGAGTAAGCAGAAAAGGAGGACTATTAATGTATGCCATATATCCCAGAGTATGTGGGATGGTGGATCTGGTGCAACATAGAAAGATTGCATGTTTAATTCCCAGTACATCCCATTGCACAGAGGATTCAGCAATATTAGTGTCCAAGCCATCGAGCTTCCAGGTGAGACCTCATCTTTAGGCATCCAGTGGGCACCAAAAGTTCCATTGTCTACATCAACACTCAAGTACCCCTACCCACCCCCCCACCCCCAACCCCCCCCAAAAAAAAAACACACACACACACAAAAAGAAACTCTGCTGGAACATTTAAAATCAATTTCAATGGCTTCATCAAGCAGACAAATGGTAACTGCAGGACAGGCTGTATCATACAAGATCACCAGAAGCCATCTTCTTCATGCTCATGCAATTCAGTTCTTAGATGCTTCTATGCCAGTTGTGGAGCTGCAAGCATCTTTGGAGGGGTGAGCTACACCTTAGACAATTATCCTAGCTACTAGATCTGGCTGGAGGGTGACCCAGAGACAGTGATCAGGTGGCTACACCACTGCCCTAACCCAAAAGTGCTACAGTCCATCCCTCTTAAATCTTTGGTTCCCCATCGGTAAAGGCCAGAGATGAAGATTACTGATGCATATTTTGAGGCCAACAGTCTGGTCAGTGGTCAATTGGGTGGTCAACTTTGCAGCTGAGCTTCATGGAATGACACAGTGGCAAGTACACTCAGTGTCAGATTCATGAAGCTGCTTCGGACTGATAGAGAGGGGTGTGTATGTCTTTCAAAGAGTTCTGCACACCCATGCATCTGTGTGTGCATGCATGTGCGAAGGCATGCGAGTGAGCAAGCGAGAATGCGGGCGTGCCGCGTGTGCATGTGAGAGAGAGAGAGAGATGGGGGGTCTTTGGATTTAATGCCAAATCCACTTGGACCACTAGTCACAGACAGCCTAAAAGATTTGATCAAATCTAAGTTTAATAATTGAAGTAGCTGGAGTTGGTTATGCTCCAGCAACCTAAAGTGAGCAGACATAGAGCTGCTGGAAGGTAATGTACAATGATTCCAAGACTCAAGAGCATACAATTTGAAAATAAACTGCATGTGGTATGTCATAGAATCTCCAACTATAAGAATAATCAGTTTATGAAAAAACGACTTTCAAGGAGATTTTGAGCCTCATTTTAGGTTTGTGTAATACAGAAAAACGATCCTTCATTTTATAGAAATTGAACTCATTTAGGTTTGTGTAATACAGGAAAATGATCCTTCATTTTATAGACATTGAACTCATTTTACCAATCAGTGTCTATTAAATATTCTTGCTGGTTAGGAGTAAATAGTAATGTGTCTACAACTTGTGCTGTGTCCTCTAAATCAATGCTTGTGATATAAGTGCATCAAGTAGATCCATACATAAGCAACTTTGGATCCAACCCACACCCAAACACTGGATAAGACTGCATATGCTTCCCAATTTACAACCTAAATTCTAACATATCCAGATATGGATCTTAGAGAACTGGACTCAACCAAAAGAAACCTGATTAGAACTAATCAAAACCAACAGAAGTTGGTCCAAAAGGTCGTATCAACATGAAACTCAGGCCAACACAAACCATACCAGAAAAGGAACCAATCACCCTAATAAATGGCTATATTTGTGTTTAAATCATATATCAAGGCAGTTTCAGTCAGATGTGATCAACATTAACCCAATGCAACTTGACCAAATTGCACCTCTAACCAGCATGCACCATCACAGCATAAGCCAAATTTTCATTAATGTCTTTCTTTGTTCATTGTGATTGATTTACGTTACATCCTTCCTTCATATGTAAAAAATTTTCTTTAATTAGTGAAACATAAGCAACGAGTATGCAACATACTAATTTAAAGAGTTGATAAGTTCTGAAGTAAATGCTGTGTTGATATATATGTAATGGCTTTTGTTCTAGACAGCAACTGAGCAAAAAAAACATTAGCAACCAATAAAATGTAGTACAGCATGTTTATAACAAAATTAAAAAAGAATTCTTATACGAATATGGATTTCAGCTTTAAAAGCTAATTGGTTTTGCATTTTGAATCAGGTCACAAACTGTATTCCTCGTTCATTGAAAATTTGCTTGATAAGGGTAACCCATTTTTCTCAGTGAAGAAAAAATAAAAGGTCACAATGAGGTGAGCATGAAATACATACATTACTGCAGAAATGATATAATGAATTTCGCATACTACAGTTAGAAGATTGCAATTAAAACCATGAAAGAAATTCCATTTGGCAATTGCAAAGAATCTAAAGCTAACAGGTTCTAAAATTTCAAAGTTTATTATACTATTTATAGAACAATGTTCAGTCAGATGTTGATTAAACATAAGCAGCCAAACACAGAGAGATGTCTTTACATTACCTGTTCTGGCTTGGAAGAACTTGGTATAGGAGATGCTATGTACAAAACAGTGTGAGTGCTAAGGTCGGTAAAGCAGAAAGACACAAAAGAATCTACGACAGTGATCGTATATTTTTGTTTTTTTAATTCCTGATAGGGTTGACAATAAACTATGTAAAGCCCATAATTGACCATAAATAATTATCTAAACCTGTCTTGCTGCCAGTGTATAGCTAACAAGTTAGTGTTGTTGAGTGATCACTACTATTGCCTTAATCCTATCTAAGATTTTTACTAGCTCCCCTTCTTTTCATTTCAAAAGCAAAAACTTGTGAGAATAAAAATCAGCCAGATGATACAACAACAATAGAATCCCAGCAAATAATGGATGTGCCAATGCAAATGAAGAAAGCTGGAGCAACATGACCCAAATAAGCACTACTGAAGATACCACATGTTACTCCAGTGATGCAGAACAGAAGTTGCCAAAGGTGTTATTTCAGCTTCATTGATCTCCTAGAGGTAGTTCTTTGTGTTCTCTTTACAATTAAGAAAAAAAATTCAAAAAGAAAAGGAGGAAGTCATAGATCACAAGATTTTAAATCCCATAGGATAGAGGTGTCCCGGCTTCTCCATGTAACGGGAAGCCCCACAATCCCGGCCCATCCCAGTGGCAGTCCTAGTCATGCATCTTAGGAGATATCCTCTGTCTCTCTCCCCTTCTCTTTTCCTTTCTTTCATTCTTTCTTTTCTTTCTTTCTTCTACATTCTTTTCTTTCCTTTCCTTCTTCTACATTGCTTTCTTTCCTTTCTTTCTTATACATTCATTTCTTTCCTTTATTTATCCCTATCTTTCTTTCTTTTTTCCTTTGTTTTTTTCTCTTTCCTGTCTTTCTTCTTCTTGTCCCTTCATTTCTTTCTTTTATTTTTCTTCTTCTTTCCCTTCATTTTTCTTTCTTTTCTTCATCTTTCCTTCCTTTCTTTCTTTCATCTTTCTTTTCTCTCCTCGCGTGGATGGGTTTTGGAGTTCCGATCTTGTCCCGGTCCTGTTTTCTCGCAGATAATGGAATGGGACAGTTAGAACGCCCCCCATCCTGCTAGGACACCCCTTGTCCCATTGGGACATAAAACATTCATAGATCATATTTATAACCAACAATCCCTGTCATATTTGGGTTTGCATTACAAATTCTTCTAAACAGTTATTCCTATTGAGAGCTGCATCAATGGTCATTGTTAGCTTGAAAAATATAAAGATACATTCAGAAAAAAACATAGATTCCATACATATCGTTTTCGCCCTTCCCTTGTCTTTCTTGACCATTCAATAAACATCTAGACTCCTTCCAACTAAGCTGTAGTAGTTGCATTCCCCAAGCTAGAATTGAAAACAACATCAACCTTCATGATTACATGCCAAGAAAGACGTGTTTTAGGACACTGTTCTTTTGTTAGTTACTAATCCGCAATTAAGTTAGCTTTAGAATATATTAGATTTGCAATTCTTTAAGGAGGTGTTTGGATGGGGTAATTAAAGCCTAAAATGAGAATCGGAATGGATGACTACCATTCCAACTGTTTGGTTGGGAGGAGTCTCATTCCGATTTTCATTCTAGAGAGGAATAGGAATGATCTATTTCTTTCATAATCCAATTCGGACTCATCCGAACAGAGTCAAAATCTCATTCAAGTGGAATGAGATTAAAAAAACAAAATCGTCTTCCTCGTCCGCCCCCCTTCCTCCCCCGAGGCCCTCGTTCTGAAAAGGTATTGTGGGGGCGGCAACCTCCTTGCCAGAGATGCCCATGCCGAGGTAGAGGAGGCCACGGATGGCAGCATCACGGAGGTGGCACTCGGTATTCTCATACCACTCGTTGCCGCCGTCGATGATGGAGTCACCGAGGTCCATGAACTGGGAGAGGGTGGCGATGGTCTGGTCGACGGGGGCGCCGGCCTTGACGAGGATGATGATGGAGTGAGGGCGAGCGATGGAGAGGATGAAATCGCGGAGGGAGCGGTGGCTGGGGAGGGGGAGCCGCCCTCCGCCGTCGCACGACCGACGGTCTTCGACCTTGGAGGCAGTGCGGTTGTAGACGGAGATCGGAAAGCCCTTCTCGACGATGTTGAGGGCTAGATTTGGACCCATCACCGCCAGTCCGGCGAGCCCGATGAGCGACAGCGCCGCCTCCTCCATCGATCGATAGATCGAGCAAGGATTTCGACAACTAGAGGAGGAGGAGAGGAAGGAGATGCCAAAGAAAAGAAGAGTGGAAAGGTGGCGGACGCGGCACCGGGGTAGGGGAGGGACTGCGGGGTGCAAGTGGCAGTAGGACCAGGGCCAGGGCCGGGGAAGGGCAGGGGGGTGGGGGGCTGTTGTGTAGGGTGTTGGTTCGGAGCTGGATTTTTTTTTTTAATTTTTCTAAAATAATATATTCGTGATAAAATAATATTTGCTATCTATATTTTTTTTTAATGATAATTTTTTAAAAAAAAATTAAAGATATTATTATTATGTTTAATTTTTATTTCATATCAATTTTTAAAATAATTAATTTTTAAAAATTTTAGTTAAGAATAAAAATAAAAATTTGAGTTGATTCTGATTTCTATTTTTGTATGAATCAAACAACAACAATGGGAATCATCGATTCCGATTTCGATTCCAATCACAAACCAAACACTTCAGATGATTTGGCCATTCCGATTCTGATTCCAATCCATTCCCATTCCAATTCCGATTTCGATTCCAATTGTGAACCAAACACCCCCCAAAAAAAGTGGAAAGGGTTTGGATAAAGGCAGCTCCTAAACTATTATCCAAGATCTCCTCTTCGTGTCAACAACTCCTAAGAGATGTTGGGCATCTGAGATGGGACCTAATGGACAACAAAGTCTTCAATAATTTGGTGGAGGGCAATTAACTTTTGGACTGGCAATAATAAAGTCTTGCATACCTGAAAAACATGGGCATATGGTCACAAAAAGCTCAACATCCAGCTTCTAAGATAAAAAACAGACGTACTCATAGCAACAGATCATGGGCAGATATAAATAATACCTACTGAATTTCTCATTTTTGGAAGAGTACTTGAAGAATGTAACATTTCTCAGCTCAAAATTTGGAGCAAAGATCAAATTCCATGTATGTCACAACAGGGTTAAAACTTTGCTATCATTCCTTAGCTCTAATTCTGCATTCCAAGGCAGTAAGGAGATGAGAATATGCCTGAAGCCTTGTGAGAATGTGACTGATTATCAATACCACCTGACCAAGTCCTGACATGCCCAACAAACAAATTTAACTGAAAGGCAGATCCTCAATGATATGAGTTATGAAGACATGTTGTCCTTAGGTGAGAGTTCCCTGACATTTGAGTGGTAATTTCTGTAAACATATGGTTTTCGATGCCTGTCTTAATTTATTCTTCTTCTCTTAAGTTGGTGATGATGGCATTCATCCTTTCTTTGCAGGGGATTTTAAAGACAGATTTTGCCCATAGGATCTCCAGTATCAGATGAAATTCTCTCTAATAGCTAGGATGTCAATATAAACTGAACTAAGACAGAGATTGAGACACACAAAGACTGTTGTGCCAGCACAATTCAGAGATGATATCCAAGAACACCACCATATGATCATCAAGTTTGGTCTTTGAAGACACTTGGACAAGGCTGTCAAGATCCAAGGTCTCACTAGACATGGAAACTGATCAAAAGAAAGATCGTTGCAGAGTCCAACTCGTGCAAGGTTGTAAATACATTTCAGAGCTTGCATTCTACCTGATTCAGTTGTGGTCAAGAAAACACAACTGAGCCAGTTACTGAATTAAAGAGAATGCCATAGTTGAGCCCATAATTTTCAGAGGAAAAAAAAAAAAAAGAAACCCAAAACTTTGAACTTTCGGACGCAATGGAATAAAAAAATTTAGAACTTTTGGGAAGGCAGATAATGGAACCATATGGGATATCATTCTGGAATTTTAATGGAAGCACCTGGGACCCGATGGCGCTCGATCACGGTGAAAATTTCAATTTGTCGTACGTTTTGCATCCAATCTTACACAATTCGACGCCCATGCAGAAAAATTTTGAACACGAAATCGCCCTCATTCGTGCCACAAACAAAGGACAATAAAATTGAAGAATGAACTGAAGAAATACCAAGCAATTAGAAAAAGAAACCCAATCATAACACAGAAAGAAACAGAGAATCCAGACGATCATTACCTCTACCAGCAATGCCGATCATCGCCGGTTCGAGAAAATCGAGGCGGTCGTTCTCGTCGCAACGCAGCTGAGAAGAGAGAGAGTGTTTAGGGTTAGCTCGCTGATTTCGAACAGGACGCTGCCACTATTTACCAAAAAGGAAAAAAAAATGGACGGTGCTACTCGAGACACGGTTCGCACAGAGAACTTTATGACGATGTCGACTCATTCGTCCGCATTATAGTGTGGAGCAATCTTGCTCGTTCATGGACTCGATGCGTGGCGGATGTCTTGATGTACTTTTGGAAGAAAATCAAACTGTGGATGAGAAAGGTGATCTGGACGGTAGTTTTTTTTGTTTGAAAATTGTTGGTGCATGATTTCATCGATGCTGAAAAAATTAAAATCGAAGGGATTACGATCGTCATCGAGATCTGCAAAAAAAATCTAAATCAGAGTTAGGAGTGCTCCGACAAGATCCTCCGACGCTCAAGTCAGTACTCTGCTTCAATAGAAATGGAGCACTCGAATAAGATTTTAGCAGAATTTAGAGATAGTGCTTAGAACTTAGAGAAAAACGTATCTGGAAGATCTCTTTTATAGACGGAAGAGCATAACCGATTGACAGCGACGTCCGTAACTGCCTGATAGTGGGCCGTTCGAGGCCACACGGAGTTTATTACGGAGAGTAGTGGTGTCCGTTGTCGCGACTTGCCGGAAAGTGATGGGGCCATATGGAGTTTGTTATAGAGAGTGGAGTAGTGTCCGTTGTCGCGACTTGCTGGAGAGTTTGGGTCGAACGACTGAAGTTTGGTTGGGATGTCTAGTGGAACGGAATAGCTCTCTGTCTCAGCAATCTAAAAGAAGCTCGGATGTTTTCGAGGTTGCTGACGGGTCAACTGTTGTTGGGTGCCTTAGGCGTTGATGCTGCAGACAGAAGTCATCTACTGTAGAAGTCCGGACGAAAATTTTCTGTTGAAAAAATCCGGCTGGAGTCCGATTGCTAGAGAAGTCCGTCTGAAATTTATCTGATGTAGAAGTTTGTCTGAAGACTGTCCGCTGGAGAGGTCCGATTGCATGAGGAATCCGACAGAAGGTTGACCGATAGCGAAATTCGGAAGGCACTATAGAAGGTTGACCGAGAGGAGAGTCCGAAAGGCATTGTGGAAGTTCGTCCACTGGAGGAGTCTGGAGGACACTATGGAAGGTCGACTGCTGGAGGGGTCAATTCTGTTGTAGAAGTTCGGACGGAGTCCGATTCTTGTAAGAGTCCGGAAGGAGGCCGCTTACTGTAGAAGTTCGGATGGAGACCGATTGCCATGGAAGCCCGGATGGAGATCGCTTATTGTAGAAGCTCGGATGGAGACCGATTGCGGTGGAAGTCCGGATGGAGACCGCTTATTGTAGAAGCTCGGACGAAGTCTGCTTACCGTAGAAATTTGGATGAAGTCCGCTTGCAATAGAAGTTCGGACGGAATTTGCTTACTGTAGAAGCTCGGATAAAATTCGAAAAGCGGTCGACCACTACAGAAACTTGGATGGAGTTTGGTTACTGTAGAAGTCCTGCTGCTGGAGAAGTCCGGACATTGACGAAGTCCGGAAGAAGTTCGGAGTAAAGTCGATTGTGACAGGAAGAAGTCTGGAAGAGATTCGGAGAGTAGTCGATCACTGTAGAAAATCGGCTGATAGTAAAGCCTAGAGAGCATTTGGAGCAGTCCGATAGATGACTGAAGGAGCTCATTATTGGAGAAGTCCGGAGGGTACGATAGGAGTTCGTCCGTTGGAGGAATCTGGAGGACACTGTGGAAGGTCAACTGCTGGAGGAATCCGGATGCTACTGTGGAAGCTCGGATGGCCGGGGGAGTTCAGAAAGACGCCGCACAAGGTCGAAAGCCGGAAGAGTCCTGGGAGGATTGGCCTCTTACGAACTTCGACTGGGGTTATTTTATACCCAACACCAATCCCCTTACTTTTGAGTTCGGATTTCGAATGAAGAAAGTACAAAAAAAATTTTACAGTCGAAGTTGTCCCCCTTGATTTTCGTACTCGATTGTTTTCAGATGTTTTGGCATTTGGCGCGCCGGTGCTGGAGTCTTTTCAAATCGAGGCAATCCGAAAAGATTTTTTCAGAATTTCCGCTGAAGCATCGCCCCAGGTACGGTGCAATGATGATTCTGTCAGTCATCAGCCATCTGCCACGACGAGTGAGACATGCGACGGTTGTAGATCGATCAAAGGAGATCTGCAATCATTATTGCATCAGACCCTGAGGTCTATTTAAATTCGTCCCCCTCCTTCAGGGGTTTCACCTTGTCTGAGATTTTTCTTCGGTCCCCTCTTCTTCTCCGAGAGCTTCGTCCTCCTCCAGCATCTCTCTCAGTCTTAGGCACCCTTCAGGTCGACCTCCATCGCCTTCGCTGCCCTCCTGCACCTCTCGGACTAGCCTAGGTTAGTTTCGAAATCCTTCTTTTTCTTACTGTTCTTCTATTTTTCCTCTTTTGCATTCCGCCCATTCGGTTTCTCCGCGAGCGCCTTATTTCCTATTTTTTTAATTTTTTTAAGATTTTTTGGGGTTTACATTTGATTCAAAATATCCTCCAACACTTCCTCCTCTAGCAGTTCTAGAAATTCGTCAGCTCCAGCCTCCCAAAATCTTAGTACTGTAGATGAATCCATACCTAAGATCGGACTTCATCCGATCTTTGTACCAGACACCATTCCCAATTTTTTGATCTCGAACGAACTCTCGCTGATTAGGCTTGAGCTTGAGCTTAAGCTTGAGCTTTCGGGCCAACTGACCGGGCTAGCGCCCCTCTCCCTGGCCGCTTTTGTTTATACCAGGAAGCCTTCCGCGCCGGGCTTCGACTTCTACTCTCACCTTTTGTTGTTGCTCTTTTTCGCTTTTTAAATATTTCTCTACTTTCTGTAGCGCCGAACTCCTTTAGGTTTTTGATAGGATTGTTTTTCCTCTGTCATTTAGCTGAAGTCCGACCAACTCTTTCCTTGTTTAGAAACTTTTATACCTTTAAGCGTCACCCTTCGGCAAAGGACTGGTGGTACTTCTCTCTCCAGTTTGGTAGAAAGGGGTTGCTAAAAGGTGCCCCCTCTTCTATCCACAACTGGAAGGAGAGGTACTTCTACGTCTGATGTCCGATCCTGATGCTGGGGTTGCCCCTCTGGGGCTCCCTGAGGAACTCCGTCCGTCAGACTTCTAGCCTGGGAAAGGACGACCTTGCAGCCTCCAATAAACTTAAAACTTATCCAGCTCCTCTCCTCCCCGACCTTTTGAAGGAGCAACTTTTATTCAATGTCGGCCTGAGCCCTCTCAACCCTACCGGTATTTTTTCTTTCTCAAGTCATTCGCGACTTCCTCTTCCTCTTATTCTGTTTCTAAGCTGTGCCGATCTTTTTTCATTGCAGACATGGATGCAGACGCAGCTCAGGTACTAGCCAAGGGTCTCAAGGCTCACAAGAGGAAAAGTGCTATAACTTCTGGGTCGGCGAAGAAGGCGAGGGTAGAGGAGACAAGCTCGACCGTGCTTGCCCAGGCAGCCATTATCGTTGATGCCCCCTCTGACGTCGAGCCCGCAGTCCTCCGAGCTTCTTCAAGAAGCCCTCCGATCGAGGTTCTCGCTCTAAAGTCTCATCTCGAGGAGGCACCGGGGGCCGAAAGGAAGAGAAGGAAGAAGATGGTGGTCTGCAAGATTAGCAGCAGCAGGGCTGCCATCGAAAGGTCCAACGGCTTCGAAGAGGATCCGGGGGAGAATCCCTTCAACAACAGGGATTTAATAAAAAGGTTGGTCGACGGGTGCGTTTTGCCCGAGATTGTCCATAGGATCGTCCATGCCGATCCTGAACAGTGGGTTTGGGACTCTCTAGGGTCCTTTCTTGAGGTAGGCCGATTTATTTTTTTTTTCCTTTCGCTATTTCACTTAGTTCATTTCTTAGCTTTCATATTGACTTCCTGGCCGCTCTTGCAGATTGGATACCAGCCCATTGCCAACATCGAGGTGATGAAAAATGCAAAGAAGAAAGCAGCCCAGACGGAGGAAGGTCGCCAGGCTGAGGCTGCCCGTCTTAAGGAGAAGGTCGCCGAAGTCACGAGTCTTCAAGAGGCACTTCAGAAGGAGGAACAAACTTCGATGGATCTGAAAGCTGCTTTGGAGGAGGAACGAAGGAAGGCAGAGGTCGAGGTCTCCAAGCTGAAGGAGCAGATCCCGACCCTAGTCTCGGAGGCAAGGGCCCAAGAAGTGGAGGAGTTCAAGACCTCCTCCGAGATGAGGGATTTGAATATCAAGTTCAGCCAGGCCACCTTTATCAAAGGCTTCGAGTTTTGCCAGGAGAAGGTGATCGGAAAGTTTTTCGAACTCGACCTTAGCTTACTGGATGAAGCATCCGACGATGAAGCTGACCTTCCGAAGCTGCTACCGGTCTCTCTCCAGTCGGGACCTCTTAAACTGCCGTAGCTGTCGTGACCGACCTTTCGGAGGCATCGAGCTCCTCTACTTCTACTCCAGAGATCCGAGACCTCTAATTTTGTACTTTTTCTTTGTTACAACTTTTTTTCTCTTTCTCTTATACTTTAGAATTATTCAATCAATGAAATCGGATTCCTCTTTACAGGGAGCTTCTTTTTCTCCTTCTACTTCTTTTTTCTTCCTTTTTTTTTTCTTTTCTTGCAATAATTTGCGTTGTGACGCTCTTATTTCCCAACAATAATGCCCTACCGAAGCTCTTTCCCTACCGCAGGGGATTCCTTTGAAGTCTATGATCCGAGATCTGAGAAGAAAAGTTCGTCACCTAACGAAGAAATCAAAGAAGATGGACGACAAACTTCACAGGCTGAGGAAGAGCCATTCGGAAGCCACCGTGGAGGTTACTCGCCTTCGAAACCTCCACAAAAAGGACTTCATGGACTACAGCTGGAAGAAGGCCAACTTCGAGAAGGAGCTTGAGGAACTCTAGAGATGCGCCAGCGACCGATCTTGGACTCAGGCCTCTAAGATCAGCTCCCTCAAGGTCGAGTTGGCGGCCGCACGGGAGAAGATCGATCAATTGGAAGGGAGCTCGTCCTGACTTCCAACTCAGACTGATCACGGTCGGGACTGATCGAAGAAATTCTCCGACCTCCAGAAGTAGCTACAGGACATCGAGATGAAGAACACTTATCGAGTCGGTTGGTGTGGACAAATAGACAACTACAGAATGAGGCTCAAGACGGCGATCGACGAGGTTGCTCGCCTTCAGAAGCAGTTGTCCAAAAGAGCCTAGGTCGTTTCGGTTCAAGGCTCCGACAAGCTCCGATCCTTGAGGAGAACTATGGAAAAACTGTCCGTAGTCCTTGGAAAGTAGAAGGCCAAACTGCAGCAGCTGAAAATTTAGCTGGCCTATGAGCAGCAGGCAGTCAAGGATGCAGAAGCGGAGTCTGAAGTTCTGAAGAAGAGGCTTCGAAAATCGAAGGGCGAAAGCCGGCGGTTTCACCAAATGTATCGGGAGATGCTGTTAAGAAAGAAAAAACTAGAAGAAGAAGTTGAGAACTTAAAGCAATCCCTGATAATGGCTGGAATCGAGAGTTCGAAGTCAGAAGAAGCCGAGCTTCCTTAGAGCTTCTTTTACCTTTTGTTCCATATATTCTTTTTTTTTCTTGTTGTTTTTTTTTTTGATCTTCAAAGGCTTTTGTAATACTTTCTTTACTAATGAAATGAAAAGAAATTTTTTCATTACCTTGTCTATTCTTGCTCTGAGTTATCGTTTATCGAGCTTCTCTTATATTTTGTCTTATTCGATGTCGACGTTGTTTGAAAATTCCTGCTTATCGCCGCGTTGATTCATCTTTTTTGTTCATGATCGAAGGTCTTTTTGAGGCCATTCGAATTTGACACTTTCTTTCGATGTTCGAGCTTGGGGTCCGAACTTCTCGTTACTTTGAGGAAGTTTATTTTCTCTTGCTAGTGTTGGGTTCTCCCTTAGAGACTGAGAATTTTTGACAAGAGTTTTTTTTCTCGTTGAGACGAGATCCCTTGTGTCTTAGATGTAGTTCATTTTTTCCTTATCTCTGGCATAGCTCGTCGTTTTTCCTTTTTCTCTCCCTTTTTTTTTTATGTTTGGATGAGAATTTTTTCTCTACTCCTAACGAGGTTGTAGGGGCGTTGAGGAGCCGTTGAGGAAGCTTTTTTCTTCATCCGATCTTAAACGATCAGGTCTTCGTTTGTATCAGAATGAGGTTCTCCTCCTGTTTCCGACATAGTCAATTTCAGTTCACGTTAGAATGAGATTTTCTTCCTGTTTCTAACAGGACTATGGGGGCACATAAGGGCCGTTGCGAGGGCCTCTCTCTCCATTCGATCTCTTAATAATCAAATCTTTGACTTTGCTCATGTTAGGATGGAGTTCTCCTCCTGTTCCTAACATGACTGTGGGGGCGCATAAGGGCCGTTGCGAGGGCTTCTCCCTCCATCCGGTCTCTTAATAATCGGATCTTCGATTTTGCTCATGTTAGGATGAGATTCTCCTTCTGTTCCTAACATGGCTGTGGGGACGCATAAGGACCGTTGCAAGGGTCTCTCCCTCCATCCAATTTCTTAATAACCGGATCTTCGACTTTGCTCATGTTAGGACAAGGTTCTCCTCATGTTCTTAATATGGCTGTGGGGATGCATAAGGGCCATTACGAGGGTCTTTCCCTCCATCCGGTCTCTAAATAACCGGGTCTTCGACTTTGCTCATATTAGGACGAGGTTCTCCTCCTGTTCCTAACATGGCTGTGGGGGCGCATAAGAGCCGTTGCGAGGGCCTCTCCCCCCATCCGGTCTTTTAATAATCGAATCTTCGATTTTGCTCATGTTAGGATGAGGTTCTCCTCCTGTTCCTAATATGGCTGTGGGGGTGCATAAGGATCGTTGCGAGGACCTCTCCCCCCATCCGATCTCTAAATAATCGGGTCTTCGATTTTGCTCATGTTAGGACGAGATTCTCCTCCTGTTCCTAACATGACTGTGGGGACGCATAAGGGCCGTTGCGAGGGCCTCTCCCCCCATCCGGTCTCTAAATAATCGGATCTTCGTTTGTGTCGGGATAAGGTTCTCCTCTTGTTCCTGACACGCTTAGTTTCGATTGTCTGAAGGAGCTACTCCCTGTTGTTATAAGCTCATGCCAAAAGAAAAGATATACGAATATAAAATTTTTATTTAAGGCAATGTTATCGGTAATACATTCATAAATTTTTTGAATTTCATGGTCGCGGAAGGTCCGCTCCTCCGAGCTCTTTTAGATAGTATGTTCCGGGCCGGACTACCTCCTTGACCTCATATGGGCCTTCCCAGTTTGGGGCAAGTTTTTCTTGGTTTTGAGGTTGTGAAACAGTGGCTCATCGAAGTACTAAGTCCCCTACTCTGAAGGCTTTACTTTTGACCCGGGAGTTATAGTAGCGGGCTGCTTTCTGCTTGTAGGCTGCCATCCGAACTTGAGCGGTCTTTCACTTTTCTTCTAACAAGTCAAGGTTGGCCTTGAGATCTTGTGAGTTGCGCTGCTTGTCGAATGCCACGACTCGCGCCGACGGAAGCTTGAGTTCAATCAGGATAACGGCTTCTGTTTCGAAGGCTAAGGCAAAGGAGATCTCCCCCGTGGGCAGTCTTTGGGTAGTTTGGTATGTCCATAACACATGATAAAGCTCGTCTGCCCAAGTTTTCTTTGCTTTTTTAAGTCTCGCCTTGATTCCTTGCAACAGAGTTCTGTTGGTCACTTCGGCTTCGCCGTTTGCCTGCGGATGGGCTACTGACATAAAGTTATGGGAGATGTTTAAGTTCTCACAAAATTCAGCAAATCTTGCTCCAGCAAATTGTCGCCCATTATCAGTAATGAGAGTTCTGGGTAAGCTGAACCTATAAACGATTGACTTCCAGACGAAGTCCTGCACTTTAGCTTCTGTGATTTTTACCAAAGATTCGGCTTCGACCCACTTGGTGAAGTAGTCAATGGCCACCAGGAGGAACTTTCGCTGCCCAGACGCCATGGAAAAAGGTTCAAGGATATCCATCCCCCATTGTGCAAACGGTCATGGGGCACTCAAAGGTGTAAGTTTGAAGGCGGGCTGTCTTTGGATATTCGCATATCTTTGACACCGATCACATTTTCTGACATATTCAATAGAGTCGTGGTACATTGTAGGTCAGTAATAATCTTGTCAGAGTAGTTTGTAGGATAAAGATCTGGCCCCCAGGTGACTTTCGCAGACTCCTTCATGTACCTCCCACAAGGCAAAGTCGGCTTCAGAAGGTCGGAGACATTTCAGGAGGGACAAAGAGTACGATCTCTTGTACAGCTTGCCCTCATAAAGGATATATCGGAAGGCCTGATTTCTAAGCTTCCGAGCTTCTTTTGCATCACGAGGAAGAACCCTGTCTTTGAGGTATGCAACCAGTGGGTCAATCCAGTTGGGTTCATGGCTGATCTCCATTACAAGCTGCGGTTCTTCCGTACTTGGATATTTCAGAACTTCGAAGATGATTTTCTTGGGTAGTTCAGCCGGAGCCAGTGTAGCCAACTTGGAGAGAAGATCGGTCATGGTATTTTCTGCTCTTGGAATTTGCTTGATGTCAAAGCTGCTAAAGGCAGGGATGATCTCTTTTACCTTTTCGAGATACTTGGCCATACTGTCCTCCCGAGCTTCATAGTTTTCGCTGACTTGTCCCACCACCAATTGGGAGTCACTGTAGACTTGGAGCCGATCTACTTCTAATTCTTTGGCGATCTTCAGTCCTGCAATCAGAGCTTCATATTCTGCTCCGTTATTTATCGCAGAAAATTCGAAGCGCAGTGCGTACTCCGTGATAATTCCTTCCGGATTGACCAAGATCAGGCCCGCACCCATGCTTGACATGTTGGAGGAACTGTCTACATAGAGGGCCCAAAAACCATCAGGGAGATCTGTTCTTTCCTCGGGGGAGTTCGGCTGGAGCCCTGGGTTGTCAGCTTCATCTCGTTCAAGTTCGGCTTCTTCCGGGATAGTGCATTCCACTATGAAGTCTGCTAATATCTGAACTTTTATCATCGGTCGAGATCGATAGTTGATATCGAATTTTGTGAGCTCGACCGTCCATTTCGCTATCCTTTCGAAAGTATCCCCTCGATGCAGAACTGCCTTAATCGGCTGGTTGGTGAGCAGTGTTATGGTGTGCCCTTGAAAGTAAGGTCGGAGCTTTCGGGCTACAATCAACAGGATGTAAGTTAGTTTTTCTAACTTAGTATACCTGATTTTGACGTCTCTCAATATGCGACTTATGTAGTAAATCGACCGTTAAATTTTTACTTCTTCCTTAACCAAAACTGCTGCGAGAGCCATAGGGGAGACCGCCAGGTACAGGAACAACTCCTTTCCAGGTTTGAGCTTTACCAATAGCGGAGGTGAGCCGAGGTAGTTCTTCAATTGTTCGAACGCTCGCTGACATTCAGTGGTCCAACAGAAGTTCTTCGGCTGCTTGAGAGTCTGAAAGAAAGGTAGGCACCGTTTGGTCGACCTTGAGACGAAGCGATTCAGAGCTGCTACTCTCCCAATAAGGTGCTGAATTTTCTTTATTGACTTCAGGGCGGTCATTTCCTAGATGGTAGGAATCTTTTTTGGATTTACTTCGATCCCGCGCCTAGATATCATAAAGCCCAAGAATTTCTCTGAGGTTACTCCAAAAGTGCACTTGGTTGGATTCAGCTTCATCTTGTATTTTCGAAGGGCACTGAAGGTCTCCTCAAGATCGGCGACGTGGTTCATTGAGGATTTACTTTTTACAAGCATGTCATCCATGTAGATCTCCATGTTGCGGCCAATCTGCTCTTTGAAGATCTTGTTCACCAGTCGTTGATAGGTCACCTCTGCATTTTTGAGGCTAAAAGGCATGACCCTGCAACAGTAAAGACCACGGTCAGTGATAAAAGCAGTCTTTTCTTCATCCTCTGGTGCCATCCTGATTTGATTGTAGCCGAAGAATGCATCCACGAAAGTGAGAAGCTCGTGGCTCGAGGTTGCTCCACTAATTGGTCAATTCTGGGCAGAGGGTAACTATCCTTCGGACAGATTTTGTTCAGCTTTTTGAAGTCTATACACATCCTCCACTTGCCGTTCGTCTTCTTGACGAGAACCACATTGGAGACCCAGTTCGGATAGTTGACTTCTCTGATGAATCCGACTTTCAGGAGTTTATCAACTTTCTCAGCTATTGCCTTCTGTCTTTTCGGTGCATGGCCTCGGATTTTTTCCTTCATCGACTGATGTTTGGGATCAACAGCTAGACGGTGTTTCATAACTTCCGCATAAATCTCCGGCATGTCCGTTGGAATCCAAGCAAAAATGTTCACATTCTTTTGTAGAAAATTGATGAGCTGTGTCCGTACCTCTTCTCCCAGGTTGGAGCCGATCTTCACCACGTGCTCTTCATTCCCATCGTTTAAAAAAATTGAGACAAGATCTTCAATTGGCTCACCCCGTTCTTCAACAAAGTCGTCACGGGTGTCCAATCCATCAATCGAACAGGGGTCAGACTGACCATTTCTTTATAAGGCTATGTTATAGCAGTGTCTTGCCAGGACTTGATCTCCTCTGACCTCTCCGACCCCTTGGCCTGTAGAAAATTTTAACTTCAAATGGTAGGTCGATATCACAGCTCAGAGGGCGTTGAGACCAGGTTGACCGAGTATTGCGTTGTAGGCAGACAGCGTCTTTACTACCAGGAAATCCACTTGCACTCTAGATTATTTTGGGTACCGATCTGTAACTACGATCAAAGTTATTACTCCTTTCACTGGCACAGCATCGTCAATGAACCCTACCAATGGAGAGCTTATCGGCCCTAATCGATCATCCAAAATGGATATTTTTGAGAATGCATCGTAAAATAAAATATCGATCGAGCTTCCATTATCAATAAGAATACGGCGTACATCATAGTCAGCAATATTTAAAGAAACTACAACCGCATCATTATGGGAGAATTGAATCTCCTGGGCATCTTCTTCAGTAAAGGTTATAGATTCTTCAGTCCTCTACCGCTTGGGCGGTCCGGCCGATCCACTGGCTGCTCCCTGTCGAGGTCCTCCAGAGATAGTGTTGATGATCCTGATTGGAGGCCAATCTTCAGACTGTTCTTCCTTCCTTGGCGGCTCTGGTTGTGGTAGGGCTCTCGGTCGATCTTTCCTACCTTCATGCCGGCGTCGGAAGAATCTGTTGAGCCGACCTCATCTGATGAGCTCCTCGATCTCATCTCGGAGCTGAATACACTCCTCCGTGTCGTGGCCGTGGTCACGATGATAGAGGCAAAACTTGTTAGGGTTGCACTTTTCGAAGTGTGTGCGCAACTTTTTCGACCTTGGCAGCTGCTCCATGATCTCCATCAGCACTTGACTTTTTGGAGCATTGAGAGGGACGTAGCTGTGGAATCTTTCTGGGAGAGAGCTCTGTCGAACTCTACGGTCCGAGCTTCTCTGCCTACAAGCTCGGAGGGGAGTTCGAACATGCTTGTGTCTGGGTGGAGTTCAAGAATGTGGTCGAGCTTCACTCGGCCCTTTTTCAGCTGCGGGCTCGTTAGAGTCACCCGCCTACCGCTCCTTCGCGGCCTTCTCATCCTTCAGCTTGAAGGCTTTCTCTGCTCGGGTATATCCTTCGGCCCGAGTCAGCAAATCAGCGAAGTCCCTGGAATACTTCTTTTTCAGAAAAAATAGAAGGTCATTCTTTTGAAGATCGCTCTTCAGGACGGCCATTGCAACTGATTGGTCCAAGTTTCGGACATCTAATGTGGAGGCGTTAAAACGGTTGACATAAGTTCGGACGGATTCTCCCTCCTTTTGCTTGATGTTGATGAGGGACTCCGAACCTCTCCGAGGATGTCGGCTGCTGATGAAATGAGCCGCAAACTGGTGGCTTATTTGATCAAAGGAGAAGATAGTACCCGACTTCAATGTCGAGTACCAATTTCTTGCTGCTCCGTTCAAGGTAGATGGGAAAGCTCGGCACAGGATGGCGTATGGCATGTCATGGAGCAGCATCATTGTCCGAAAAGCCTCCAAGCGGTCAACCGGATCCGAGATCCCATCGTAGCTCTCAAATTGGAGGAACTTGAAGTTCGATGGGATCGGTTCCTGCATAATCCTTTGAGAAAAAAGAGGATCAGTACAGATATCTTCACCGTAAGCAGGGGGAGCATGACGGAGCTCTTTGATCCGTCGATTCATCTCTTGGAATCTTTGATCCAGGAGATCCTCTTGATCGCGAATCTCGAGGATCTTCTGACAGAACGGAGGTAGGGACCCTCCGGGGGTGGAATCATGATCAGACAGAGGGCTCTCCATCCTCTGCTTCTCCTTTTCGGAGAATACAGGGTGACTGGCCCAAGTGGACCGCCCAATCGTCGAATTTGGAAACTCCGACGATGCTCTTTCCAACCGCACAGATGTCTGCGGCTGCTGCTGCTGCTGCTGCATGGTCTGCACTGCTTCAATGAGGCCCCTGACTTGCTGAACCAGCAGGTCGAACTGCTCCATGCCGACTGTCGTTGCCGGAGGAGGGAGAGCCTGGAAAACTGGAGACAAGGCCGGAGCTGGTGGATCTTGCTGAGATCTGGCCATGGAGGCCGTAGATCGCCTGATGGATGCCTTTCAGAGAGGCATCAGTTTGGGATCTGGTCGGAGAAGAAGAAGAAGATGTCGAAGAAGATGATCGGAGATAGTCCCGTTGAGTACTCCTTGAAGAACAAGGATCCTGTGAAGACACAGACCCTCCTTCTAGCGCCAATTCTGTTGGTGCAGAATTTCGCCGATGTCGGAGAAGCTGGAGTCGAGGAGATCACGATCGCCGCCGGGACCTACAAGGAAAGTCTAAATCAGAGTTGGGGGTGCTCCGGTAAGACCCTCCGATGCTCAAGTCAGTACTCTGCTTCAACAAAAATGGAGCACTCGAATGGAATTTTAGCAAAGTTTAAAGATAGTGCTTAGAGCTTAGAGGAGAACATATATGGGGGGTCTCTTTTATAGACGGGAGAGTGTAACCGATTGATAGCGACGTTCGTAATTGCCTGATAGTGGGCCATTCGGGGCCACGCGGAGTTTGTTACGGAGAGTAGTGGTGTCCGTTATCGCGACTTGTCGGAGAGTAGTGGGGCCATGTGGAGTTTGTTATAGAGAATGGAGTGGTGTCCGTTGTCACGACTTGCCGGAGAGTTCAGGCCGGACGACTGAAGCTCGGTTGGGATGTCTGGTGGAGCGAAATAGCTCTCTGTCTCAGCAATCTAAGAGAAGCTCGGATGTTTTCGAGGTTGCTGACGGGTTAACTGTTGTTGGGTGCCTTAGGCGTTAATGCTGCAGGCGGAAGTCATCTGCTGTAGAAGCCCGGACGGAAACTTTCTGTTAGAAAAATCTGGCTGGAGTCCGATTGCTAGAAAAGTCCCTCTGGAATTTATCTGATATAGAAGCTTGTCTGAAGACTATCCGCTGGAGAGGTCTGGTTGCATGAGGAATCCGACAGAAGATCGACCGATAGCAAAATTCGGAAGGTGCTATAGAAGATTGACCGAGAGGAGAGTCCGGAAGGCGTTGTGGAAGTTCGTCCGTTGGAGGAGTCTGGAGGATACTATGGAAGGTCGACCGCTGGAGGGGTCAATTCTATTGTAGAAGTTCGGACGGAGTCCGGTTCTTGTAGGAGTCCGGAAGGAGGCCGCTTACTGTAGAAGCTCGGATGGAGACCGATTGCCGTGGAAGCCCGGATGGAGACCGCTTATTGTAGAAGCTCGGATGGAGACCGGTTGCAGTGGAAGCCTAGATGGAGATCGCTTATTGTAGAAGCTTGGACGAAGTCCGCTTACCGTAGAAACTCGGATGAAGTCCGCTTGCAATAGAAGTTTGGATGGAATTCGCTTACTGTAGAAGCTCGGATGAAATTCGAAAAGCGGTCGACCACTGTAGAAACTTGGATGGAGTCTAGTTACTGTAGAAGTCCTGCTGTTGGAGAAGCCTGGACATTGACGAAGTTCGGAAGAAGCTCGGAGTAAAGTCGATTGTGACAGGAGGAAGTCTGGAAGAGATTCGGAGAGTAGTCGATCACTGTAGAAAATCGGCTGATAGTGAAGCCCAGAGAGCATTTGGAGCAGTCTGATAGATGACTGAAGGAGCTCATTATTGGAGAAGTCCAGAGGGTACAATAGGAGTTCGTCTGTTGGAGGAATCTAGAGGACACTGTGGAAGGTCAACTACTGGAGGAGTCTTGATGGTACTGTGAAAGCTCGGACAGCCAGGGGAGTTCAGAAAGATGCCGCACAAGATCGAAAGCCGAAAGAGTCCTGGGAGGGTTGGCCTCTTACGAACTTCGGCTGGGAGGATTATTTTTTTGGGCTCTGATGAACTTCTAGAACTGTCAGAGGAGGAAGTGTTGGAGGACATTTTGAATCAAATGAAAACTCCAAAAAATTCAAAAAAAATTGAGAAAAATAGGAAACAAGGCGCTCGCGGAGAAACCGAACGGATGGAATGCAGAGGAGGAAAAATGGAGGAACAGCAAGAAAAAGAAGAGTTCCGAAACTAACCTAGGCTGGTTCGAGAGGTGCAGGAGGGCAGCGAAGGCGATGGAGGTTGACCTGAAGGGTGCCTAAGATCGAGAGAGATGCTGGAGGAGGACGAAGCTCTCGGAGAAGAAGAGGGGATCGAAGAAAAATCTCAGGCAAGGTGAAACCCCTGAAGGAGAGGGATGGGTTTAAATAGACCTCAGGGTCCGGCACAATAATAATTGCAGATCTCCTTTGGCCGATCTACAACCGCTGCGTATCTCACTCGTCGTGGCAGATGGCTGACGACTGACAGAATCATCATTGCGCCATACCTGGAGCGACACTCCAATGAAAATTCCAAAAAAATCTTTTCGGATTGCCTCGATTTGAAAAGACTCCAGCATCGACGCGCCAAACGCCAAAACATCTGAAAACAATCGAGTACGAAAATCAATGAGGGCAACTTCAGCTGTAAAATTTTTTCTGTACTTCCTTCATTCGAAACCCGAACTCGGAAGTAGAGGGACTGGTGTTGGGTATAAAATAACCCCAACCGAAGTTCGTAAGAGGCCAACCCTCCCAGGACTCTTCCGACTTTCGACCTTGTGCGGCATCTTTCTGAACTTTCCCCGGCCGTCCGAGCTTCCACAGTACCATCCGGGCTCCTCCAGCAGTTGACCTTCCACAGTGTCCTCCAGATTCCTCCAACGGACGAACTCCTATCGTACCCTCCGGACTTCTCCAATAATGAGCTCCTTCAGTTGTCTATCGGACTGCTCCAAATACTCTCTGGGCTTCACTATCAGCCGATTTTCTACAGTGATCAAATACTCTTCGAATCTCTTCCAGACTTCCTCCTGTCACGATCGACTTTACTCCGAGCTTTTTCGGACTTTGTCAATGTCCGGACTTCTTTAGCAGCAGGACTTCTACAGTAACCAGACTCCATTCAAGTTTCTACAATGATCGACCACTTTTCGAATTTCATCCGAGCTTCTACAGTAAGCGAATTTCGTCCGAACTTCTATTGCAAGCGGACTTCATCCGAGTTTCTACAGTAAGCAGACTTCGTCCGAGCTTCTACAATAAGTGGTGTCCATCCGGGCTTCCACGGCAATCGGTCTCCATCCGAGCTTCTACAATAAGCGATCTCTATCCGAGCTTCTACGGCAATCGGTCTCCATCCGAGCTTCTACAGTAAGCGGCCTCCTTCTGGACTCCTATAAGAATCGGACTCCATCCGAACTTCTACAACAGAATTGACTCCTCCAGCGGTCGACCTTCCACAGTGTCCTCCAGACTCCTCCAATGGATGAACTTCCACAACGCCTTCCGGACTCTTCTCTCGGTCAACCTTCTATAGCACCTTCCGAATTTCGCTATCGATCGACCTTCTGTCGGATTCCTCATGCAACCGGACCTCTCCAGCGGACAGTCTTCAAACAAGCTTCTACATCAGATAAATTTCAGATGGACTTCTCTAGCAATCAGACTCCAGCTGAATTTTTTCAACAGAAAGTTTCCGTTCGGACTTTTACAGCAGATGACTTCCGTCTGCAGCATTAACGCCTAAGGCACCCAACAATAGTTAACCCGTCAGTAACCTCGAAAATATCCGAACTTCTCTTAGATTGCTAAGACAGAGAGTTATTCTGCTCCACCAGACATCCCAACCGAGTTTCAGCCGTCTGGTCCGAACTCCCCGGTAAGTCACGACAATGGACACCACTCCATTCTCTGTAATAAACTCCATGTGGCCCCACCATTCTTCGGCAAGTCGCGACAACGGACACCACTACTCTCCGTAACAAACTCCGCGTGGCTCCGAACGGCCCACTACCAGACAGTTACGGACGTCGCTGTCAATCGGTTACGCTCTCCCGTCTATAAAAGAGACCCCCCAGATACGTTCTCCTCTAAGCTCTAAGCACTATTTCTAAACTTTGCTAAAATTTCATTCGAGTGCTCCATTTCTGTTGAAGCAGAGTACTAACTTAAGCGTCGGAGGGTCTTACCGGAGTACCCCCAACTCCGATTTAGACTTTCCTTGCAGGTCCCGACGGCGGTCGTGATCCCTTCGACTCCAGTTTTTTTGATATCGGTGGAATTTTGCACCAACAGAAACTATAGAGAATTTGAGATGATGTATATCTGGAAGAGTTTCCAAGCCGCTGCCACCGTAAATTTACAGCACCACACACGACTTTAGGTAGATCAATTAAACCATAGCTGATCTCTCTACATTTTAATGGTCATGCTTTATTAGCTCGGCTACAAGTCCATTTAAAGCTAAATGTTATGTGGAGACTATTTCTTCCCTCATGAAATGCATCTGCTCGCATAGATGCATGGAGGATTGCATGTTATAAGATTGAAAAAAATATTTTAATCATAGTTCTTGTAATTTACAGTTGGATCCATCCTTTTATTTTGAGCAAGTGGGTGTAATCAATGGGAGAGAAGAGAACTCAACTTTTTGGACGAAGGTTTTGATAAATTATTGATTAGAATTATTTTACTATTGTATATTTTGGATCATCAAATAAAAAGCTAACACATCAATTATTATTAAAAAAATTTTTGAATGAAAACAAGTAGCTAGCTAGCATTTTTTTGCTGTTTTGAATGAAAAAAATTAATTTTTTAATAATTTATCGATTTTTATTGGATGGTCCAAATTTTAATGAACAGTTTTAATCAAAAATTTCTCAAAAGTTTCAGTCTAACCTCCTTTTTTTTGGTTTTTTTCCTTTTGGTTAGACCAATTACTCTTCACAGTTGCATCTGCCATCAGTATATCTCCGAGATAAACCGATAATTCAAAGAAGGTACCCCACAACTCGGATCGAACATAATTAGCTATATAGGAAGCCACCAATCAGTCATTTAATTAGTCTATCGGAAAATATTTTTGAATTATGCATGAAGTGATACTCGATTTAAGCCTCTAAATATCTATCACCAGTAGATGAGTAAGCCCCCAATGCTGAGTTCCTGCTGAAATCTAAGAGAGAGCCATTTTGGAGTCTTCTGCGAATGTAATATTCTCCGCCTTTAGAACAGTAATGGCACACATCAACTCCTCCCTTGCTACTCTCCTTTCAGCCAATGAGACTGTTACATCCGACACGAAAGAAACACCAGCAATCCCTAAAGTCTGATAAATCTTGCTGCACCAAATTGATCATTGTTCCTCACACTACCATCAAAGATGATTTTCGGAAAATTAGAAGGTGAAGGTTCTCAAATGAAGTAAACCACATGGGCACAGAGATCTGATGACTTATTCTGCGGAGGAATAGAGCTCAGACCATGACACAGGAGAATTTTGGTGTTTGAATGAAAGGACAAACATACACGACAGATTCGGATTCTATCACAAGTACAAAATTAGTCTCCCATTCTTTCGATTAGATTAAAGAGTACACAAGGACAACAAAACCGCTAAACAGTACAAGTTCGGCCACTCCTGTTATTTGGCAACATAACTATAGAACAAGAACCTTATTCCACCTTATTCAGTGGAATATACCGCCTGCCAAACACCATCATATCAACCAACCTATCCCCGCAAATGGCGGATAACTGTAAAACCAAATTGAGAAACGGGGGTAAAATCAACACGGAATAGACAATTCACAAGTCCAAGGAGTATTTAAAGTGTGTTATCTACAAAAACCAAGAATCTTCATATATATAATCTCAACAAAGTGACACGGCAAAGGCGCCAATAGTTCCAGTAACCACATAGCAAGCTGCACAGCTCTCGGCCACACATATCTACTTATTTCTTGCCAAAATTACGAAGAAGCTGAAACTGTGGGTATGGATGTGAGCTACACAAAATGGACAATAACACATGATGGTGATCTATTGACCCATATTCCCTAAGAGCCGCTCAACTGCAGCATGGACATTCCCAGCAGTGGCACTCAGAGCACGAATATTCTCCTGGGTGTCCAAGAAGCCCATTTCTTGTAGCTGAGACAGCTGGGTTGCATAAAGCTGCTCTGGAGGCACTACAACAAAAAAGACACATTTCTTTAATATTTCACGTGGCGTTTCACATAAAACAAAAGAGATGCATGTAACATTAAGAAACAATCATATATTTAACCATTAGAAGTATTAGGAACTCCAAGTCCACCAGCACCCCCTAGTCCACCAAACATGTTCATCAAAGAATCCAGCCCAGTGCTGTTTGGTGTGCCTGTGGCAAAGCAACATGACATAAATTCAATTGTCAATGAAAAGCCTATTAGTCCTTGGTCCAGTGTAAGAATGGAGACAGAGGAGTTTTAGTCTCGTGGCATTAGCGAGCTAAGCGGGTGGTCTCCACAAGCTGAAACAAATACTGAATTATGCTATGGAACCAACAACTGCCATCTTTGTAAAGATGTATTGATAGAAATTATGGGCATACCATCAAATCTAAGTGACTAACAAACAACAGGCAAATGATGACTGAACATTTTTAATTACCTGCACCATTGCCTCCTGGATTACGTTCCCTGCAATTGATAGCACAAACAGCAATTGATCAGGTCTAAGAAATAATAGAAGCAAAAAGCCAGAACGAAAATTCAAAACAAGGATGCTATCCAGTCCACTGATCATGGCAAGCTACTCGACTGAATGGATCCAGAATAGACCCATCTTACAAAAGGAATGTTTTCATGGAAATTGAAAAAAAAAAAAAAAAAAAAAGGTGAATTATAACCAAATAAGAAAATCATGGTTACAACTTTCATGAGAGGCAAAATCAAAAGGTCACTGAGTGTCTGAGACAGCAGAGAAAGAGAGTGAAGAACAAAACAGAAACAGAATCTTTAGGTGCCCACTTACCAGCTAGCCTGTTGCCCACCTAGCTGGGAAAACAGTGAACGCTGCAATGACAGAAGTTGCTGCAAGAAACAGAAAGAACGGTTTATACCAGTATGCAAGCACATGAAGTATTGCAAGATCAGACCTACCTGCAGTGTCTCAGGAGAAGTAAGCTGACGAATAAATTCAGGATTTTGCAACATTTCTCTCATCTGGGTATTAGATTCCACCATGTTACGGAGCTGGGGATTGAGTCCTAACATCTATGGCAATCAACAATCACAAGGTAAGACAGGTCACAGTTAGAGTTCCAACCCTAAAAGGAAACAGCTACCTGATTCATGAACTGAGGGTTGGAGAGGAGGCTCTGCATCATCTGCATCATGGCTGGATTTTGCATAATCTGATTTAAGAGGGATGGGTCCGCCATACCACCAGCCATCCTTTCCAACTCTGGTAATCCAGGCCTGCCTAACCCAGCGACACCAGAAGTCCTTGCATCACTGGCAGGACTTGACCTTGAGTTCGTCGTTTGTGGACCTCCTGCTATTGAAAGAACTTTTCAAAGTATCGAAAGGCACATACAATCGAATAAATGAGTGAAAAAAGCAAAACTTACCAGCATTGCTCCAAGGATTTGGAAGTGGGCTAGCATTTGGTTCAGCAGACCCAGTCGTTGCTTCAGAACCAGTAGTTGAAGGGTTTGGAGACGGATCCCTAGACTGGGTGGCACCCTGATTTCCAAGAAGCGCTGCAAATGGATTAGAACCCAAATCACTTCCTGCATCCCTTGTCATTGTTGTGGCATTGAGAAATGGCTCCTGAACAGTTTCATACATACGCCTGAGCATGTTAAATCCTTCTGGAGAAGATTCAATGTTGCTCATAGCCCTATCAGTGTTCCGCATCATCTCTCTCATGAGTTCAGGATTTCTTACAGCTTCCAGAGCCTGTCGAAGAGTGCTGGGGTCATTAAGTACATGTGCCAGATCAGGATTCCGGTCTACGATCTCACGCATTTGCGGATTGTTCATCATCATGTTATGCAGTAGCTCAGGGTTATTCATCAGGTTCTGAAAAACAGGCAAGTTCATTATTTCCCTCATCATGGTAGGATTCTGAGCCAGCTGTTGTTGCACCTGACCAAACTCTGGCAATCCAAATCCAAACAAACCGGATCCTCCATTATCACCTAGCACATTAGCATCAAGGCCAGGAAATGGTGAACCTCCAAAAGCAGCTTCAAAGCCCCCACCTTCATTGGAACCAACACTTCTTCCACCGTCTGAAGTGCTGTTTGGTGTTCTTAAAGTTTGATCAGTAGATGCAGTTGATGATGCAAAACCACGAACCAAGTGAATAGTGTGGTCAGACTCCAAGCCTGCCAAGATAAAGAACAGTAAAAAATACATTCCCATCAGAGACAATAAAGGTCGCAAAGAAGTGTCTTGTCCCCATAATAACTCAGCCTTTTTTGATATTATAATTAAAAAAGCAAAGCAGTTCTGTTGAGCAATAAGGCAATGTGGATGGCAAAAAATCCCTTAGATACATAAAATACAAACTCAAAAAGAAGAAGACGAAGACAAATATGATTGAACTCTTCCTATTTGATGCTATTGTATGACTAAGCATTAGCCTCCATGGCACTGAAACAAAGACTTTATGTCCTCCAACCAAGTCAAGGAGTCATAAGTGAACTACAAAATCATGCTAAAGTGCAGCTTCATCTTCAAATCCTAGTAATTATCAATCACGCATTCATGAAAAAAAGTTCTCAAGCCTTCACAAGTGTCAATTAGCCATTTGCAGAAATGCAATCCCTAATGCTTCTAATGCTTCTAATGCCATTTGGCACATTTCTAGATCACACTATCCAATCTCATAAGCTTGTTAGCAAAACCAATGATTTTCCTCATTACTCTTTGCTACTACTACTGTTGTACATACTATTGACTTGTTATTAATCAGAGCCAGAACAAGTTATTATTTATTTATAAATGACCACCATATGCTTCTTGGGCTTCCTTAAAAGAGCAAATTTATCTTCTGCTATGTAAGGCAGCTCTAATAGTAAAATAAAAATTCCATTGATGAAATCCCTTGCACCATACAAGGTATGCTAAAACCCAACATGGTTCACCTTGTCAACTCTTGGCAGACCAAAATATATCCACCACATCCATATCATCCAAAATGAAGTTATTCGTATTTAACCTTGACCAACCCATTTCTAGGTGCTTCCAAACTCATCCAAAAACTTCTCTTCCTCCTCGACACACCAAGAACAGAATACTTCAATTCTTCTTATCTCTTCAACAAAAATATAATTGGTCCATTCCAGACCCTGAAAAAAACATCCTACTGCGGCGCCATATCTCCTGATACATAAAGGAACAGTAACTTTCAAGGTTAAGCCTTTGTTTTTTGGGAGGTGAGTGGGTCAGGTAAAGTGGCTTTTTCAAGCCTTGCAAGTTGTTTCCTTCACACATGAAAGCACCCCATCAAATGGGGTTATGTGGCAACATTAGAACGAAACCCTAAACATCTGAACCTATCAATTCTTGAAAAATAAATCCTCTGAACCTTGCCATAAAGGAAGCAACAATGATCTAAAATATGCCCTTCTTGCCTATTTGTCAATACGAACTGCTAATCAACCAGAAACGGGCAATCACAAATTACCGCCGTGACAATCTTCACAGCGTTCATTAATTCAAGAGTTCACACTCCCTTATCTATGATAAGCAAATTCATGAACAATTCAACATAACAATTATGCTTTGATGATTCTTAACTCACCACAATATCACCTACTGTAGATCAAAAAAAAAAAAAAAAACACCAATTAGAGTCAAAAAAATCAGCAAGAATGGTTCACCATAGCTAGCTAGGGTTTGTTCGTCCTTCAAGATCCGGCCTTTATAGATCAACCTCTGCTGCTCGGCCGGCACGTCGGACTTCTCCGCAATAACGGCCTTAAAGGATCCCACGGTGGACTCGAGGTCCGTCTGGACGGAGAACTTGGACCCGTTGGAGGAGCGGATGTGGACGGTGGCCCCATCCCCAACGGCGGCGGCAGCAGCGGCCGAGTCGCCCGCGTCGACAGAGTCACCGTCAGCACCCATGGCACGAGGGGATCGTAAGCCCTAACCCTGGACGAAGAAGGACTGCGTCCCGATCCGCGATCAGGAATCGAACAAGGGATGGGAGGAGAGAAAGGGGACGGTTCTTGCTTGCCCTTTTCTCTTGTCGATTCTTCGATAATTGCTTGCAAGAGGGGAAAGGGAGCGGGAAGGGCGAAGGGGAGGAGAAAGCGAGGGATGCCTTCGCCCACCCTAATCGGGTCAAGGAAAGAACCTTTGCCCTTTTTTTTTTTTTTTTTTTTTTTAACGTCTCCGGCCTTCGAAAGGCTGGGGAAGAGAGAGAGAGAGAGAGAGAGAGAGAGAGAGGAGGAACAGGGTGGCCGGGTGGGAGAGCTTTGGAGGAATTATTAGGTCTACGGGACGCGTACGGGCACGTGACTGTCACGTGCGTCTCACGTTGGCATAGATGGGACACTTGATAATGATGGGATGGATCAGGGTTTTGTATTAATGGCTCTTTGAGTAAGGATGAATTGAAAAGAGGAAGGATAGAAATGGAGCGATGGATGGAAACAATATCTATTTATTTACATATTTGATGAGATACGGAATGATGGATAGGAATATTTTTTTTTTATTTAAGATATAAAAAATAAAAAAAGAAATATTATTTATATGATATTTTTATTAAATTATTATTTAATAAAAAAATATTATAATTATTAATTTATAATATTTATTTATACTAAATAAGTAAATAATGTATAAAATTACAATTTTATATTTTATAATTATATAAAAATCATATGAATATTTAATTCTAATTCAAATTAATTTAATAAATAATTTAATTATTTAATTAAATAATTAATATATATTAATTATATAAATACCTAATTAATTTATAATTTAATTTAAAAGTTAATTAATTTTATATTAATCAAAAATATAAATATAAATAAAAAATAAGAGATAATATTAGTTATTTAATTATAATTATTTAAATTATATATTAAAATTAAAATATTTAATTATAAAATTTAATAGTATAGAATTAATAGTATAGATAAAATAAAAATATATATAAATAATGTGAATGAAAAAATGAATATGTATTATAAAATTGTCAAAAAAAATGATGAAAGATAATTTTGTTAATGCAGAATTCGACTTCTCATATATTTCATCTATTTTTGTTGCATCCTCTTAATTTGGAAGGATACGAATTAGTAGCTTAGATGGATAGACAATTTTTTTTTTCATTCATCTTTTTTAAAATTTTTTAAATCAAACAATGAATGAAGATTATTTATTCTTCCTCCATCTATTCTTTTTCTCATAGCCCCAACTAAAAATAGAATATGGGTGGTTTATCGATATGCATTAATAAGAGTGCCAATGGATTAAGTGTATTTGACCCAGTAGAGTTGGTGAAATAATATATTAACACCCCCTTGTTTCTATATAAAAGATTAGGGGTTTGAGCCTCGAAAAGGTATGACTCTTAAAAGAAAAAAAATCGATCCCATTTTCTTTCTTACAAAAAATCTACTATAATCATATCTAGAGCTAATCATGAGCTAGATCTCAGTTCTAAACTATATTCATTTTTAATGAAATTGACATTTTCTATGCCTAAATCCAACTTCATAACCCTAGGTAAGGTTTAGTGCCATTCAAGTTGTAAATTTTCTCATCCTTAAGAATTTGGATCCTATTAAACCTTCCAAAAAGAATCTGATTCATGAGTGAAAATTTTGAACAAGCTTAGATATCTCTTATTTTCTTTGTGGGATGAGGCTTTGCTCTCCTGTCTAATCTATAAAAAATAAAAAAAATCTTGATTCATATTCAATTTGCTTTAAGATTGGGTCTGGACTATTAAATCTACATTATCAAGTTAACTTTCACCACCGAACCCAACTCAACTCAAATCAATTTGGCCTCGCTCAATGGAAGATTACCGTAAATCTCAAAAGAAAAATTTTAAATTATATTTTATATTTCTTATATGTATCGGTTTGATCTAAGAAAATCTTTATTCTCATGTGTTGCGGCCAATCCTCTCGTCACCTGATCATCGGAAACGGACACCTGCAAAGAAAGTCCTCACTGACCGGAGATATCTCCGGCGAAGACCTTCCGATGCTTAAGTCAGAGAAGAGACTAGGCAACAGTGGAAAGAACCAGGAGCTCATTTGAGAAAGCTTGAGAGAGCTTGAGAAAGCTTACCAAAACTGTTGCCTTACCTCGTTTTATAGTAAAATACGGTATGGTCCCGCCATTAATGGTGCAAACAACTGGGGAGTTGTCAAATCGTCGGGGGCTATCAAATCGTTGTGGGTTGTCAGGTCATAGAATTAATCCGTGTTCTTGATGGGATAATGCCCCATGGTGGTCGTACAGCATGTCCTTGACAGGACAACAGCCCATAGCGGTTGTACGGCGTTTGGATGGACTGGCTGACTATATGTCGGTATTTGGTTGCCAGAACGTCGAGTGATGACTCGAAAACACCGTCGGCTGATCTGATGCCTTATGGAAGTCAGATGTCGGCCGCCACCTCCGATAGTGAGTCGGTGATATGGGTTCGGCCGCTCGGCCGGTTGAAAACAGTATTGGCCTGTTTGGCTGACATACCTTTGGTCGGATATTATCGGCGGTCATTGTCGGAATCATCTGTCCGTCCGATGGGTAGAGTTGAGCGTCGATAGGACCGTTCTGAGGATAAGTCGGCATATAGGGGTCAGTCGGTATATCCTAACATCATGTTCCAAATTAGATCCAAGCTTTAGCTGATATTTTTTTTTTTTTTTGGTAAAGGACACCTAACTTGTTTAAATTATGAGACATAGACTTCACAGAATCTAGTCTGTACTTGCAAAACCTATGACACAAAATCAACCCTAACAAGCTCAGATTAGATAAGTTTTTGCCACTTGTAATTTAAGAACAAGTAACCCTTCTTTCTTTTCCTATTATCCTTTGGGGACATTATTTCTTAGATCACGAGGAAGTTAATCATAAAAATAAAACTGGTTCACCACGTTATTAGAATTTTTTTATAAAAAAAAAACAACATTACTGAGAACCGGGCGACATGTTGGATAAAGTTTGCTGGAGATACTTGAAAAATTAGGAACCATGATATACAAACTGCACATCAAGCCGAGAATAGTTGTTACTAATTCCTTAAGCAATTAAATTACTATAACCGATACTTATTGGCTCCCAACCTTTCCATTTATCAGGCAAAAAAAATGAGTCAAATCTATTATCACAAACATGTTCTTCTCTGCTTTTGCATCAGAAAAATATTTTCTAACTATCATTTAAATAAGATTGGACACCAATGACACTGGACATTAGATCCTGCAACACATTCTCAGCCATTGGATCCATCCAGTCATTTAGGATTCGTGCTAACGGAAGGTGAACTCAAGCTTCCATCTTAGACTCTTACACAAAGCCCCAATGATGAATCCAGCAGCTGAGACCGTGTTGGAATCCCAAATGATGGGATGGATCCAGTGGCAGAGATTGTGTTGGAGGATCTGATCCTTAGGAGCCATTCCTACATGGATCGAGGTTGTATCTTTCACACCAAAGAAGAATTCACTTTCCTTGATGCGAATCTACCATTGGATCACCCATCCTGCAGTTCTTCAAGCATTTCAAACTCCATTATTCATCCATCTGCATAGATTTCCAAGCAATCAGTGGCTGATCCAATGATGGATTCATGCGAAGGAAGGTGTTTGCACCCAATCTACCACGTTAATGGTATCTAAATGGCATACCATGTTTCTCTTACCAATTGCCAAACACCTCTAGGATATGGAATCATGAGTTCATGCTATAAACCTTACCTGGTTGGAGCAATAAGATTTACGGTCTATTCTTTTGTAGATAAATATCATAGAAAAATTAGTTAACTTTCCCACTGACCAAGTGTTCTTAAGCTTTTCAAGATGAATAAGATATTTTTTCATGAATAGAATTTACCTATTAAATAAAAAAAATCTTACCCACCTAGAAGTGGTTAAATCATTTTTTAATAAGAGAGTAAAGTAAGTATTTAATTTTATTCCTAAAATACTTCATGCTCATTTTCAATATTTTCATCGTTCAATATCTAATAACTTAGTCATCCATTTTCTTCAAATAAAAGCATAAAAGATATTATGAAAAATATGGATAAATTTTAATAATTTACCTAAGGAAAAGTAATGCAAAAAAATATAGATAACATATTTCAAAGCTATTTTTCCATACATAAAAGAACATGGATTTTTTCTGTCTAAATGCTATCTGAGAAATATTTCTCTAGAAAAGTATAGATTTCTAGATAAATTTTTACCCACAAAAGAATAAACCCTTCATCTAAATGAGATTCATTTGGATAGAACTTGACCTAACCTGTAAGCTGCTCTAAAAACTGCAGTCCGTTTACTAGCTAGCATCAAGCTAACTTTAGTTCCGAAACAACTAGAAATAATAAAAAAAAAAAAGATTTATGAATATAAATTAAGAACGAACTAAGGGGGTGTTTGGTTGGAGGAGTAAAGATATAGAATGGGAATGAGAATGGATGACTCCTATTTCAGTTGTTTGGTTGGAGGGAGTCTCACTCCAATTCTCATTTCAGAGAAGAATGGGAATGGCCCAATTTCTTTGTAACTAAATCAGGATTATCCCCATGAGAGTCAAAGTCTCATTCCGGTGGAATGAGATAAATTTAAAAAAAAAACACCCATCGGCAGGTCGGGAGCTCGTGTCTGCGGGTGGGCGGGGAAGTGCGGAGGTGCGGTGGGGATGAGTGGGGGTTTGGTGGCACCGAGAAACTGCAAGCCGCGGGGGGGAGCAGCGGCTTGTTCCCCGATGCTGGTGATGGAAATTTAACAAGTAGAGAAACCAAGCAAAATATGTGAAAGATGCAGCGAACAAATCAAACACAGAAACACCAAGATTTACGTGGAAAACCTCCTCAATATGAGGAGTAAAAACCACGGCCCGACACCCATAATTTCCACTATAATCAAATAATGGGAATACACAAGATTCCTCTCTAGTTATCAATAATCAGAGGCATACATCAACTTCTCAACACAATAAATCATCAAGAATCAATACTCTTGGCAGCCACAAACATCTAATGATGCAACAAGTGAAGTTGAGAAGATATTACCAAAAAATAGAAGAATTCTGAAAAAAATGACAAGCAGAAATCAAAGAAAAAAGACTCCAATTTCGATCTCCACCGTCCAGATTGAAGAACCAGATGTCAAAAATATGCAGACCAAATTTCAGTTTGATCCAACGGTGAACGAATTCCCGACGACCACTTTTGCGAAGGCTGCACAAAAAAAATTTGAAAAAAGAACGATCTCTCTTTTTGCCGTCTAATGTTTCTGATCTTCAAAACCTCTCTTTCTATGTGGGTGCTCTCCAAAATTATCTTTTTTAAACACTAGGGTTTCTTTTGGAGCAAAATAAAAATGAGTCATCAATATGGGTTTTGACCCATATAGGCTTTGGGCCATTCTCCACATAGGAGAGACCCAACCCAACAAATCTCCCCCTCTCGATTATGTGGAGAGGGTCATCATCCCAGCAATATGATGACAAGCTTTGATCTTCTCTGATGGTAATGCCTTTGTCAACATATCCGAACCATTATGATCAGTGGATATTCTCTCAAGTAGTAACAACTTAGCATTCAATACATCTCTAATCCAATGGTACCTCACATCAATATGTTTCGATCTCGAGTGAAAAGTAGAGTTCTTAGCAAGGTGAATAGCACTTTGACTATCACAGAATAGGACATATCGATCTTGCTTGAAGCCTAGTTTCTGAAGAAATTTTTTCATCCATAGCAACTCCTTGCAAGCTTCAGTAGCTGCAATAAACTTTGCCTTTGTGGTAGAAAGTGCAACACATTTTTGCAATCTTGATTGCCAAGCCACAGCTCCCCCTGAAAAAGTGATCAAGTAGCCTGAGGTAGACTTGCGAGAATCAACATCCCCAGCCATGTCTGCATCTGTGTAACCAACTAACACAGGTTTCTCACTTCCAAAATAAAGACTCAGACTAGAAGTACCCCGCAAATATCTCATAATCCACTTCACCGTATTCCAATGGTCTCTCCCTGGATTTGAAAGAAAATGGCTTACCATGCCTACTGCATGAGCTATGTCTGGCCTCGTACATATCATTGCATACATCAAACTACCTACTGCTGAACTATAAGGCACACTTTGCATGTCTTCTTTTTCTTCATCAGTAGGACTTTGTTTACTACTCAATCTAGTAGCAATAGAGAAAGGAGAGCTAATCGCTTTGGCTTTATCCATTTTGAATCTTTGAAGAACCTTTTCAATGTATTTTTCTTGTGATAAATACAGTTTCTTTGTAATTCTTTCCCTAGTGATCCTCATGTCAAGAATTTACTTAGCAGGCCCTAGGTCTTTCATGACAAAGAACTTGCACAACTGTTTCTTCAGGCCATCAATTCTAGAAGCATTCCTACCAATAATTAACATGTCATCAACATAGAGAAAAAGAATAATAAAATCAGCATCAGAGAATTTTTGCACAAAAATACAATGATCAGTGGTAGTTTTTGTGTAGCCTTGCTCCCCCATAACTGACTCAAATTTTTTGTACCATTGTCTGGGTGCTTGCTTTAAACCATAAAGACTTTTGTCCAACTTGCATACAAAATCTTCTTTTCCTTTTATTCTAAAACCCTCAAGCTATTCCATGTAGATCTCCTCCTTCAAATCACCATGGAGAAAAGCAGTTTTTACATCCATCTGCTCAATCTCCAAATCAAGACTAGCAGCTAAGCCAAGAACAACCCGAATAGATGACATTTTCACAACAGGAGAAAATATTTCTTCAAAATCAATTCTTTTTCTCTGACTGAATCCTTTAACCACCAATCTGGCTTTATATCGTGGATGAGAGTTATGTTCTTCGTGTTTAACTCTATAAACCCACTTATTTTTTAGAGCCTTCTTGTCTTTAGGCAATTTCACTAGCCCATATGTATTATTCTCATGCAAGAAATTCATTTCATCTTGCATGGCCTCAATCCACTCCTCTTTCTGCTCACTATCTACAGCCTCTTCAAAACTCTCAGGTTCTCCTCCATCAGTCAATAAGACATATTCATCAGTGGAATACCTAGTAGACGACTGTCGTATTCTAGTAGATTTTTTGAGTGGCATTGTTGGAGAGGTTTCTATCACTGCTGGCTAATCATGATCATTATCATCTGTCTCATTGTTTACAGGCTCATCTGCATTTTGTTCAAGGATTGGTGTGGAAGGGACTATCTCCAAATCAATCAAATTATCAGTGTATTGAGGCACTGATTTCTCAGTCTTGTCAATATCCTGTATTGTCTGGTTCTTTATAAACACAGCATCACGACTTCTAATGAGTTTCTTGCCAATAGAATCATAAAACCTATAACCAAACTCATCCTGACCATAACCCACAAAAATACACTGTTTTATCTTCACATCGAGCTTGGATCTCTCATCTTTGGGAATATGCACAAATGCCTTGCATCCAAAGACCCGCAAATGATTATAAAAAATATCCTTGCCTGTCCAAACTCTGTTGGGTACATCAAACTGCAAAGAAACACATGGTGAGAGATTTAATACATGAACAACAGTGTTTAAAGCTTCTCCCCAAAAGGATCTAGGTAACTTTGCTTGTGAAAGTAAATATCTGACTCTTTCAATCAATGTTCTGTTCATTCTCTCAGCCAACCCATTCAACTGTGGTGTCTTTGGTGGTGTTTTCTGATGTCGAATATCTTACTGTTTGCAATATTCATCAAATAGCCCTGAATATTCATCCCCATTATCTGTACGGATATATTTCAACTTTTTTTCTGTCTCTCTCTCAACTGAAGCTTGAAACTGTTTGAAGACATCTAATACTTGATCTTTATGCTTCAAAGTATAAGCCCACAACTTTCTTGAATGGTCATCAATGAAAGTAGCAAAGTAAAGTGAACCACCAAGTGTACTTGTCTTCATAGGACCGCACAAGTCAGAATGCACCAAGTCAAGTATGTTCTGCTGTCTAGAAGAAGGATATGTCTTGAAAGACACTCTATTCTGTTTTCTTGCTAAGCAGTGAGCACACTTCTGCAAATGTGTACTCATCATACCAGATAATAGATTTTTCTTGACCAATAAAGTCATTCCCTTCTCACTCATATGAGTAAGTCTTTGATGCCACAACTCTGTTTCACTCATATTCTCTACTGCATTAACAACATCTTTGGAGAGCCTTGCGTGCAACAAATACAAAGTAGAAGACTTCTTGCCTCTAGCCACAACCATAGCACCTTTGGTGAGTTTCCACTGGCCATTGGAGAAAATATTACAAAAACCATCATCATCCAGTTTACTTCCTGAAATCAAATTCAAACGGATGTCTGGAACATGCTTCACATGCTTGAGAACTAATCTGGTACCATTGTTTGTCTCTAAGCAAACATCTTCAATGCCAACAACTTTAGCAACACCGTCATTACCCATCTTCACAACCCCAAAGTCACCGGCCGTGTAAGATGTAAAGAACTCCTTTCGAGAAGTAATATGTGTCGAAGCACCACTATCAATCACCCAACTAGTTTCGTCATATGCTAGGTTGACAATATCACTGTCATAAACAAGAAGAAAATCTTCGGTAGTGGTGGCAACTCATCCTTCATTGTTGTTATCATCATTATTTTTTTTTGTATCTTTATTATTTTTGTTCTCTCGCTTTAACTGTCTGCAAAATCTTTTGATGTGCCCTTTCTTACCGCAATGATAGCACTCAATATTTGCAAACTTATTTCTGGACTTGCTTCTGCTACCTTCTATATTCTTCGGCCTACGGCTCTTACTTCTCCTCCTGGTCTCAGCAACTAGAACATCTGACTGTGAAGAGGAATATTGTGACTTTCTTCTCATTTCTTCATTCAAAACACTACTTTTAGCCATATCCATTGTGATCGTACCATTAGGAGCTGAGTTAGATAACGACGTTCTAAACGTCTCCCATGAGTCCGGTAGTGTACCAAGAAGCCATAAGCCCTGCACTTCCTTATCAAATCTAATACCCATAGCAGCTAGTTGATTTATGATTCCCTGAAAGGTGTTCAGATGATCTGTCATGGGGGTATTATCTTTGTATTTCCAAGCCATCATCTACTTGATTAAATACAACTTATTATTTCCAGTCCTCCCTGCATATAACTGCTCAAGCTTAGTCCACAAAGTTCGTGCATGTGTCTCTCCAATAATGTGGTTCAATACATTATCCTCAACCCACTGTCTGATGTATCCACATACTTGTCTATGTATCAAGTTCCACTCTTCATCAGTTTTATCAACAGGTTTTTCAGAAGCAAACACAGGTAAGTGGTATCCTTTCACATAAAGAACATCCTCCATTTTTGATTTCCAAACAGCATAATTAGATCCATTCAAATTGATCATTCTACTTGAATTAACTTCCATTGTTCGACACAGGACAACGAATCAACGAACCTGGCTCTGATACCACTTTTGATGGAAATTTAACAAGTAGAGAAACCAAGCAAAATATGTGAAAGATGCAACGAACAAATCAAACACAGAAACACCAAGATTTACGTGGAAAACCTCCTCAATATGAGGAGTAAAAACCACGGCCCGACACCCACAACTTTCACTATAATCAAATAATGGGAATACACAAGATTTCTCTCTAGTTATCAACAACCAGAGGCATACATCAACTTCTCAACACAATAAATCATCAAGAATCAATACTCTTGGCAGCCACAAACATCTAATGATGCAACATGTGAAGTTGAGAAGATATTACCAGAAAATAGACGAATTCTGAAGAAAATGGCAAGCATAAATCAAAGAAAAAAGACTCCAATTCCGATCTCCACCGTCCAGATTGAAGAACCAGGTGTCGAGAATGTGCAGACCAAATTTCAATTTGATCCAACGGTGAACGAATTCCCGACGACTACTTTTGCGAAGGCTGCACAAAAAAAATCTGAAAAAGGAACGATCTCTCTTTTTGCCGTCTAATGTTTCTGATCTTCAAAACCTCTTTTTCTATGTGGATGCTCTCCAAAATTACCTTTTTTAAATACTAGGGTTTCTTTTGGAGCAAAATAAAAATGAGTCATCAATATGGGTTTTGACCCATATAGGCTTTGGGCCATTTTCCACATAGGAGAGACCCAACCCAACAGCTGGCGGGTCGAGGTCATGGATCGTGTCCAAAAGATCATCGACGGCCTCGAGAAACGCCGACATATCGACAGAGTCGAACCAGATCAACTGGTCAGAGGTTACGAAGCGGGAGATCTGGTGGTCCAGATATCGGATGTCTGGTTCATGGACAAGAGCGATAGGCGGTCATCGCCCGTGGCGACACCCCCACCTCCACCATCGCCGAGGCTGCTGTCGTCGTGCTGCTTCTCTGAAATCTTCTCGCAGGACAAGTGGCCGTCGAAGGTGGAGAAGATCTGGAGGATGTCATCGGCCATGGTCTCCGTCTGGCCCAGCATCTTGGCGATGTGTCAGACGGCGGCGAGTAGCTTATCCTCTCCTTTCTCAGAGGCTATTCCAGTTGGAAATCTCTCTACCACTCCCTTCCCACTTCAGCCACCGCCACCACTCCAGCTGTCACTTACCGTCGTTCTCTACCATGGCCAGCTAGTGAAAATTAGGACTTTCGAAGATAGGGTTAGATTTAAGGTGGGTTTGGATTGGACGGTGGGAGAATATTTTAGATTTTTATATAAAATATAAATAATTTTCATAAAATTATTTATATTTTATATTTTATTTTATAAAATATTTTATCTCTTATTTAAAATTTTTTATTTTATATAAAAATATATTTTGATTTATATTTTCAAAATAAAGATTCATTTCGATTCTTATATTTAGATGAGCCAAACAACGATAATGAAAATCATCCATTTCGATTCTGATTCCAGTTATGAACCAAATGTTTTGGAGGATTTGATCATTCCGATTCCGATTCCAAGCCATTCCGATTTTTATTCTCATTCCGATTTTGGTTACGAACCATACGCCCCCTAAAAATTATCAAATTACTTTAAGAGTCAGTCATCTCCGATAATGGTCAATCATTGTTATTATCACAATTCAATCTGTTGTTTAGCATACAAATATCCTCAGAAAACTGATAAAAGATTGCTCACTGCATCTTCTATCTTTGGGAGTTAATTGCTATACTTATGCGTGCTTTTTTTGGATACTTATCAGCTGGTTTTGGGTGTCAATTTCTATGTGGATTGGTTCTTTGAGTCTTTTACATATATCATTTGCTGTTTTGGGTGTACACCTTGCACAATGTATCCTTCGTTTCAGCTCAGTTTAATATAATTCCCTTCTTCTTACCCGAAAAAAAAAACTGATAAAAGATTGGGAACATCTGTAAATCGAGAGAACTGCAGCAAGTATAACTGGAAATATATGACATTGGATTGGAAGTAAGAGTTTTCAAAATATCGAATTGTAAAATGAAATCACTTGATAACACCAGAAATATATCCATTTTGCTGCTTTTACTTGCGGAGGGAAAAGAAAGGTGACGAGACAATGAGACTTCCCGAGCTTCGTTGTCCTTGTTCACACTTTCTCAGTAAGGCCCTTGCTTTCCTTTGAGCTCGGTCAGTTCCACTATTTACCACCTCGGCTATGTGATTCTGAACACCAAACTGGAGTGCAGCTGATAAGAGTGGTGGATTATGTGATCCCATCTCTACAAGAACAAGGAGTGCATGTTCCTTGTTTTTGGAGGTCCCTTGGTGAATTTTACAAGGGTCTGAATAAATGATTGCTGCCCTATTGCATTGCACCCATCAGGGTGTAATGTTAGAAGAAAAAGAATAGAGAGAGCTTCATCAACCATACCCAGGTTCTTATCACCCAGTACTTGAAGTGGAGGTGCTATGGTGCCTGCATCAACAGCTCTGACTTTGTTCTCATTATTTGGAGCCAAATTAATGTAGATATAATTCGTTGTGTGTTTCACCATTTCCAAGTGGCAAATAAAAGGACCTACTTTTCTGGTTCAGTCTCTAAAATTTCATTCAAGTGTTTGTCTATCTTCTCTTAGGTAATTCTTCTGATAGTTGATATATATTTGATATTTGATCAATTTAGTATAGTGAGCAGATCTTACATTAAATTTGGTAACTTATTGATTGCTGTTTATTGATCAACTCAATGAATACTGTTACAATGTTGATTTATAATTTACGATATTCAGGATTTTGTGCTAGATTGCAGTGACTACAAAGATATTTTGATTGAAGATTTATATAGTTAAACTTAAAAGAAGCAGCCTAAAGCTTGCATTATTATAGGGTTTGGGGAGGCTTGGATATATGCTGCTTACTCTCGCATGCAAAGAAGCTATCTCTATGGTCCAAACTTGTAACCTCTAGAAACCTTACCATTGCTTAAAGATTCACACCCTCTATTTGTGCAGATAAATATGCTAATTACATTATCAAAAGGTTGTTTAGTCAAGTAATATGAGGCTTAGTACTGATACCAACCAATGAAATAGTCCCATTGTTGCCACATTGTACTAAAGAATTTGATATAATTATAATTTTTTGAATGGTTAATTCAGCTCGTGGGCAGAAATAAATGGTGAAGGTGGTCCATGATACCTCTTATGTATGGTTGGGCTGTTATATTCACAATAATGATGTGCATGATTTATTGTGAATGTGAATGTGAAGTCAAATTTGCTTTTGACTTAATTCTGGTCATTGATTCATTTCGACAGACGTATCTTTGGCATTTTCTATTTTTTTGGCAAAAAGTAGCAGTTGTTTCAAATCTTTCATCATTACACCAAGCAATGGCCCTTAAATAAAGATTTCAGTTGAAGATATCACCCAACAATCTTCAGTTGAGAAATTATGAAGTATGTGATTGGAATGTAGACAAAAACCAAAGCCATCAAAGCAGACTATAAGATTCTGTGAAATACTTGGACATACTGTAGTAGTTCTTACTGAATTAAATGTTCTCAGAAAAGGTCATCATGGGGTACCTCAAGATCCTATAAGAAAGTCAAGGCCACAACTCAGACTTGTCGGCCAGCCGACTAGTTGGGAGATTGAAAATTTGTGATGGTTACCTCCCTTGTGAAGATGAAGTCTTTAGTAGTTGTCTCCACAAGGTTGTTTTGGAAGTAAAATGTATGAAGGCATGAGAAGATTATGCTCTCACTTGGTGCATTGCACAAATGGCACTCTCTTTTTTAAAGATGAATTTGATCCCTTCACAATTTGCATCATATGGGGGAGGTTTTGAAGCAATAATGAACACACCTGTGCAGATGCGAGTATAAAATTTGTACACAGAAAAGAATATCAACGCAGAAAAGTATATGCGGTAATCCGCACATAATATCGCTTGAGTTTGCTCTTATAATCTTGATATTTTGCAGTTTTCTGATATCCAAAGTGCAAGGAATTTCTTGTTCTCATCTCATGCTGCTATTGTTACTAAATTAAGCAAACCATGGTCTACTAATAACTTATTGTTAGATCTGTTACTTCATGATTTTTTTTTTTTTCCACCTATTCTTAATATTTGGGCTTCTAATCAGCATCCAATGAGTAAATTTTGTTTTTCCTTATGGATATTTTAAGTTGTGTTCGAGCTAGAATGGAAGACCTATGAAGTGCATGCTCGATCATAAAGAAGCATGATAAGGGAAAAGACTCCATATATTTCTGGCCTCAGAGAGACTGCCATTAATCATCATAAATGTGTAAAAGGTGCAACCATGGATCCTCTGGAGCGAAGCACTGGAAATGGAATGCTATGTATGATACCTGAAGACCGAGCGGCAAGAGTCATGTGCATGAGCCAATTTGCCAAGAGATATCATGCATATGTGGATGATTCATTAGTTCCATCTTGAAGCTGCCATGATCAGCCATGACCATCTCATTTTTACATTCTTCATGCAAATTTTAAGCATCCATTTTTCAGTGGTGAAAATCATCAGAAAATGGGATGTATAGGAGAGTTAACAAAAGTTTTGGGATTCAAATATTTGAGGATTCCTGTGCTTCAAGATTTCTGGTGAATGCCGTCTGGGTAAATCTGAGATTTATGGGGAGGGTAGTGTCAGTACATGCTACCCAAATCTACATTCAAGTTAATTTCAGTTTTTGTGTATTTAGTTTCAATTTTCAAATTTCCAATATTCAAGTGTAATCTCATGGTAATTTCAATTTCTGTATCCAATTTCAACAATTCTGAGTCGAGAAATGAAGATTAGTTTATTATTGAACATCTTGGAGTTGAGTCACACTATCTGGAGCCCTGCATCTAGCATGTCCAACAAGACAAGTTAGATGTGATTACATGCTTTCAAGGGATAATTCTTTATGATGTCTTCTTCTTCTTCTATTTTTTTCCTTTGTGTGTGCAGGAATTAGAGTGCGTATAATTCATGTTAAGAGTTTTTTAATTTCAGCTCTTATGCCTATTATTGGGTGGATGTCTGGCCAGGACACCACCTCCCAAGATCCTTTCAATACCACGCGATGCAGCAGGAAAAAAGAAGAAACAAAACAAAAAGAAAAACAATTAAAATATGTGGATCAGCCACAAAAGGACTCGCCTCCACGGGGCATGCAAACTTCACTATGAAAAAAAAATTTTATAAGAGGAGACCTCACCCTCAACTCTTGTACACCCAATTCTCTCTCACCTGAAGTTCCCCTCATAAAAGCTCTCTCTCTTGGAGACCCCCTGAACCCCTGAAGAGCATGACGACCACTGTCCAGGAGCCTCCTGCTCCTTCTCTCACAGCAGCCTCACGCCTCTCTCTCTCTCCTCTGGTTCGTACGGCGGCGAGAAACCCAACCACCCCCTGTTTGTTCGTCACAGGCCTTTTTAAAGGCATAAACAGGGTTTAAAACCTAATTAGATTAGGTTTAAGAGTCCTAAACAAGCCAAATCAACGTCCCAGACCGTCGGATCAAGACCGGGAGCCCTCTGGGCCCTTAGATCGGGCTCCGGTCTATAAAATAGTGCCGTGGACCGCGAGAAATGCGTGGGAAACGCCCACGTGGTCCACAGGCCCCGCTGTGGACCGCCCGGTCCACGGTGGATCGGGGCAAAGGGGCCGCGGGCCTGGGTCGCGCGTCTCGCGCCGGCCTAGGTCGCGCATCCCGCGTGGGCCTGGGTCGCGCGTCCCGCATGGGCCTGGGTCGCGCATCCCGCGCAGGCATGGGTCGCGCGTCCCGCGCGCCGCCGCCTGCGGCCGCGCCGCTGCCGCCCGCCGGCAGTCCTCCGCTGCCTCGATTCTTGTGCCGACTTCAAAAGCTCGTATCTCCTCCATCCGAGCTCCGTTTCAGGTGATCTTGGTCTCGTTGGACTCCGTTTTTCGTCGCGAACCTCGCTGTGGACTCAATGTGGGCTGAATCTTGAGGCGTCAAATCCTAACACCTATATTGTGCACTAATTGTAAACGCAGTTGTACCATCTATCATTAATTCATGTTAGCCTTGATAGAATTATTTGGGGGTATTCTGACATTCTACTTAAAACACCTAATGCTTTGAATAAAACATGCATGGAAAAATGATGCTAATCCTTGATTAGAGAAACATAGTGTTTGAATAAAATATAAATATGAAATCAATGGTTCTGGCATTGATGTTTTTGAAGAAAATATAACTGTGTTGCTTTTTCCCTTCATTTGTTCAAATGGCTTGCAGTAGTGTTTCCAGAATCTCGTTTCTCAAATATTTTGTTCTGAAATGTTTCTTCAGCTTCATGCTAACACTAGACCTTTTTGCTTGCTGCCAAAACTCTTCAAATACCAGGAATAAAATTGACAATTAGAAACATAGGATTGTGTTTGATATTAGAAATATGGAATTATGACTGATAGATATCTAAATAAAGATTTATCTAAGATACAAAGAATATTTTTATTTTTAATAAAGTAGAGCACTCATATAAATCTAATATGAATATAATCGAAAGAATCATAAAATAAAATATTATGGAACTGTACTGGAGCTATCCTACATCAATCCATAACATCTCTCCTGAACGATCTACTCCAAATATCGTAGAGAAATGGATGCGTAGTAACAATTCTCATTTGCCCCTAAATCCAATCCACTATCGTGGTTGAATAACTCTTGAAAAGTGATCGGCACCTGCTCTAGAAGGTCCACAGCCGACAAGAGGAAGATCAGTAATTCGGCTCCCTCGTAGCCCAAGGGTAGAGGCTAGTCGTCATAGTCGACCTCCAAATCCTCTCCATAACCGTCTTAGAAGATCTCCTACCTCTATTTCTAGAAGGGATTCAACTCCGGATCATGCTTCTCCTTGCTGTCGACAAATCAAAGATGACGAGATGGAAGAGAAGCTCTGAAAAATGCAACAACAGCTAGATGTACTTCGAGCACCGAAGCAGCCAAAAGATGACTTGGGATTCAACGTCGACCCACCCTTTACTCAAAGGATAATAGACGAGCCCCTTCCATCTCGACTCAAGATGTCTTGGATAGAGCTTTATGATGGAACTACTAATCCGATGGATCATGTGGAGAATTTTCAGACTTTGATATTTCTGCAAAGAGCCAGCGATGTAACTCTCTGTCGAGCTTTTCCTTCAACTCTAAGAAAGACAGCTCGTCACTGGTATTCTAATCTGCAATCGGGCTCTGTAGATTCATTCTATCAACTGAGTCGGCTCTTCATCGTGCATTTCATCAGCAACCGATGCCAGTGGTGTAATTCAGACTTCCTCATCAGTATCAAGAGAGGGAGAACGAATCTTTGTGAGACTACATAAGCCGATTCAATGCTGCGACTTTGGAGGTATGAAATTGGGATCAGTCCATGATGATGACCGTTTTTAAGGTTAGACTCCAGCAGAATGATCTCCTTTACTTGCTCAACTTGAATTATCCAAAAGACTTTTCTAAAATATTGGAGAGGGCTAAGAATTATACTCAGACTGATGAAGCTTGGGACCAGTAAGGGGAGAACCTTGATCGGACATCACATCTTGATCGGACATCACATCAGAGCTCTGGTCAAGAGAAAAAGAAGGACCGCCGATGAGTGTAGTACGACATCCAAAACCCAAGCTTCATCGTTCTCAGACCCCACCTCAGAACAATCAACCTAGATCTCCTGCATCGCCTCGTCGATCTAAATCTCCTCCATGGAAGTTTTATTACTTTACTCCGCTCAACACCCTCGAGCTCAGATCCTCATGGTGATAGAGCGGCAATAAGAGCTACCTCGTTCGAGGAGGATGGTCACCCCAGCATGTAAGAGAGATCTGAGGAAGTACTGCAGATAATACTGTGATCACGGGCATGACACAGAGGAATGCTGAAAGCTCAGAGAAGAAATTGAGGTATTGATCTGGCATGGATGTCTTCGTCGATATGTCGACGTACACCAAATCCCAAGGAATCCACATGATGAACCTCCTCGATAAAAGAACCCCCATAGAGACCAACCAGTCGTAGGAAAGATTCACATGATCTCTGGGGGGCAGCTCGATTGGTGCACCTCATATCCAAGCCGAGCTGAGAATAAAGAGGCGAAAAAGATGAAGATCGATGATGAGATCACTTTCTCTGAAGCCAACTCAGACAAAATAAAGTATCTCCATGATGACCCTATAGTTCTCTTTAAATATTGTTGATTATGATGTACATCGGATCTTAGTTGATAATAAAAGCTCAGTTGATGTCTTATTTTATGATGTCTTTATTCGTATAAACTTAGACTCTGAGTTGTTAATGAAGAGGATTACTCCTCTGATCGGGTTCTCTGGTACTATGATCCCAATGGAAGGAACCATCCCTCTGACCACTATAGCTAGACGAACTCCAAAACAGGTGGCTATGCTAATAAATTACTTCATGGTAAAAAGCTCGTCCATGTACAATGTTATTCTAGGTCGGTTACACTTCGAGCCATAGCGTCAACCTATCATCTAATGGTGAAGTTTTCAACCCTGCATGGAGTTGGCAAGCTCCAGAGAATCCAGCAGCTCACAAAAGAGTGCCATATGATGATCCTGCGAGAAGCAACACCTGTGGAACAGTTAATGGATGAGCTAGATGTGCGGAATGAGAAAATTGAGCAAAAAGAATATCCTGTAGAAGACCTAATATCCATATCCATTGGCAAAGACTCGAATAAAGTTGTGCAGATTAGCTCAAATTTATGTGAAGAAAATCGTCAGCACCTCATCTCTTTCCTATGGGTCAATGCAGACATATTTGCTTAGACAGCCTTAGATATGCTTGGCATAGATCCAGAGATAGTGGTGCATCGGCTTAATATGGATCCAAAGCATCGTTCGGTCAAGCAAAAGAAATATAGTTTTGCCCTTGATCGACAGAAAGTTATACACGAAGAGGTGGATAAACTCTTGAAAGCAAAGTTCGTGCGAAAAGTGTATTATCCAAAATGATTGGCCAACGTCATCCTCATCCCTAAAGTCAATGGGAAGTGGCGTGCGTGCATTGACTACACTGACCTCAACAAAGCATGCTAAAGGACAGTTATCCTTTGCACCGCATTGATTCGCTAGTGGATGCGACTTTGGGATATCAACTCCTATCATTTATGGATGCATTGACCTGATATAAGCAAATCCAGATGGTCCTTGAGGATGAGGAGAAAACCTCTTTTGTTACTGATCGAGATCTTTTTTGGTACAGGATTATGCCATTCGGTCTTAAGAATGCGGGGGCAACTTATCAACGGCTCGTTAACAAGATCTTCAAGGAGCAGATCGGTAGAAACATAAAAGTGGATATTGATGACATGCTGGTCAAAAATCAGATTACTGAGCATCACATTACTGACCTTGAAAAGTCATTTGTGATGCTACGATGATTTCGAATGAAGCTCAATCCCAGCAAGTGCACGTTCGGTGCTACCTCCGACAAATTTCTCGACTTCATGGTATCTCAACAGAAAATCGAGGTAAATCCAAAAAAAATTCAAGCTCTTCAGAAAATGAAGCCATCAAGGATGATTAAAAAAATACAGCATCTGACTGAGAGGATTGCCGTCTTGAACAGATTCTTCTCAAGATTGATTGAAAAAAGTCTGCCCTTCTTCAAAGCTCTCAAATAGGCGAAGAATTTTTAATGGTTGGAGGAGTGCCAAGTTGTATTTGATGACCTCAAAAAATATCTCAACTCACCTCCACTCCTCAGCAAGCCAGAATTTGGAGAAGTACTGTACTTGTATCTTGCTGTTTCCCCCTCCGTAATTAGCTCCATCCTCATTTGTCAGGAAGTCAAGGTGCAAAAGTCAATCTACTACATTAGTCGGGGGCTCCATGACATCGAGATCAGGTACACGAAGCTTGAGAAGATGGCTTATGCTCTCATGATATCATCTAAAAAGTTACAATCATACTTCTAAGCTCATACCATTATCGTTCTCATCGATCAGCCCATCAGATCGATACTCCATCAATCGGAGACCTTAAGGCGATTAGCCAAGTGGGCCATCGAGCTAGGTGAGTTCGACATTAAATATCTACCGCGGCCATCCATCAAAGCTCAGACGTTAGTTGATTTCATCCTATAATGCACCATCTCGGATGAGGAGCTGAATACTAAAGAAGCGACTTCGTCAACTGATGAATATTGGGTTCTCCATGTAGATGGCTCTTCGAATATCGCAGGCTTGGAAGCTGGATTGATTTTAACCAGCCCAGATGGAGTGGTCATAGAATACGCTCGGTGCTTCGAGTTCTCCACCTCCAATAATAAAGTCGAATATGAAGCGTCAGTGACTGGATTGAGGATGGCAAAAGATCTGAGGGTGAAGCACCTCAGAGTTCTTAGTGACTCACAACTCATTGTCGGTCAACTGCAGTGAGAATATGAAGCTCGGGAGCTGAACATGATAAAATATCTGCAGAAAGTCAAAGATCTTGCCTCCAATTTTGTTACCATGAATATCCTGTAGATACCGAGGATAGAAAATATGCGAGCCGATCTACTTTCAAAATTAGCAATAGTAGGTATGGTCGACCTAAAAAAGATCTCATATTTTGAAATTCTAGAAAAATCGAGCACTGAGGAGCCTGAAATGATGCAAACCGACCCTGAGCCAAGCTGGATAGATCCCATCTTACGTTATTTGCAAGACGGAATGCTGCCTACTGATCAAGATGAGGCTAAGAGGTCAAGATATCTCACCTCCCAATACCTCATCTATGATGGAAGATTATATAAGAGGTCTTTCACTCTACCTCTGCTTCAATGTCTCCGTCCGTCAGAAGTTGAGTACACTCTACAAGAAGTCCATAAAAAAATCTATGATAATCACTTGGGGGGCAAGGCTCTCACTCATAAGGTGCAACGGCAGGGGTACTACTGGCCAACCATGCAGAAAGATACTACCAACTTGGTAAATAGGTGCAACCAGTGCCAGAGGACTTCAAACATTCAACGCCAACCTTCAACCCCTCTGGCTTCGATCACAACCTCATAGTCATTTTCTCAATGGGGGTTGGACATCCTTGGACCTTTTCTGATAAAAGCGACGTGGAAGAAATTTCTGCTAGTCGGATCGACTATTTCACTGAATGTGTAGAAGCGGAAGCACTGATGACTATCACCTCAACAAAGGTATATGACTTCATGTGAAAATTGATCATCTATCGATTCGGATTGCCATGAGCAATTATCACTGACAACGGATGATAGTTTGACAACCCGAAATTCAAAGAGTTCTGCAATGGGTTGGGCATCAACCATAGGCTGACCTCGGTATCTCATCCTCAGAGCAATAATGAAGCTGAGGTGCCGAACAGGACCTTGTTGCAAGGATTGAAAGCTAAGCTCGGCTAGGCAAAATGATTGTGGGTCGAAAAGATATACCATGTGCTCTAGGCATATCGAACGACTCAATGACTTCCAACAAGAGAAACTCCTTTCAAGCTAGCCTTCACCACTGAAGTTATCATACAACTAGAGATCGGCTTGCCAATGTTGCGCATGAAAGAATTTGATGTAGATAGCAACTTTTTGGGATTAAGAGTGAATTTAAACTTGCTAGAGAAAACTTGAGAGCAGGCACGGGTGCGATGGCTAATTATCAATAAAGGATAACTTGATATTACAACTATCGAGTTAAAAAAAGTCCTTCTTAGCAGGATAGTTAGTTCTTCGCCAAGCTGAGGTTTCTCGCCCAACAAAACGATCAAAGCTTGTACCAAATAGGGAGAGCCCTTACTGTATTGCCGAGATAGTTTGATCAAGAGTTTATCGACTCAACCAACTGGACAAAACTTCGATCCTCAAGACTTGGAACACCGACAATTTACGTATCTACAATCCTTAAATTATAGTTTTCATTATTATTAAATCGAATAATAAATTACTCTTTTTATTGAACTATATGTTCTTTTGAAAAATATGCACCTCGTTCACGGACGGAATATGGAATATGTTTTTCATATTTACCATGCAGATCTCTAAAACACGCGATCCTCGATTATGGTCGAGGAGCGAAATGTGTTTTCCACATCAATCTCTAAAATATGCAATCCTCGACTATGGCCGAGTAGCAGAATGTGTTCTCTATCTAACTTGCCAAACATGTGATTCTCAACTATGGCCGAAGAATAGAATGTGTTCTTCGTGCAAATCTTTATGCAGTCCACGGCCACGATTGAGGATTGGTATATACCCCACGTAATCGCGGTTGAGGACAAAGCGACCACACTCTAGCCTTTGTCTTACCAATCTATAGTAGTTGCCTTTTAAAATAATCACTTCCTACTCCTCGTCGTCAAGAAGATCTACAACTAAAGCGTATCCTGTGATATTTATCAGACCCCAAACTTAACAGTCGACAAGCTGAAGAAGAAAAAAGAGTACTTTCATTTAAAGAAAAATTTTCTTTATAAGACTTTCGTCGGTCCAATACAAAATACCTCAGTATATGTAGAGGTCGTCAAAATGAATTGACCGAACATCAAGCTCGAACATGCCCGAGCTAAGATACTAAAAAAAAGAAAGAAGAAAGAAAAAATGTTTAAGCTCCCTTTGGAGCATGAAGTCGTTAGTCTCAGCATGGTCAGACATGATGATGACGGTCGAAGGTGGAGGTTGGACCGCCTCCTCAGCCACCCAACCTTCTCATTTCGGGCCGAAGAGATCCTCAACTTGCAGGCCTTCATCTCCACCCTCGCTTACCTCTCTCTCCTCATCATCCGACTCTAACAAATAGAGGTCAAATCAGGAGCCACCTTCTTGATCTTTTCTTTGAGGTCAGCGGCCCCCTGCATGTATGAGGCCATGCAGTACCCCGCTTTGATGTCACGAAGTTCGGTCGAGGATTTGAAGACCTCGACTGCAGCAGTCTTGGTAGCCTCCAGCTTCTCCTCGAACTTTTTCTTCTCGACCGACAGTCGAGCTTCAGATTTAGCCCAGGCTTTGGAAAGCTCGGACTCCAATTGCTTTAACCCCTCCCTCAGTGACCTGGCTCCTCCTCGGCCTTGAGCTTTGTTAGTTGGGTGTCATCTCCCCTTTTGTTGACCTGGCTAGCCTTCTTCTCAGCTTCTTTCGAAATACGTTGGGCTTTATGCATTGCCTCGACAAAGTGGTCCATGTGATGGGCCAGCTAAAAAGAAAAAGGAAGAAGAATAAAAGAAAGGAAAGCGAAGATCAGTAATAAATAATGGAATTGATAATGATCGAGCAATATAAAGAGATCACCACTTACCCGAAGTATAGGATCATATGAGTCCTAGACTCAGAAGGCACCACCCTCAGCATTGAAGGCCTCGACGTCGGCTGGTAGGAGAATCAATTGAACCAGAGATTGAGCAACCCAATAATTGTTGATGCCTGTCCGGGTGTCTGGGACGTCGGCTCCAATGGAACTTCCATCGAAGGGGAAGTCTTGACCTGTATGGCGGTCGGACGTGATGACATCTTCACAGAGATTCGGGATCTATCAGAGTTCCTCTACGATGAGGATATAGGAGGTCGGGGGGCAGGTTCCCCCGACATAGCCGATCGTATTGACACCACCACCTTTGCAGGTACCGAAGACTCCCTCCTCGAGATATCGCTCGGCCCCGAGGAGCCCCCAGCAGCGGGTTGGGCAAGGATGGCCTCGGTGCGGTCGTGTTTGGGAGCAGGGGCCGTGCTCACCTTTTTTCTTTTCACGGCCCGACAAAGAGCTTCAAGGTCACTGGCATTCATCTCTGCATGGCATACAAGGTTAGTAAAAAATAGAAAGAATGTCAAGCTAAAAAAGATGCATGAAAAGCTACTCACTCTTCGGATCGGCTAGACTTAATTTAGTCCTGAACAAAGTATTCTTGATAAGAAATTGAATTAGTGAAGAGGGAGTCTGACAGAAGATCTGCTTCAACACCTCCTCTTCAGTGTTAGACAAGGTTGGAGCTCTGATCGCCGACCTATGAGGTCTATCCCATGATATGCTGAAGTCTCAGGATTGTTCGGTCGAGATAAAGAAAAAATACTCCTTCCAGTTATGCACTGAAGTAGGAGCACCTTGGAAGAGACGGTGTCCCCATTGAGGAGAGGCATACCATCATCCATTTTCTTTGGGATGCTCCTTTATTGTGAAGACGGCCCGAAGAAGATGGGAAGTCGGTCGATCCCGAGGAGAAGATAATGAGCAAAGAAACCTATGATCTGGCGCCATGAGTTCGGTGCGATACTATAGAAACTTATCTTATATAACTTAAGAAATTTCACTACGAGGTAGTGGAAAGGCTGCCGAATTTTGGCCTTCAGAGCTTCCTCGTACAAGCCAACTCGATCTGGACGAGGAAGAGCTATTCTTTCGCCTGAAATAGGGACCTCCAGTTTAAACTTGGATAGTATTTGGTATTTCAGCCTTATAATCTCGAGGTCTTCGGAGGTGAAGACGGAATCTACTCTATATGGATCAAAGTCTGAGATTTTGGATCTACCTGAAGAACAAGCAATGTTAGACTCAGGGTCTGCGCTCTTAATATTATTTTCCAAGCTCAATGACTCGGGGGCTGCACTCTTGCCGTCATTCTCCGAGCTCAACATCTCGGGACCCATACTCCTAAAATCGTCATCTGAGCTCTAGGTGTCGGGAGACAAGCTAGACTCACTCATGGCTAAGGAGAAAAGAACTGACCTAAGAATGAAGTAGCCGAGCAAATGAAGTACGATAAGCAAAGGTAGATTGATTTTACCCGAGCAAGTATACAAAATCGTCAAATGCCAGAGCTCCCCTATCCAAACGGTAGAAGCAGTAAAACAAAAGTTACCATGGCCCTATTTATAGAATACTAGGATGGCTCCAATCTACTGACGATTTATCTCCTCCAGCCGATGTTCGACAAGTGGCGGTCTCTCTGATTGGTCAAGACAGAGCTCCCACGGATCCGAAGAATCAACGATCCAGATGTGAAGGCGATTCATTTTAAAGCACCGATCTTCGGCACATGTCAACGAAAAATAACTTGACTATATCAGCCTCGATCTCAGACTAGATACTCTCTTCAGCCAACCTATTAGCAGCTCAGTCTTGAGAGTGGGGGGCATTTATTGTACATCCATACTTTGGCTTCGGTCCAAACAACCTCATCACCGTCGAGCTAGTCATAGTCGAGCTACTGGAGATGGTGTTTGCTGGGCTAAAGCGCAGACGTGGCATTGTTTAATATGATCTATTGAGTCAGCAGCAGTTTTTATTCTTCAGTCTAATCCTGTTTCACCTCGAAGGATGACTTACTTCATTTTACCGACCTACTTCAACAAGCAAGAGGGCAAGTATCTGCTCCACAAACTTCGATTTCTTGATCTGAATGACCTACTAGATCAGCTATAGTCAATCTATTTCTTCCACCAACAGATCCGTCTTTTCTCTTAATTGAAAAAGTTCATATAAAATAGGATTCCTCCACGATTAAATCTCTCATAAAAAGAAAGTCCTCTTCTGAATCTATCCATACGATAAATTCAGAAATTACTTGGACTCCGAGATGGATACGTCTCAAACTCCTCTCATATAAATTAAATATTCTAGAATCTTCTAAAATACACAATCGATTCTTTGCTCTTTCTTCTTCTTGTTCTTCAATCTTCTGATTTGAGCGTTAGAGGGTCTATACCGAAGAACACCATCCTGATGTAAATTTATTTTGCATGTGTTCAAATGAAGGTTCAGTAGTAATTTTATTTCGATCATATCTACTTCAACGTCTGATCTTAAGAGAAAAAAATGGTAACAACAATACGTAATGTAAGCAGCTTTGACGGTAGATAATATAAATGTCTCAGTGCACACTCTGTAGCAAAGCCTCAATGAAGGTGTGCACCGACGCCACCGACTGGCTAGGAGTTGGCGCCCGATTTGTACAGCGCCCGGACACACATAACTTGACATGAGGAATACTGTATAACCCAACAGTGTTAGTTAGGTGGGGATCTTTTTTAACAAAAGAGGAAAAAATCGTTCTCGGTTTCTCCCCCAACTGTCCGTCTCTGGTTTGACCTACTTGGCTAGCTCGTGCGCATAAAACACACGACAATCTCGTGTTCGTCCTTTTATTGAGAGTTGCGAACCCTATCATCCGTCCAGACTCGATCATACGGATAATATTGGCCAGTTGCGGTTTCCCATCACATCTCATCATCGGCCGCTGCTTTCGGTGTCGGGGCACCATCCCTTTCTCGGTGTATCGGGCGTCCCTGCACGATAATCGGAGGCTTGCGGATTCTCAACTCCCTGACCCTCGACGGTGACTGGGGGCCGAAGAAGCCGACTCGCCTTTGCGAATCCTCCACCTCCTCCTCCTTTTCCTCTCCCTTTCTCGATTTGATTCATAATCTCTCTCCTTCTGCTCCTCTTCTTCGAATTCCTCGTTCGAGTTCGTGGGGTTCTCCAATCAAGTGGGAGCGGACCAGCGGGAGCGAATCTTGCCGACTGAGGGTCTATCGGATTGATTGGTTTGTTTTGATGGGAGGAAAGGTCTTGGAATTCTAGTTTCTAGGGGTTTTTCATGGCGCCCGCAGCATTAAAATTCTAGGTCTCGCTTTCTTTATTTTTTTTTAATCCCTTTCTGTTGTGTTTTTGGGCATCTTGAAATCGGAAATCGACTGTTTTGGGGTACGGACTGTTAGATTCTTTTGTTTTCCTTTTCGAATTCTTGCTGCCGATTACGTGTTGACAAGTGCTTTGTCTGTGTGAATCTTGTGGGTTCTTAGGTTATCCTGAGGAATTGTCAGATCGGCTTCTTATCAAGTAGTTGTCTTTTGGATCGCTGGATCTGCAAACAATTGGAAATAGGGAAAAAAGCTGCTCCTTTTATTGGATTTGCAAATTCCATTGGTTGAGAGTGGCAATGTTCCTATGATTTATTGAAGATTTGGATGATAGTCGGAGGCTATGAGAGTTTAGGGCAGAAGACAGGCAGCTGATGCGATGAAGATAACAGAGCAATTCTCCTCGGGTCTCCTATCTTACTCGCCACCCACATGGGCCACACTGATTGCTGGTCTCTTTGTAGTCATCTCACTGACGCTCTCCATGTTTCTACTATTCAATCACCTTTCAGCATATAAGAATCCTGAGGTTCCACTTTGTCACCTTGCTTTTGGACATGTTCTTTTGTGGTGTGCTTCGAAAAATAGAAAGCTTTTGTTTGATCTCACTGGTTGCTTTTGCGTATGGCTTTACAGGAGCAGAAGTTTCTGATTGGTGTCATCTTAATGGTCCCTTGCTATGCTATCGAGTCGGTAAGATATCTGCTACTCAGGTAGATAAATGGTTCGTCGCATGAATGTGTAAAAAAGGCTTGACCTTTGGTGCAAGAATGTGGTTTCTTTATCAAACCACTTTACTGTCCACAGCATGTTACTCCGATGATTATAATGTATGCTAGACATGATAATGTAAGAACATTTAGGGTTTACTTAACTTGTGAGTCTACACTCTCTTTATCATCTAAATTATGAAAGTAAAACATTAGAACATCTTTTACAAACAGTAATAAGTGGCTTTGATGCAATACCAATTATTCCCTCTCTATAGAAGTACTCTGAAGAATCTGTTCTTGCATAAATTCATAAAGTGATACCAATTGAACATAGATTCATTGAACTTAAATTAGAGTGCAAGAAATCTTAGAATTGAGCTAAAAAAAGTTCTTCAATAGCAGGTTCAGGAATGTCATCTTTTTTACAGAGTGGGTACGGTACCTTAGGCAGAAGATTTGCTATTACAATCTAAAAAACAAAAAATAAATAATGAAAGTTGATAAATGCTTCAATATAGCCCCAAAATCAAGATAAGTTGATGAATGTTTAATCAAATTATGCGGATACAACCATTTCCAATCCAACATTGTGTAACTTCTTAAGTTGACATTAATTATTCGTGCAGACCCAAAACTGTGGCAAGTGCTCTTGCATCTTGTGAGGTCTTTATTGCAACTCATGGTGCTCTATCATGTGGTTAATATGTTTCAAGGTGTTATGGTTGATACTAAAGGCCACTAGTCTTGTCAAGACATGTTCAGCTGGTATGGTGGATAATTGTGGATACTTAATCAATGTACCTACTATTGGGTGCAAGTTGGTGGTGGAGGCATTGCTGTAATTAATTAATTGTCAGCCTGAATGATGTCCCATATTGCAAACTTAGTGGTTTTTAGCCTTCAAATGCCAGATCCCAATATGGATTTTGCAAGTGAAGTTGGAAGAGTTTTGGGGAGCCTTATTCTTATGTATTATTTTTGTACTCTTATTGTAAGAGTTTATGATCATATCATTCAGTATGATATTATTTCGACTCTTTGGGTTCAACTAGTTCTCTGTCTCAATGGATGTTCAGTAATTTGAGGAAGTTAAATTGTGAAAGTGAGATCTTCTTTGATGTTGCATAGAAGGTGCCCTACTGATTGTGCTATCTTGTCATGAAAAGAATGCGACCAGCAAATTTGAGCATGTCGTGTTTTTTATAATAGCCACAACTAAGATCTTGCTGGCACCACCAAATGAAACAACTCCAGCATTTTTGGTAATCAGCCATATTACATGAGTATATGGTTCAGATTGAAAGATGCCTTCTCCTACATGCATTTTGTAGGACTTCCAACAAAAAAAGGCCAGAGAAAACTTGCACTCGCTCAAGAAATGTTATATATATGTATGCTTATAAGACCAACGAACTCATCATTTTTAATTCAGCTTGATTAGACTAAGGTAAGACCCGAAACAAGGCTTCATTTAGGTTTCTTGTAAGAGACAAAAAGCATGTTGCCAATGCCAATAGAATACCACCTTTAATAGACTAAAATGGTTGGTAATAACATATGTCACACCAATATCATATATTCTCTCTCCATCTAGTGCAAAATTGTTGCCCATCAGTAGATTTTTTTTTTTCCTTTTAAATTGCTTGAACTAACATATAATCATGCAACTATGACTAAGTTTAACGTGCAATATTCTTGGGATGAAATTATTTATGAGCTTATATCAGCCATTTGACCTTAGCAGAATAAATTTTAGAAATGAACTTGTGTTCGATCTCAAACTTAGCGGTGAATCTTTATCATTGGAGAAAAGTGGCATTAGCATGGATCATTCAGAAGGATTTGAAGATGATCTTGCCTGAAGATTTGTGATAATGGGACCGTCAAGCAGGTAATTTGTTGGTGCAACAAATGGCCAAAACAAGGGTAACTCCTATCTGTTATATGCATCAAAGTATAGGATCTAATGTATACCAGCCATTTGTTAAGTTTTATAACAAGGACATTGTCAAATACAGTTAAATGCATAGCCAATGTTCCGTTAGCTAAATCATACTTCAGGTTATGCTCCCCAATCTCATCTATGTGATGTCAAACCATAAGCTTGTCATTTTACAAAGACCTATTTAAATTGATTGCATTTTTATTTAAATTTCTTGCTAGATGAGTTTGCAGAACTGATGGAAATAGCACTCTCTTTCTAAAGCTCTTTGATTTTTGAGTTTATTTTGACAATGTGTTCAAGCACCATGTACATATTCGTAGTCTTTTAATCAGCTGTGCAATTAATGTTTTCATAAACCTAATATTGTCCACAATTTGCTGCTTTTTATTACATCAAATCACAATTACTTTTCATTGTGAGGCTTCTTTGTGACTTCTAATGAACTCACTGCTACACATGACATCCAGAGTTTAAAATGGTGAGTTTTTTTTTTTTTTTGCTGAAAATTTGACTGTGGTCTTTTTGCTTTGCTTTCATTCCATTAGACTTTGGAGAAAAGTTTTTCCATTCTTTTACGATTCTATCGATTGCATTGGTTGCTCTAGTAACCCTTGAAGCTCCATCTGACAAGTATTTGAATTATTTTAGTAATGTCAAGTGTTGTATTTCAAAAATTTGCTGAGCCTATTTTTGTTAATGCAGTATGTATCGTTGGTGAATCCATCAATTAGTGTTGATTGTGAGATTCTGCGTGATTGTTATGAGGCCTTTGCCATGTATTGCTTTGGAAGATATCTAGTTGCTTGCCTGGGTAGGTCTATCTCAGAGGAGCTCTGATGATATAATTCTACTCCACTTTTTTTCTTTATATGCATATGCATAATATATATTCATGTTAAGCATGCATTATTTGTTTACATCTTGCCAATTGGCACACCCATTAATTTAGTTGCAGCTGGAACGCTTTATATGACCCAGGAAAATGATGGATAATGGTGCTTTTATGCTTGGTGATGTTATTCAGAGTTGCATGATTCTCGTAGTGTTTCTGCAGAAATTTGAAAAAAAAATTGACTTTCTTGGGAGCGTAAACTAGTGAATGGGCAAGAAATGAAGTTGCTAGTTCAACAGATGCCTTAAATATAAAATTGTAATCTTTTTACAATCATAATCATGAAGCCTGTTTGCAGCTATCCTGGGTCAACAAATTTGTCGTGCTGGAAGTTTTCCTACTTTCCATATATAAAAGGGCCTTGTTAGTTGGTTTGTTTGCTTAAGTTAGAATTTGAACACAGCTGTCTGTTGATCTTAGTTGTCACACAAGTGACATGTATTCATTGGTTTGTTGCTATGCTATATGTGCCTATTCTTCATGCTGACAGGTTCTTGTTTATGACATCTGATCACAATCCTGTACTTATTTAGGTGGAGAAGAGAGAACGATTGAGTTTTTGGAGAAGCAGGGTGGTTCATGTTCTTCTGAACCCCTATTGCATAATGTTTCTGAAAAGGGAGTTATAAAGCATCCTTTTCCTATGAATTATATTCTAAGTCCATGGAAACTCGGCCAATGGTTTTATCAGCTTATTAAGATTGGAATTGTTCAATATGTATGTCCTCCATTTGTCTATGAAGAAATTTCAACCTTTTCATATGAAGGCAAAATAAGATAACGAAAGTGCTCACCTTTTCTGCACAGATGATAATAAAGACTGTCACTGCCATTTTAGCAGTGGTTCTTGAAGCTTTCAACGTATATTGTGAAGGAGAGTTCAAACTGAATTGCGGGTAAGATCATATGAAATTTAACAAGATGGAAGATAGATGGCATGTTTGATTATTGCTTTTATGTGCCAGCTGAATGAAATGTAAGACTTGTACTGTGATCCCCAAATGGTTGGAATCTGGCTTTTATGTTGTGGTTATTGTTATAATCTACTTGCTAAATTTTCCATTCTAACTTGATTTTGAATTCATTTGTTTACTAGATCTGTATTTTATGACCGAAAGGTGCCATGATGCATTATGTTCTTTCTTTTTCCATTCAAGTCTTCCATCATTTGATGCAGTTTATTGAACAGCATAAGATCATAATATATGCAATTGTTTTGGTGTTGTCATCTTGCAGAAGATCGGAACATGTTTAGGCATATTACTGTTAAATTGGTATTTTCAGCTCACAACCGTTTGTGTGAAGTCTCATCAAGTCCAAGACATGTGGGTGTCAATGTATAAATTTTATAATTTTCTCGCACCTTCCAATATGTGAGACATATTCAAGATTATCAAACTCTTTGAATATTCCATTGATACAATGGGATGCACATTTGATCTTGAAAATGTGTGGATGATTTTCAGCTTTCATATTACCTACAGATATATAGTTTGATGCATTATCCGTCACAAATTGTATAACATTCTCCAGTCCAATTTCATCAATGGTAGAAGATATGAAATAAAAAATATACTGTGCATCCTATTTTCCCCCAACAGTACACAAGGACTCCAAGAATACTTCACCTTTAGAGATGTTGTCAACAAGTTTAGATGCAGCCTATTTCTTCCATTAGTCCATGAATCTGACATCATAGTGCCACCAGGTTCTTCCATGTTGTCTGATAGATTGTGCGTACAGATTAGCTTCATACTTCGACTCTTCTAGTGACATTATTCTTGCTAGATCGCAGCTTGGAGGTTCAACTGTGCAAGCTGCCCAAAAATATGGAGATTGCAGTATGTGGATCCTAAATTGTTGTTTATTATGCATTTAACTATTGCTTTGTAAGATACTTTTTTTCTAATTTTTTGATCATAGAAGTAATGGAATTTTGGCTAGATTTAACTCATCCAAATCTCCAACTTCTTTTTGTGAAGTAAACTCCCAAGAACTCCCACTTGAAGAATCAAAATTTTTTTGCTTTTTGTTTTAGCCTCCAACGCTCTTACTCCTCTTAGTGCAAGTTCATGTGCTGCATCAGGAACACTTGGACATGGCTGAACATCTTTGGAGGTTATTCTAGAAAGTTTTTTATATCAATTTATTTCATCAGTCCTGAATAATCAGATTCTGAAAGTAAGTATTAAATCAAAAATAAAGGAACTGGATAAACTTGCAGGTCTCTAGGAGCACTTAGTATTTGATAGGATCTCTTTGCATGCTGAAATTTGTGCTATGGTAGTGGCTGATGCGGCTGGGGTCTGTTGTGTTCAAAGCTAGCTTTCTATTTTGTTTTGTTTTGTTTTGGGGCCATCTGACCCCCGGTTGTATCAAAAAAAAAAAAAAAGAAAGAAGGAACTATCATAGATAGATAAAGCAATCAAATTTCAAAGCAAGATTGCTGAATGAATCGATGCAAATTACTTGTTCACAAAACCATCTGAAATTACAACAAATACACTATTAAGCTCCAAGACGGACTAGGAATGAGAATAGAAATAAACTGGACACAAAAAATTTCAGATAAGATGTGAAAATGCAGCTTGCACTTCCTAAGATGAAGAGATAAGTTCCTTGAAAGAACAAGGAAAAATGCCCCAATTTTTTAGAGTAGTTTTGGTTCTGTATAACAAATAAAAAGTAGGGAGGAAAGTCAGAGAAGTACCATGGGATGGATAGGCTCATATTTGTTAAGGTGAAGATATAGCCATGTCTGCCTTGAACATGTGAGCTGCTCTGTGGTCCATTAAAGGTGGGGAAGAAGACAGACATGCAGAAGGACGGAATCAGTGTAAAAGATGAAAAGAAAGAAAAGAAAAACAGGAGAATGAGAATAAGTGAGAGAAAGAGGGAATTGGGAACGACTTTTGTTTTCCTTTTTGAAAATAAAGAAATATTTTCTCAATAGCAGGTCAAATCGTACCATTTTTCGGAATCCTGATCACTGTCCCTACTCCCTCAGATGCTGAAACCTAGTCATGGACTCTCACAGATTGGAGCATGACAGAGCCATGAAAATTCATGGATCTGCCATTGCACTACACACAAGCATTCCATTTTTGACTCATGCGATTTTAATATATGCATGCATATATACATATGCCTGTATATATATGTGTGCATGCATGCATGTATGTATGTATGGATGTATTGTAGTTTATCTTCGTCTGGAATCATATTCTGGTAACTTGTTGGTTCATTCATTTGAGCTTGTAATTACCAATGCTAGAACTTGGTAATTTGTTTTGATATATGAATATCTATGTACTAGTTAGACTTCTCATCTTTTATGACAAAATTTTCATTGAGCAGATGATAAACTTTCTTACTCTGTATTTGTTGCATGTGAAAACTCCAATTTTGTTGATTGGATTTGACTAGATGTTCCTTCTTTATAAATTTTGTAGGTACCCTTACATGGCTGTGGTTCTTAATTTCAGCCAATCATGGGCATTGTATTGTTTAGTTCAATTCTATGCTGCGACAAAGGATGAACTGGCTCATATAAAACCATTGGCCAAATTTCTGGTATTCAAGTCAATTGTCTTTTTGACTTGGTGGCAAGGTGTTGCAATTGCACTACTTTATACGTGGGGTTTGCTCAAAAGCCCTATAGCTCAAGCCTTACAATTTAAGTCAAGTATTCAGGACTTCATTATTTGTATAGAGGTATTTGATACTTTGTTCTACTTTAATGCGAAATTCAGATACAACCTATTAGATAGAATCTGCTACTGTGAATATATGTTAAAAGCAACTCTTTGTGCCCTGCTCTTGTGTAAGACCCATGTAAAAGCTTTTGCAAACTTGGGTATGCTCTTGCTGTGTTAGTAGGAGAGAATTTTTTGTTTAAGCATGTGTCTTCTTTTCCTACAAGTTAGAATGTTGATCAATTCTTTAGCAGATATATAGTGGGATCTGTATGTAGTGGAAAAATAATGGTTGTGTATAAGACCAAGTTTGCTAATTCATATGTACATGATTATCTTATTTATTTGAATTGTCCTGTTTTCTGGAGTTAGTTGTCTTATCTAAACTGGCACTTATGCTTTTCATGTTTCCTTTACCAGTTTCCTTGAAATTTTAGCTATGGTTAGTTCATGAACATTTTCTAATATCCTGATGCTGGTCGAAGCTCTTACAGACTCACAAATTCTTCCAGCACAGATGGGCATTGCTTCTATTGTTCACATCTACGTGTTCCCTGCCAAGCCATATGAACTAATGGGTGATCGCTTTCTGGGAAGCATCTCAGTTCTTGGAGACTATGCATCTGTGGACTGTCCTTTGGACCCTGATGAGGTTAGGGACAGTGAACGGCCTACAAAGCTTAGACTTCCTCAGCCTGATGTTGATATCAAAAGTGGAACGGCTATTAGAGAAAGCATGCGTGATGTTGTCCTTGGAGGAGGCGAATATGTAAGACCTCTCTCTCTCTCTCTCTCTCTCTCTCTGAGTCTCTCAGTTGCATATTTTGATCAAACCTCACTAGGAGTTCTTAGTAAGTTTCTGGAGCTCATTTCAATTAGCAAGGGGCCCATATTTCTGTGACAAAATCACAAACAGAATCCCTGATTCTCCTCCTAAGACCTGGCTTACTTCATTGATGAGCTTTCTCAGCCCAAATCTTTATAATGTTTTGGTCCTCTTGGACCTGTGCAAGACACACTGACAAAAAGCATGGATCTGAGTACTAGTTCCATATCATCAGAAGAAATTTGTGATTATCATTCCAAAAAGTCCTTGATAAGGGTCACAAAATAAAGAATCCTTGATTTAGGTTACTGATGCTTTTGGTTTCCATGTTAAATCTGTATTTTAAACCAGTCATGATGTGGTCTGGGTAAGGGAGTAGTGGTATAGTACCAAGATTCGTTGTCTCAATACCGAAGCCCATATCGGTAAAATCCCATTACAGTGTTGGTACGATACGGTAGGGTAGTGTCAATATGGAATGGTATAGCATACCAGTACAGTATAGTATATCCCATATCGGGCGGTATGATGAATTATGTATGGTACAATATGCCTCTTGATTGCATCATTATTTCATTTTGATGGAAGAATCCTGCATGAAGCTGTTGTCCAGTTTCACGCCTCAACATCAGAAAATCACAAACATTTTTCATGAATTTTGGACACAGATCTTGGATCTAAGAATTTGAAAAGTCCTTTTTTATTATCCTGTATCAGATTCTATTGACAATAAAAATTTGATGAATGGACAGCATCGTGGAATTCCTAATCCCTTTTACCCCTGCAGATTGTAAATGATTTGAAGTTCACAGTCACCCACGCAGTGGAGCCCATGGAGAAGGGTCTAACAAAATTCAATGAGAAGCTTCATAAGATCTCTCAAAACATCAAAAAGCATGAAAAGGAGAGAAAGAGAGTTAAAGATGATAGTTGCATCAGTTCATCATCACCAATAAGGAGAGTAATTCGTGGAATAGATGACCCGCTGTTGAATGGAAGCGTTAGTGATAGCGGGCGCACCAGAGGAAGGAGACATCATAGGAAATCGGGTTACACCAGTGCAGAAAGTGGGGGAGAGAGTAGTGATCAAGGTCATGGCAGGTATCAAATTGGTGGGCGCAGGTGGGTTACAAAGGAATGAGGGTAGCTATAGGAGTCAATCTAGTCCTTTGCATAGGCAAGGTGCTTGGGGGTCTAAGCACAGCGGATCAGCTTCAGCGGTTGCAGAGTTATTCTGATTCTCCATCATGAGCCTGCAAGCGAAGGTTCTTGCTCTTTGCATTGAACCAATCAATCTCAGGCAAATTTGGATATGCCTGGCAGCAAGTTTTGCGTGTACACCTAAACTGGTCAGAACTCCCATGGTGGAGCAAAAAGGAAACGGTCATAGCTCCATAGGTTCTCTGTTTGCTGAATTCATTCAGAGACATCAATATCTTTGGGAACGTCATATTGATAGAAAAAATCCTCATGTAACGATGAGGCACGGCAAAGCTTGTTTATCCCAGTGGCATATGTTGTAAGGGTAACAGATGTTGTAAAGCTTCAAATTCTAACAGCGGTTAGACATTGGACACCTACAGTTAATTTGTGTTGTTCTAATGAAATCCACCAAGTTTGCTTGAAAATGTAGTTACCATGAAAATTTTGAATTAGAGTTACACCAGCTTGATATCTACCATCAAACATCCTTCCCAGTTATCACAGAAGCTTTGGATTAATGAAAATGGTAAGATCGACCGCCTAGATATTAATCCAACCACCTTAAGATGAGGAATATGTGCCTGCCTTGTTTTCTGGAGCACCAGTGGCTGCTTTGTCAATGGTCGATCGGCCACCAGCCATTTTCAGTAAATGCTGCGGTAGGAGTCTGGGAAACTTCACAACTGCTAATTGCCGGCAAGACTGGCAGTGCTGCAAACAGAGTGGTGAACAAACTTCCAAAGCTCAGCTAAACAGCAGGCTTCTTTGAGCTTGCTCGTGAGCTGAGCTTAAACAATTTTTAGGCTGGATGGTTACGGTGATAGCTTGCTTGGAAATACCATCTCACGCAAGATTTCATTTTTCTGCAACATGTCCCGGTACAAGAACAGCATGCCCCACTGTAAAAATGCTTGACCATACCAGTGCCTTGAGAACTGCACAAATGCTGCGTGACCCTTAACCGGCACACTCTTTTGATAATTGGGGAGCATAAAACAAACCAGCACCCTCTCCCAGTTGAATGGGTTCAGCTTGATTGCACGTTTACAATTGTTTGCCTCATCAAGAAAAGCCCGGAGAAATTGATTGCTTGCTTTTTCTTTTTTTTTTTTCTCTTTCTTTCTTTTTGGGCTAATAAGTTCCCATATGTTTCAAAACAACTGGAAACCTGTTTCCACAGTTAGCATGGTTTGATGCAGATCCACGTAACATGATTTATCTTCTCCGCATTAGAAACTCCTAAAAATAATTAAAAAAAAACTTGCTCATAGTTGCAATAAAACACTGCATGTGCACCTTCCACAATCATTTACGAACAATGTTGCATCAATAAAATATTTAGGATACTAGAAGCAGTGAACAAAAATGAGAAGGCAATAACAAGAGGAGGCTTCCAGGAATGTAGATCCACATGGAGGATTTCAAACAGGAAACAGAAAAATGTATTCCTTGCATCTATTAAACAAGCCGTTGCTTACATAATTTCTAACAGACAGATTTAAAGAAAGGAACACATGTGATCTCTGTGACAGCAAGATCTGAGCGACCCACAAAGTGCTAGAAGGTGTCTACCTTCTTACTGGAGGCACACCACCCCTACCAGCAGCAGCACCAGCACGACCAGCAGCTTGAGCCTGCAACATAAGAACACATCAAAATAAACAAACAGGCAAGCAAGCAAACAAACAAACAACAAATAAATAAAGATGCTGAAGTGTTCAGCCTGAAGATGTATGCAGATGGTGATGCTAAATGGAGACAGTGATACTAAATGACAATCAAATGAACTAAGAGGGACAGATTGCACTAAAAAGGTAAAAGTACTCGTACAAGTGATCCCAACAATTCTTACATCCAAAACGCAAGAGTCTCGGTCTTCAACCAAATGGATGAGTGAGGAAGCTAGGATCTCTCTCCAACTTGAGAATGGTAAGGTTGTTGCTTTCGTATGTTTTATTTAAGTGTAATACAAAATTATAAATTGCATTGTATCTTTCCAGCGTCAATGATCTTTTATGTTCACTAGGTCTGCCTTAACATATGCTAAACCTTTAATATAGGGGTAATAAGGCTGCAAGTCCAAAAGCAGCAAAATGAGTTGCAGACAACTGTTCGCAGCTGTTTGGTTTGGCTGCCACTCATTTGCAAGCTACAATCATATTTTCAAATAAGGCTAAAACAATTGCAGACTCATTACAGTCAAAGGTGACAAGGAGAAGCTAGTTTTTGTTCTTATTACTCGAGATCCATCTGCTATAACCCTCATGCGACAACTTAACCTTTTCATTTCTTGAGTCAGGAAAGTTTTGCAGTGTTGTTCTGTAGAAGTTACTGTTTAGTTCGCAAGATTAGGAGGAAGTGCATTATGATAGCTAACAAACTCTAGTTCCATTGTTTTTAGTGAGCCTATCATCACGGGAGTTGAGGGGATCTGATGAGCGGAAACTCAATCCACATGATAACAAGTACCCTTTTCCCCTAGAAACACAAAACGACTCGTTCTCATCAGGCTTAGGAACCATGCGCCTGAGGAGCTTTGCCCTTGTCGCATTGAGTATTCAGGTCACCTGGGTGAGTGCATTGCATTTAGTATTCAGGTCACTTTGGTGAGTGTGTGAGTCCATGTCCTGAAGCATAGGGCATTAGGGATAGGAGTACAAGATTTTTTGGGCAAGCACCTCAACTAACCAAAAATTGCTCAAAGTCAAGATCAATCAACGCTACTACAGTAACCTAAACTGATACAATTTTGTGAGGATGGGTGGAGATAATACTGTAGTTTTCTCACTAGTGATTCCCAATATATTTGGTGTATTGGTAAAATGGTAAAAGTGCTTATGGAATTGTTGAGAAATACTCTAGGTCTGCCCTGAACTACAGATTGGGGTTTCATTTTTTAGGCAAATAGTGGAAGGCTGCTTTGAAAGCTCATCTGAAGATGACATCATGCCTAGATGTTACCTATTAATTTGATATTTCCAAATCAATTTAATACCCCGGAATAAATTGTACAATATCAGTATCAACGAAAGATGCAGAGTTCCCTATCATGCCATTTCAAATATTTTTATTCTTTTGTAAACCATAGGAAGATTAGCTTATGGCTGCTTTCTACTCACCTGACCTCCCCTCCTTGTGGGAGATACAGACATTTCTCTTTCTACAGAGCCCTTGCAATGCTTAGGGCATTATCATATTCCCACTGCTTGTGGAAACTGAAATTAAGGACAACTATCTACTTACAAGGAAAACATTTGAATGCATTATAATATCACATCAAGCCATAGGCAATGAGAAATCCCATATTTTAAGCGATATTAATTGGTTTGTATCTGGTCTTGTTCGGGTAATTAATTTCACTAGTTTAGAAAAATGACATGTATATAAACATTTAGCTAAGATAAGGGACAAGTCATCACAATAACAAGAATTATTATCTTAGATCCCAAATCTAAGGACAACAATTATCAAATGCAGTAGAGATGTATGGCCCTTTCAAACTGCTATGACTATAATAAATTATCTGAGCACAAGAAATATGAATCCTAAGATAACTAAAATTCTCAAATAAGTAATTGAATAAAATGTTGTATCCATGAGTTCCTTATACTGTTTAGTCTTTGACCAATTAATTTCAGGTTGATCTTAGTTATTTTCATGGGGATAACAACGTATTATTGAGCCCATCTAACATAAGAGTAACACATAAGAAGGCAGGGACAACCAGCTTGTTGGAAGAGGAAGACCTTCACAAGATAAATAAATATTTGCAAGGAACATGAAAGGATGACAGAAGAACACAACAAAACTCAGTGGCTCTTGTAAAATAAATAAGCATCATGGACAACAATGATAAAGGTGAGCCATGATCAAACTAATAAGAACCTATACGACAAGAAAAAATTATTTCATTTTAAACTTGACAGATAAATAAACAGCTTGCAGAATATCATAACAAAAATCAGAAATTGTTAAAAAAGCATAACTCACCCTAGCACGCATAGCAACTGCACGGCCACGTCCAACTCCAAGAGCTGAGCCCTTGCCCTTCATGAAGCAACAAATAGAGTAAAATATCAGGAAAAATGCTTACTCTATCAAAATAAGATAAGAAAAAAATGTATTCCATACTCTGATTCTTGCATCCAAACGTTTGAACATTGGGGCATTTTTCAGCATATCAGGAATGACCATAAACCTGCAATAAAAATCATTCAGATGCTGGACTAATGAAACTAACAATTTTAAAATGCAGGGCATGATGAACTTACCTTACTTTGCTGCCTCTGATGAAAACATGCTCAAGTTGTGATACTTTTCCATCCTATTAAGAAGACAAACGCTCTCAAACCCTCAATCAAGATAAAACAAAAAGTATCATACTGATGATTTATCCTAACACAGACAAATACATGGCCTTTACAAGAAGAACAACCATTAACTTCAACAAAGATACGACAAGAAGCTTGGAGGTTAAACCTGGAGACCATACAACATGGTGGAGGCTGTGCTTTCTCAATATTTTTGCTTGTGAACATACAACAGTCGAAAGTAGCCCATTGTTATATCTTTTGGCAATATCATGCATCTTTCCTTGTAAGTATGTACTAAATCATGTGTTAAACAACAATTCAAGACTAACCACTTGTCGATATAAGTACATTATTTAATTCCGTGTATTTGACCTTCTAGCCATGGCTTACTTTTAGATAGACAAAACTTGATTGGGCTGACAATAAATATTTTGATCAATAATTAAGGACATGTCTATGATGCAAATCTTGTTGTTCCACCAAGCATAAGGTGGTGTCGTACACGGTGAGCACAATATCTAGGTTCATTTGAGGATTAGTTATTTGTACCTTGAGGTTTATTTTCAACTCTTTTGAGCCATTTAGGGTGGAGTTCTATGGTTCTAAAAGCTATGCAGAAAGCCAATATGTCTTATGTTTGCTGCTAAACAAGCAATTGAAAATCAAGTCCTACACCACAATTAATGGTGCTGCTTCAAAATACAATCTTCAATATACAGATTTATCCAAGAAGAAATTTTCATCTTTTTTTCTGTAACTCCATGTTACCACCTGAAGTTGTAGGTCGAGAAACCAAATGTTCAAGAGAATGAATACAGAAGTCCGAGAATACCTCCTAATTCAAGAGGAATTTCAGTTTTTTTTTTTTTGGTGGGGTGGGGTTGGGGGGGAGGAGGGGGACTGACACACGAGCATAATAGAAAAATGAAGTCATTACGATAAAAAAACGAGGGATAATTTGTGGACAAACTAAAGAAGCTAATTCAGTACCACATAGTTGTAAGAGTTATTAATCCGCATCATTTCCAACATCGTATGTACACGACTCACCCATGTGCTATGTGTTCTGCCGACCTCAGATATACAAATCTAAACCTAAAAGTAGAAATCAGAGTTCATGGCAAATCTAATGGAAATTCAGCATGCGAATGCTTGGCAATGTGAAATTGAAGCTAAAGGTTTCCTTGTGACATAGGAACTAAGAAACCTGGAGAAGATGGGTTCAAATTCTTTACAGACCTCAGGATTATCAAGTATTCAAACAGTGTTATCAGCCTTTCTTTTAAGATCTCTAAAATCTAAATCGAAACTCGGAAAATTTCCGCGATTCCTCAACCTTGATTTAGGTGATGTGCTTAACACCTTCTTTCCTATCAAATTAGATGTGCATCTAGGGTTTTCACAGTCAAATAAAAAATTTAAAAATAAAAAAAGCGTGAAATTGATTGCGATATAATAGAACCAAAAGAAAAAGAGCGAGACCACTTCTAATCTTATGAAAAGTGGGGAAAGCTAACCCAAACCTAAAGACACCCTAAATCGAAGACGAGAGAGAGAGAGAGAGAGAGGAGTGTGTCTTACCTTGGCGGTGTAGGTAATATTCTCAAGCTGGCAGTTCCAGTTGTCCTCGCATTCGACCATGTTGCCGCGGTAGAGCTCGCCGCTCTTGAGCTCCACCGTCACTACGTGCCCCGCCGCCTCGTGCAGCAGCTTCACTGGTATCCCCAGGCTCCGGCTCATCTTCTCCTCTCTCTCTCTCTCTCTCTCGCCTTCTCTACTGCTGCTGCTGCCCAAATCCACCGTCTCACTTTCTAAACCCTAGAAGGTCGGTAGAGGATTTGAGGGTTTTGTAACGAGGGCAGGTCTATAATAATAAGGAATGATAAAACGCGAGTCGGGAGGTAATTTTGGACCGCCACCTGGTAAGTCGTAAACGGGCTGACCGTTTCTGGAGACGTACACAGCAGAGTGGGTCCATTTGCGTTTTGCTAGACGATTTTGGGCCTACTTAGTTAAATCACCTGGTTAGGGCGCTCTTTCATAAATTTCTTTATAATTAACTGGGTAACTAATTTTTGATTGAATTGATTTGTACAATTTAGTTTAGTACTTCAAAATCTATTTAGACTATTGCTCTAGTTCCCTATATATAAAAGGGGGAATGCTTCAGCTGATTGGTTCTAAAGGACATTTGGGTGGTGGATGCTCATGTTTTGAAGGCAAAATGTAGAATAAATGAATAAATTAATAAAGACATAGATCTCAGGTGCAGGTTTCTGTTTCAACTTTTAATAGTGTTGCTCAATGGACACTGCGTTGGAGTTCAGGAAGTGACAGTCGACAGTTCAGTGTTAAGCTGTGCCAAGAGTTTGATTGGTGCTGGTTTGGGGTTGGATGCACAGCAACTGGCAGAGATGGTTGCCCATATGACTTGGTTGACTGGCTCATGGAGACACGATTGGTTTTTATTGATGGGTGACTCGATGGTTGCTTATGACTCTTTCTCTCTAAGATATTTTTTATTCTCTTATTTTGCCCATGCTTGATCATTACGAATGTTTCTATTCTCTCTCTTCTTCTTCATTTTATTTTCCTGCTACTTAAGCTTTAGAGCATCCAAGATTTCTCCAACAGCGAGCACTGTGTGTTTGGGGTTGTTGTTAGCATTAATCTGCTTCAGTTTCTCTAAGACAATATGTTGTATCTATCAGATTTATCTTTCTCACTATAGATCATTTTTTTCTTTTTATAGTTCCTTTATTACGGCAGCTATTTTGGTAATTAAATAAAGTTAATGTATTAAGTAAGCTAAAATGGACTAGTTTTTCAAGTTAGGTAGAAAGAGGCATACATACTACTCATGCAGCTGTATTGAGCATTGGGATGTCAATGATGCTCACACAAGTTTATTTTTTATTCATCTAGGGCTACACAGTGTCATAATAGTCAACATGAGATTATAATTTTAGATCGAAATATCATGTGATGCAGATTTCTTGCTTCCATGTTGCTTGTTGCTTTGCTATATAATTTTTCGATAGCGGTTATGACATCCTATTGCTTGTTTATAACTTCCTGTGTCATCATTATTGTTTTCTATTGCAATGATAAGTCAAACAAAGTTCAGAATGCCATAAAAATATAATAAGATATCATAACAGCCAGCAGGAGATTATAAATGTTGATAAGAATGTCATAGGATGCAGAGGAAGATTTCTGTGTTGCTTTCTGCTGGTCTATATGACTTTCCGATAGTGGTTATGACATACTATTACCTATTTTTGACTTTCTATATCTTCGTTATTACTTTGTATTGCAATGATAAGACAAACAAAGTTCAGGATGTCATAAAACTATAATAGGATGTCATAATAGTATATAAGAGGTCAAAAATGTTGATCAGGATGACCTAGGATGCAAATGAAGGCATCTCAATTACTTATTGCAGTCCTATATGATTTTTCGATAGCGGTTATGATATCCTGTTATCCGTTTATGATTTTGTATGTTGTCATTATTACTTTCCATTACACAAACCAAAGGAAACAACTCCATTTCGACGTACTATCCTAAGGTATGTCTTATGATTAGTAAGAATAGGTCATAGCTACTATTTATGCAATTGTACTGAGCATCAGGACTCAATTCATCCCAAGTGACATATGCCTCTAAAGATGTCATGCAATGGAACAGGATGTCATAGAAGGCTACACGATATCATAACAAGGAACAAGAGGTCATAAATGTTGATCAAGATGTTATAGGATGTAGAGGAAGGATTCAGTGTTACTTGTTGCTGGCCTATATTGCTTTTCAATAGCAGTTATGACTTCTGGATAGCAGTTATGACCTCCTGTATCATCGTTATTAATTTTAATTACATTAATTTGAAAAAAATAGTCCATTTTAGTCTACCTAATGCATTAACTTCGTTTAACTATCAAAGTAATTGCTATAATAAAAAAATTATAAAAAAAAAATCTACAGACGACATATTGTCTTAGAAAAATTGAAGTAGGTTAATGCTAGCAAAATAATCTCGAATGTACAATGCTCGCTGCTAGAAAAATCTTGAATGCCTCGAAGCTCAGGTAGTAGGAGAACAAAATGAGAAAGAAGAGAGAGAATAGAAGCATTTGTAATGGCTAAGCATGAGCAAAATAGGAAAAACGAGGGCATCTTGGAGGGAAAGGATATTTTTATTAATTTAAAGTTTCAAAAAATTGATATGATATACATTACCTCTTTACGATGTTCACCCTCAATATATCTTATCTTATTAAATATGACGTTAGATGATCGATTTGATGGCTAAGGGGCACATTATCTTCGTGCTACGTGGATCAATCGGCTTTCACGGTGTGCTCCACATCATTTTTTTTTGGTAAGCAAGAGGAGCTAAGAGTTGAAATTAAAATATAACTATGATAGTTACATACTATAAAATTAACACCCTAATGATCAGGAGGGTATTGTCCAAAGGCTCATAGTACTGTCCTGACAACTCAAAAACATACAATCCTTTCTATTTACAACAACCAGCAAACATATAGCTAGATAACATAAAACAACTTCCAATATAGAGGATGGGGAGGCACTATAAGTTATAACAACAGTAGCATTAGCCTGTCCCTTCTACCAAAAGGTAACCACACGAACCAGAATCTTAACACATCCTTGCAGCAAATTAAAATAATGTGAATATTACAGCAAGCTTCTTGGGAGGTTAAATTGTTCATTACCTCCTCTTTTAAAAAGAACACACTGCTGTGCCATTCAACCTCATAGCAAAGTTGCTTAGTTATAAAATTAAAGCCAATCATAATGGCTTGTTTGGCAATAGCATCATCATAGTTCAACCATAAATCTCAAAAGACAGCAGATCCAACAAATATAAGCATAATAGTTACAAACTATAAAACCAACTCCCCAATATTCAGGAAGATGTTGTCTCAGACCTCATAGTACCTCACTGACAACTCAAAAACATATGGCCCTTCTCTATTTATGCCAACCAGCAGAAATATACTTAAAAAGAATAAAACATCTTCCAACATAAAGGATAGGAAGGCACTACAAATTACACTCTGAGCTAATAAAATGATTAACACTGCCCTGCCACTTCGATCAAAAGGCAATCACAGAAATCAGAGCATATAGGCAACCCCACGGTAGATTAAATTAGCATGACTATTGCTACGAACTGCTTAGGAGATAAGATTATTTATAGCATTCTCTATATCAATGAACTCAGTATTGTAACATTCAACCTTATAGCAAAATTGGACAGTCACGAAAATAAGGCCAATCATAATAGCTAATTTAGCAACAACATCATTCTAGTTCAAGTACAAATTCCAAGATATGGCAAATCCAATGAGGTACTCTGTAGACACAACAAGGCAGCATAATAATAACATGTTAACCTCTATTTTGCCCCCCATTTAGCAGGTGCACAGCAACTTCCTTATCGAAAGAATGTCCCAACAGATATACATATATAAGAAAGAACAATAATAGTAACATCAAGAAGAAAAGTCATGAGCCCATAGGTTACTGTAATCTTAGAGCTTCCATAATAGTATAAGGCAACCAAGATCATGACATCTCATAGCAGGTTTGACATATCAATACCCATTGCAAGATAGAAATCAAGCCATAGTTGATAGGCATCAAACTTTGTAAACAAGAATCCGCATATTAGGATGAGCATCATCATCATTCAATAATAACCCTATAAGTATCAGCCATCAGTAAAACATTAAGCTCAGGGCTGACTAAGTCATGAGATATAATAACAAAGTCCTCCTGTTGAGCAGTATTAGCCCACTAGTTGGCAACTCGATTCGCTTCCCTATAAGCATGACAAATTCTAAGAATTTTATTATTCTACTTCCATACCATTAAGTCCCTTAATAGAGGGTGCACTGATTGAATGTTGGAATAGTCCTTGGATAACCATTGGATTATAGTCATAGAATCTCCTTCTACTATAAGTTGCTGAATATTCATCTCATATAATGCTACTTTAACTCCAAACCATGTTGCAGTCGTTTCAGCAAGTACAATAGAACAAGATGGCAATTTCTTTCCTACGGTCCTTAAGCTGATGCCCCAAATGGTCTTGATAATATAAGCCACCGCCACCCCTTCCGAGGACACCGATGCATCAAAATTTAATTTGAGAACTCCCGTGGGAGGAGAAAACCATCTCACTTGCTCAAGCCTTGGCTAATAGTATATAATGGGAGTACTAGTTTTCTAGTGCTATGACTGTCTCTCAAACTAATATTTCAGCATAGCATAGCTATAGAAAGGCATCATATGAATGGCATTCCTAATTAATTGATGGGGTGTAATAGAGAGATTTTGGAATAACCTTTCATTATGAGCCCTCCAACGATACCACGGCAATAGAATAATAATAAATTTGAGCACCTTCTCTACCTTGGCTTTAAATATAAAATTCTCCACAGCTGGCAAAGAAGCAAATTGAAATTGAATACCAAACATCTCCTCCAATTTCCTCCAATAGGAGTCTGCAAAAGCACCCAAGAATTACATGATGACAGTCCTCAATCATATCTATACATATATCACAAAGAGAGAGTTCAGTTTGGATAATATTTCTTCGATATAGCAAATCCTTACATGATAATCTTTGCCACACCAACCTCCACCAAAAAATTTTGATACTCAACGGTATGTCTAATTTTTAAATCCAATGAAACTCTCAGTCCTCTTGCAATAAATTAGCTGTTCTAAACAACGGATAGATGTCTCTCAAGGTTATGTCATTAATCCCACCCTTACTCCATCGAATCTGGTCTTGTCATAAATCTTGAGATACAGGAATCTGACAAATTGATCCACCATCTCCATTGAAAATAGAGTCAACAGCCTATCTCTGTCCCAAGTTCTATTTTGTGAAATTACCTCCTGCATATTCATATTTGTGAGATTTTCTTCCATATTTAGATAAGTTGGCCACTTTACAAAGGATAATGGAGATAAGCATGGATTATAAATCAGCTTTATAGATTCATCATTGCCCACCAACCACTGAAACTGGAACTAAATTTTTGCACCATAGTCTACTATCTTTGCCCGACACATTGAGCACTTACTAAGCTTCTTGTAATCATGTTAAGACCTCGAAAATTTATATTTACAACAAACTATCTGAGCCCAAGTGATTGAGGCTTAAGAATTAGCTGAGCAGTCATCTTGCCAATTAAAGCTTGTCTTTTCTGATATAGAGAAATAATCCCCAGGCCCCTATCTTTCTTTGGAGCACAAATCTAATCCCATAAGATCAAATTGAAGGCTTCTATGTTCAACTGGATGTCTCCAAAGAAATGCTCTATATTTCTTCTTAGTTTTTGCCGCTATAGTTAATGGGACATGAGCAGAGAACATACAATATATTGGAATTATTGTTAGAATAGATTGTAACAAAGTAATCCTACCTACAAATGACAATGCCTTCCCTTTCTAATTATCTATTCTAGCTGTAACTGCCTCAACCAAATATGAAAAATCAGAAACACGTAATCTCCTTCCAGAAATTGGCACACCCAAATACTTCCAGCTAGACGTACATAACTCCATACTGAAACTAGCATAGATGCCATGCTTTTTGTCTCTAGGCAAGGCATGTTTAAAAGTAATATATGATTTATTGATATTAATTGTCTGTCCCAAAATGCTACAATAGTCTGTAAGATTGTTTTGAGACAGACTGTATTAGATAATGTAGCCCTAGCAACTTGTATCATATCATGAGCAAATAATATATGAAACAGCCATGGACCCTTCCTCCTCAGACTATACATTCTTAGGATCCGAGATTGAACAATAGTTTTTAAGAGTAAAGATAAAAGTTTAGAGCATAAGATAAATACATAGGGTGACAAAGGATATCTTTGTCGTAGCCCCCTTGAAGACTAGAACCATTCAATACAAGTTATTAATCAATATGTCAAGTTGATAGCCAGTAGCACACATTCTAAGTAGAGATAGTTCTTACCCCCCCCTCTCTCCCCTAAAAAAAAAATTAGGGATCCTGACCTCATATAATGAATTTCTCTTAGGAGCTGTTTGGTTGAGGATAATCTCGTGTATGAAAATGATTCCTATGTCAGATTATTATAGTTGGTATAAAAAAGAGAAAAAAATGATAAAAAAGTTGGTGGGCCCATGCTTATTTTTTGGAGAGAGAAGGTAAAACAAATACCATGAGGGGTTGGTATTTGATAAATTTCTGAGTAACAGTAATCCATACTTGACAAAAATATCTCCAATAAAGTTATGTATATAATTATTAAATTTATTTTGATATTTTTTTTAAAATCCATTCAATAAAAAAATTTTGTAAAAAAATTAAGACAGAGATGGTATTATGTAAAGGACTATGTAATTATAGTCGTTACATAAAAACTAATTAAAGATAACAATGCTCTCCTAGTATTAAAAAATTATTTTATATTCAAAGATATATTTACAAATTTGGCCATAATCTTACCTAGTTTTACCTCCAATCAAACGTAATAATTTTTTTTTAATATTATTTATAGGAGTAATTTTTTCACCAACCAAACAAAATAAAAATTATTCTCCTCCGTAATTATTTTTTTAGATAATAATTTTTAAAAATTATCAGATTATCCTGTAATCTAATATATCCCAATCAAATAGATCTCAACTCCTTACTGGCTACTACAGCTAAGGCTGTTCATTCGGTTTTAACTGATCCGATCTAATTCGAATCGATCTGATTTAAAAACTAAATAACAAAAAAATAAAAATTAAAAATTATTTCGAATAAGAAAGGAACCAAACCAAAATTGAACCAAGAATTTTGATCCGATCCGATTTAGTTAATTGATTTTTTCTTTTATAATTTTTTTCATTTGCAGTTATCTATTTTTGATACAATATATTTAAGTAATTATTATCGATTCATTGTAAATTTGTTACATTGCATTTAATTAAAAGTTTTCGGTTCGATTTGGTTAATCGATTTTTTTTTTATAATTTTTTTCATTTGTAATTATCTATTTTTGATATAATATATTCAAATAATTATGATCAATTTATTGTTACTTTGTTACATTGCATTTAATTAAACTCAAGACCTGTTGAATTTATTGTTTGATAATTTTTTATATTTAAAATTAAAAATTAATAAATAAATATATTAATAATTGATAAATAATAAATCGATAATAAATAAAATGTAACGTATCAAAATTATATTATCTACAATACAAACAAGTAACCAAGCATCATAGAAAATTATAATAATAGATAAAATTTAATATCCAATCATCTGTCTATATAATCAATAAGTTTTTAAAATAATAAATAATATAAATATAAATTATAATTTTAATTTTTAATTCAATTTTTAAATTTTTAATTAAATTAAATTTTTTAAAAATAAAAATAAAAAAATGAACCGAACTATCGATTCGATTTTGATTTGATTTTTCGATTCAGTACCTATCGACTTCGGTCTGAAATTCAATTGCGAACAGTCTTGACTACAGCAATCAACGTTCTTCTCACGTTTATCGCACGTGACCAAACTAGTTTCCGTCGGTTGAAGTCGCCACCGGCCGTGCCTTTCACCACTCCGCGTCGCTTCCGTCGCCTCTCCACCTCCGATTCCCAGATCCAAATCCAAGCCCTAACCCTAACCCGAGAATCCTCTCTCGTGGCTAAAGATTTCCTAAAACCCTAACCCTAGAAGGAAAGAAATTCTAGGGAACTCGCGCATCCATGGCGCTTAATCTCCGGCAGAAGCAAATGAGTAAGTCGCCTCCTCCCCCCGATCTCGATCTGTTCCCCCGCTGCTCAATCTCCCAATTCTGATCCATTTTCCCCTCAGGCCTCATTGTCCGGATGCTGAATCTGAACCAGCCTTCGAACCGTGGCGGCGGAATCTCCTCCGACACCGCCGTTGCCGCCGAGGAGGTCTACAAGATCCTGATAATGGACGCCTTCTGCCTCGGAATCCTCTCCCCCCTAATCCATGTTAATGACCTCCGCAAGCACGGCATCACCCTCTTCTTCCCCATCGACAAGAGCCGCCAGACCGTCCCTGACGTCCCCGCCATCTACTTCGTCCGCCCCACGCCAGAAAACGTCGATCGGATCGCCGCCGACGCTGACCGCGGCCTCTACGAGTCCTTCCACCTCAATTTCTCCGCTTCCCTCCCCCGCCCCCTCCTCGAGACCCTCGCCTTCAAGACCCTCGAGAAGGACGCTGTGCACCGGATCTCCAAGATCCACGATCAGTATCTCGAGTTCGTCACCCTAGAGGACACCCTCTTCTCACTGGCCCAGCCCAAGGCCTACGTCCAGATCAACGACCCCTCGGCCGGGGACCGCGAGATCGAGGAGATCGTGGAGAAGATCGTTAGTGGCTTGTTTTGTGTCCTATCTACCCTCGGGGTTGTGCCGGTAATCCGGTGTGCGCGCGGCGGCCCGGCGGAGATGGTGGCGTCGGCTCTGGATTCGCGCATCCGTGACCATTTGGTGATAAAAAACAATCTTTTCTCAGAAAGTGGTGTTCTTGCGAGCTCCTTCCAGCGCCCGCTCCTCTGCATATTTGATCGGAATTTTGAGCTCGCAGTTGGGATCCAGCATGACTGGAGCTACCGGCCACTGGTCCATGACGTGCTCGGAATGAAGCTGAACAGAGTGACCATGCCTGCAGAGAAGGCTGCCGCCAAATCTTATGAATTGGACGTCTCCGACTCGTTCTGGGATTCGAATAGTTGGTCTCCCTTTCAGAAGGTTGCAGAAGAAATCGAGACCCAGCTGAGCAAGTACAAGCAGGATGTCGATGAGGTTAACAAGCGGACTGGCGGCAAGGACGGAGTTGAATTTGATGGTACTGATCTGATTGGGAACACGAAGCATCTGATGAATGCTGTGAACTCGCTCCCAGAGCTCACTGAACGTAAGAAGATGATCGACAAGCATACCAACATCGCCACCGTGCTCTTGGGTGAGATCAAGGAGAGATCTTTGGATGGTTACTGCACTCTCGAGAATGACTTGTTGACAAAAGGAAGTGTAGATAAGAGTCAATTGCTTAGTCTGCTCAAAGGGAAGGGCACAAAGGTGGATAAGATTCGGCTTGCGATAACATATCTTCTTTCTCTTGAGACGACACCGCAATCTGAAGTCGAGCCGATAGAAGCAGCATTGAGGGAGTCTGATGTGGATACTTGTGCCTTTCAGTATGTGAAGAAGATAAAGTCTTTGAATGCATCATTGGCAGCTTCTGCAAGCTCGGCAAGCAGAAGCAACATTGTGGATTGGGCTGAGAAGCTTTATGGGCAGTCTATCAGTGCTGTGACTGCAGGTATGAAAAATCTTTTATCGGGTGGGAGACAACTGGCACTAACGAGGACGGTTGAAGCATTGATGGAAGGGAAGCCGAACCCGGAGGTGGATTCTTACCTTGTGTTTGATCCACGAGCCCCTAGGTCAGGATCTGGGGCTCAATTGAGGGGACCATTCAAAGAAGCAATTGTCTTCATGATAGGTGGTGGGAACTATGTTGAGTATCGGAGTTTGATGGAGCTGGCACAACGTTCACAGCCCGTCAAGCATGTCATATATGGTACCACGGAGGTTCTTAATGGGGCAGAGTTTATTGAGCAGCTCACAGAGTTGGGGCAGAAGATGGGTCTAGGAAGCAGTGGAATGGGTCCATCCCAGTAAGGAGTTTTCCACCATGTGCTGTTTCTGGTTGAGAGTTGTGGCAGATGACTGTTACTCAGACTTAAGGAGTTCATAGAGAGTTGTCTTGGCAATCTTAGATGAAAAAAGAAATGTACGAACATTCTTTCTGACAGGAGATCTGCCATCTGTATTCAAGTGAGTCATATGTCTGCGACATTGCACCTTTTCTGTTTTATTTTCATTTTTTGGATTGAAAAAAAAAAGGCATTCAGCCTAGTTTTGATGCTGTTCATATGTTAAATTCTGAATCTGTTGACAAAAGAAATGAGTTGAAACCTAGTCTATTATCAAGGCAAGGATGAACCATGCTTTGTGATTATGTGCTTTTAAGTTTTGGTGACTAAGAGCTTGCATATGCATATAAGAAGGGTGAAATTACTCTGCCTAAAGAGAACATCTTTTTAATATGCATGCATGTACATCTATATTTTTCTGGTTGTGTGAATGTGCCATGTATGGATGCACATATGCTTGTGTTTGATACTTCATCTTTGTTTTGCAATTGATGGCGTGATGATATGCTTCTAATACTACTGCTTTTTATCAAATATTTTTGATACATAATAAAGTTTTAAACAATTTTATGATCCTCTCTATTATCCATTTGAGAAGTGAAGCAAGCACATGGGCATCATATGGTCATGAAGGAGATGGCAACATGGTTATGTCAACATGAATGCTTAATAAAACTATGGAGGCAGTCAGTTCTTGTGAAATGCTGAGAGATGTGTTTTGAAAGGACCAGCTGATGAAAATCTTGTTTTTGATGGTCTGACCATGTTTCCCTTAGATCATACAATTTATGCAAGGGTTCCTATTTTAAATTTGGATAACGAAAAGAAAAGAAGCCAAGGAAGATTTGAACATAGTTTGGAAGAAGGGGTTTTTGGTGACAGTTTACATTTTCATGGGCTAGAAATTGAAGTAAATGCAGTGTCTAAAGTGGATGAAAAGTGGTATGTTCGTTGTGCTGGCATTTTAACATGTTACATCTTTATGATGGAATTCCTTTCATAGCTTATTTGGTTGGAACTTATGTTCAGCAAATACATTGAAATGGTATTTTTGTGTCCATTCAAACAGATAGCCTGAAGTCTTTAAAGGTTGATACTCTGGTTAGCTCAATGTGTGACATATGCCTAGATGAACCAAGTTATAGGTTTATCTTGGTTTGAGATGGAAAGCCATAAAAGTTGTGACAAAGAAAAATATGCTATTCTTTGGCCAATATATAATGATGGATGTATTGACTGATTATATTGAAAAACAAGATAAACTACAATCTTTTAGACATGGATTTTAATTTTTTATATTGAAAAGATTCATTGAAGATGGTAAAATAAAGATCAGAACATTGATAGTGGATCAGCTGATATATTGGAATATACTGGTTTAGATTGCCTGAAGTAACGAGGTTATGTGAGGCCATGGTTGGTCTTTATGAGTTTCAGAACTAAACTAGATTTAAATTGACTGGTAATCCTGAAATCAAGTTTTTGGGGGTCAATTTTGGCTTGATTCTAGTTATGGATCAGTTTCAAAAGAAGCTTCAAAAATCATGCTTGATCAAGGTTTCAGCTGAGATGAAAACCATGCAAATAGCTAGTGTGGAATTGCCTTTCTTCTCAGCTTTCCATATATCTTCTTTTACTTATGTGGGCAATAAAAAACGTGCAATGATGTTTGGTTTTTACGGAACAAGTTACACTGGAGATCTTTTTGATGCTCCATACCCTAAATGATTCAAAATGCAATACATTAATAATTCTGCTTTACTTATGGTATACGTAGAACCTGAAAATTTGAGCAGAAAACCAAGAGGCAAAGGTAGCATGCCAGGTGATTCTTCAATGTGATGTTTGTGTTCAGTATTTGTTGATGTTTGTGTACAGTATGCGTTGATGAGAACACTGAAAGGCTGAATGAAGAATAAACTTGGAATGACTTGGTTCCTTAGGTTTGGTTGTACCTTCAAAAACATAAAAACCTAAATAAAGGTTATCATAGAAAGAGGAGTTGGTAGCTTCAAACAACTTCTTTTTTTTGGGTAACTTCAAACAAATTATGTATTAACTGCATGATAAGTGGCCAACTTTTTTGTTTCAACCGTCGAGCTATGATTATAAGAAATCATGAGCATTGGGAAATATCAATGTAATCCATGAATAGAGGCTATGAAGGTTTGATGCTAGTGACAGTGTTCATCAGTCATTAGTTGTCAAGCTAAGATGAAACTGGAAGGGGCTACTGGGGCATGATTATTAACCATATACATTGCTTTGATGCCAGGAATCGTTGCAAAGTGACCAACCTCTGCATAAAGTCTCAGATGAAAATGTTGATGGGTGAGTGAACAATTGAAACAGTGATATGCGGACAAAAGTGGGAATAAGGGGAGAAACAAGATGTAGACCTGTCGAAGTTTTTGTCAGTGTCTGGCAATAAAGTAGGATATTTGGCATATGCCAGCATACGAGCAGACTCATGGGTGCGATGCTATGTGTAAAAGTGAAGCCATGCAGTGATGCAGTGGCGGAGCCTGACATTAAATTGGGGAGGTCACTATATATATAAATAAGATTTTTGCATGTATATTCTTCGAAACATCCAAATTTGTATGGATATCCTTTCAAAATTGATATTTATATATATATTTTTATAAATATTTGATTTACATTTATATCTTTTTTTTTCTTTATTTTTTGTATATATACCCACGTCATCTAACGTCGTTAAAAAATTAATGGTTTAAAATTTAAATAACTGATTACCCTTATGGGTATATATGCAAAAAAAAAATAAAATTATAAAGGTATATATGTAATTAGTAATTTATGAGAATATATAAATAAATATTAATTTTGAAATGGTATTTATGCAAATTTTGACGTTTAAGAGGGTATACAGGTAAAAATTTTTAATTTAATTTTTTTCTATTGTATGTTATTTTAACGAGATGGAAAGAATTTAAACATATTAATTAATGTCATAGCAAGGGTGATTCAAGTACATTAATTTTTATCTATTGCTTCTTTGTTGGATATAATTTTTATTTTTATATCATATTAATTTTTATTTCGTATATGATTTATCATGAATAGTTGCTTATTCCATGTCCAGACTTATTAAAATGAAGCAACCGCTTTTCAAGTTGAAGATGAAATTTGGAAGTTATTTTAAGAAGATTAAGAATTCTACAAAAATAAAATATTATTTTAGGAGATAAAAAAATTAGTTAGTTGATGTTGACCGCTATTCTTACATAGATCCATATGATGATATAGTGCATATATTCAATTTGAAGCTTAAAGAGACCATAAAGCTTTGGTCTGTCGTTAGATATTTATCACTTAAGTCTTATATGATTCTAGATACAGATTATAAATTAATGAGTTTGTTTGAAGAATATAAAGATTTGATGGAGTGCTTCTTATTTGTCACAAAAGAGGCTAATAATATACAGTTTTCTCAATCAACACTAGGTAGCCAAGACCAAAGTAAAGGTGAAGTAGCTGCAATAGGGGAGGTTCGAGTAGATGATCAAAAAGAGAATCAAAGATAGAATGAAATTGAGCGTCTAGCTGCATTAGGGACTGATATCTCAGCTATTGCTATTAAGAATAATGACAATAGATGAACAAAATCTTTAAACAAGTGAACCATCCTACTATAAACACCAACAAATAAACAATAGATAAAAATTAATGTACTTGAATCACCCTTACTATGACATTAATTAATATGTTTAAATTCTTTCCATCTCGTTAAAATAACATATAATAGAAAAAAATTAAATTAAAAATTTTTGCCTGTATATCCTCTTAAATATCAAAATTTACATGAATATTCTTTCAAAATTAATATTTATTTATATACCCTCATAAATTGCTAATTGCATATATACCATTATAATTTTTTTTTGCATATATACCCGTAAGGGTATTTCAGTCATTTAAATTTTAAACCGTTAATTTTTTAATAGCGTTAGATGACGTGGGTATATATACAAAAAATAAAAAAAAGAAGGGTATACATGTAAATTAAGTATTTTATAAAGATATACATGCAAATATCAATTTTGAAAGGGTATCCACATGAATTTGGATGTTTAGAAGGGTATACATGCAAAAAATTTTATATAAATATATGGGTAATAAGTATTTAATATTTTTTTAGTGGGGGGTAATGGCCCCCTCTGGTCCCTCTTGCGCTCTGCCACTGCAGTGATGATTATAGGATTCTCAAAGAGGCTACATGGATTGGCGATTAGTCATTAATATTTGTCATATATTGTTGAAATTACAACCGAGATGGCAAGAATATCAAGACCATGAAGTATGAAGATATCTAAGACTCGTTTGGTTGACGGGAAGTGGAGGGAGGAAGAGGCACTTCCTGAGAAGTGAAAAAAGTACCTCTTGTTTGGTTGGAGTTTTAAGAAGAGAGAGAGTGAAAAAAGTATTTTTTATGGAAAGTCACTTCCCACATTTCATGAAAAGTGAAAATTCATGAAGAAGGTGGGTTTTGGCACTTTTTGTGATATGGGAAGTAGTAGTATTTTTTTCTTTTCTAAAATGCCCTTTTAAGATCCATAATTTAGATGATTATAATGAAATACTGAATAGTAATATAATCTTATATTAATATTATCTTAATATTTATATAAATATAATATTAATATTAATTATATTTTAATATTATTTTAATATTTATATTAATATAATATTTTTTTATTAATATTCATATAATATTTATACTAATATAATATCATATTTATATCTATATTAATAAATTTATTATATTAAAATATTCATATTATGTTAATATAATATTAATATATTAGTATTATATTAATACAATAAATTATTATGGTCAATATCATATTATAATATTATAATATTATATTTATATTAATATAAATATAATATTAATATTTATATAAAGTTTATGAGTAAAAATGTATGATTTTATATCTACTAAGGGTATAATAGGTATTTTACATAGTTTTCTCAAAAAAATAGGTGTTCATCCAAACATAAGCTACTTTATAATAAGTCATCTTCTCATGATCAACCAAATATATCAAAATCCTATTCCCAAGAAAATTATTTTCTGAGAAGAAAAGTTCTTCTCGTGAACCAAATGAGTCTCTAAGGTGCTAGAAGATTATCGAGAGGAAGCGGCCAGTTTGTAAGTTCTATGAATCTCAAAGCAACACTGAAGAAGGTTCTTGGTTTCATCACCTAGTTTTTATGGGTTTAATGAATGGATAAATGAGTAGGGGTGCTTGAGTTCTACTCTATGTTGGGGATATGTGTGCCAAGTCAATATAAGCTTCTGAAGTATCCGATCACCAAAAGCAACATAGAGGCAGTAATCGATATTTTAAGCAAGAGATCTCTACTTAAATGCCTCATCAAGATGAACAGTAACAAATAAAATAAATGGCTGAATTCAAAATTGTAGAGGCAATGGGAGGATAAATTTTGTGGAGTAGTAGGTCGCTACAGTCATGGGGGAAGGGACAACCAAGAGGCCTGCAGACTGCGGTTTGTCTTTTTGATGAGATGCAGTTCAACAGCAAAATTAAAAAACAAGAGGTGAGGTCAAGAAGCCTACAACAGACTTAACAAACTAATAGGACTTTTACCCGCTAATTAAGTTGGAGTGCACAAAGATAATACAGGACTTGATTAAGAATATAAAAATATTTCTATACTAATCTTAATTTGATTTCTCTAATATATATATATATATATATTTATTTATTTATTTTATAATCCCTAATCAGACCATTGAAGACATAAACTATTTCTGTAGTAACTCTAATTAGATTTTTCTTTTTGGAAGGATTGAAACATTGTAGACTTTTATAGAAGGGATTCTAATATTGCTGTCCTTTGCAAATAAGTAGGGGTAGTATTGATCCACTCATGCCGATGAAGAAGCATGGTGCCGGAGCATAGCTTCTTCCAATTAATGGCTTCTTGTTTGGTTGCAATACTGCCAGAAAGTTTTATGATAGAGTGGAAGGAGGGAGCATTGTCCTAAGGGCATCCAAATCCTTTAGCTTATGTAAGTACTGGGTGATCATCAAAGGTTTAGGGATTGATATACTTATCTTCGCCACTGGATTCAAGGGTGATCAGAAACTCAGGGACATCTTTAGGTCACCTTTCAAAAATTGTAGCCAGTTCATCAACTACAACGGTTCCTTTCTTTAGGCCTTTATATTTCCTTTCAAACTTGTGTAGATGTGGATTAAAATCGAGTGTTACTAAATTGAACGTATGCTGGAACTAGTTTGAGCTGGTGGACTTGTTCGAATGTCTCCCAGAAGACATGAAATAGCATGTTGTATTTAACTCTTTCAATCTTAAATCAAGTTATGGTTATGCTCTATAAGCAAACCCCATTTGGGATGGAGCATCCCAATTGGTTGAGTTGGTGAAATCACTTGATATTAGATTCTAGCAAGCTGGGTTTCAATGGATCCCTTCCCTGATTTTAGCCTGTTAAAATGAAAAAGAGGGAAAAAATTGGACTTGTGGAAGACTTGAACTAGGATGGTAACATTGACCTTGTTTGATGTACTCAAGTGCATGTAAGTTTCTTTTTTTTTGGTATGTGCATGTAAGTTTGATGAAAGTTATTTTAACTTTGACAGGGAGTGCATCCACCCTCGGATTCCACAAGTGGCCTTCCCTGGCTACCCAGGGAGTTTTACAAACCTATATACATCAAAGTTGAGATCGAATCAGCTGTTTCATTTCCTTGATGCCAGTTTCCAATTGCCTGGAATAAGAGCAATAGAAAAGAATCTGGTCAAATGGAAAAAAGTTTATAAAGCAATATTTTCTACGGTGTTATAGGAGATCATGCATCAAAATTCTCCGCATTTGATATAATGATCAGTTGTGCTGATACATGGTATATGTTGGGGTAAATCCTCGACCCTTATCTGACTAACCTTCTTCCTCGCCTCCTGACCGATCAAGTGCGCTGCATTGATCAAGTTGCTGTAGTCTAGCCCGACTTGGATCAATGTGTTTTACCCCAATCGGTGGAACCACCGATTGAGATCGACGATACTTGATCGACTAAGGGCAACACACTTAACCAAATCAGTACTAAGCCGATCCGATTCGACGTGCCACCTGCAATGAGATGCAATATTCCGCATACGGTTGACTACTTGGCGCCTTACCGACTATCGGAATCGATGATTGGGTGGCACCATTCGACGAGCGCCAGCCGAGCAATTGAACGTTAGGTGTGACCGCCATGCTACCCTATTGGATCACGTCAAGTCATGTCACCCAGAAGCCATATCCTGGGCGGCTGGCTGCACGCCATGATGGGAAGCCATGAGGTCATTAATTGCATTACACTCATGGTAAGGCCCGTCGCCACGGCCACCTGCGCGCCAAACAAAAGGCACGCCTACCATCAGGGCCATTTAAAGATGTCCCATGCAGCTCCGTATGATGGGACACGATCGGAATGACCTTCCGTCCTTGACCTTGCTCCTTTATAAATAGAGGTAAGAAGGGACCTCCGATAGATACACATAAAAATACAGAGCCAAAACTCTGCCTCTCTTGCTCCTTTATTTGTTGAGCTAGAAACTGATTTGAGTGTCGAAGAATCCTCGCTGGAGCAATCTTCGGCGAGGGCTTACCTTACAGATCCTGCTGCCGCTTCTGGACGCCATCGATCGATCTTTTCGTCCGATCCCTATTGATCCGACCTCCGTCCAGTTTTTAGTTCAACAGATCGCGAGCCCTTGCTCTCATCTTCGGCCTTTTTGACTGTGCTCTTTCACCGGCAAGCAAGCATCCTCTCTCGACTTCCCATCACTCGGTGTTCAAACATGACGATTCCATTCTTGACCGACTATTCCACTGGAGATAGGTTGCAATTGCAACCCGAAGAGGTCCTCGGTCATCTTATTCCTTGTGAATTTACAGTAGTCATAGATTTCACTGCACAAAATAAATGTTTTCTGTCATGATATGCCTTCATGAAAGATTTCAATCAATATTTTGCAAACTCGTCCATTGTGTAGAGCTTATATCGACAAAAAAATACCTCTCTTCTTCTCCATAACAAAAAATATGCCTAACAATAAGCGTCTCATTTAAAGGAAATGGTATAGCTTATTATTGGGAAAATTGTGGAATCGGTCCTACTGTTATAATGTTTTTGGTCCATTTAACAATCTAGATATTCTGGTTAGGCTTTGGACACCGTCTAATTTCTAATTCTAGAACATCATCAATGAACAATAATGAACGTTAGAGGTATATGTGCATGTAATATCTATGTAACATCATAATGTTCAATTATTTGAGACTCTCTTTGTACATGAGATCTTTTTAAGAGGTAAGAGTAAACATACTTGACAACTGAATGCATATTTTCTAATTAATTTCCTAAGCAAGCATTTCATCACCTGAATCGTCGATAAAGTTGTTGAAATATTTTTTTGAGAAGGAAAAGGACTATTCCCGGCCCTCTATCTCATACCTATTCTATCCTCATCTAAAGTTCAGATTTTTGGAGAGCTCGAGTCATTGCTCAATGCTCGGAGTAGTAATTATACATATCAACATTGAAAAGAGAATTGACATTGTCTAGGATCGGATCATGTTTTCTTGCTGAGGGTGTAATCTATCCACATTAAGTTGAGCGTTTGAGCTCAAAATAATTAAAATAAAATATAACATAATATTTATATTTTTTAAATATTAAATTAATAATATTTATTATTATTTTAATATAATATTAATATATATATGATTAGATTAACGAGCCTTTAAGGCGAGTATTTTGTTACTCAAATTTGTGAGTTGTTTCTGGTTCATTTGCATCTAAGGCTAGTAAAATATGATCCGATCTAATAGTCGAACATGTATTTGATTCGGTATAAATAGATTTGGATTTATACTAAAATGAGTTCGGATCATAAATATATCGATCCATTTAATTTGTTTAATATTTAGGTCAGATTTAGATTTTAGATATCTGATCTGTTTAATATTCAGATCAGATTAAGTCAGATAATTCGTTTAACTTATTTAACCCATTTAATTCGTTTAAGACCTATTTAATCAGTTTAAAATCTATTTAATCTATTTTTGATCCGTTTAATCTGATATATTTAACCTGTTTAACTTAGTTAATCTGTTAAAAACTCATTTAACCTGTTAAAGATCCATCTAATCTGTTTAATCTATCTAATCTAATTTGATCTATTTAAAAAATAAATTAAATAGATTGGATCGAATTATTTATTTAATAAATATATTAAATTTAAATTTAAATTTTTAATATATTTAATAAATAAATTAAATTTAGATTGATAATTTTTAATTTAATTTATTTCGATCCAATCCGACTCAATTGTTACTCTTATAATCGCATCCTTACTCGGGCTCACGAGGCTGTGAGTCAAGTCGAGATCAGGTGGTCCGTGAGTGCTCGGTTCATTTGCACCATGATTCCCTCTCAGCTCCAATGAAAAAAAAAAAAAAATTATGGACTTCTAATTTCCTGTGGTTCGTTGATGATCTACCCGGCTCTGTTCACCCAAAAAAAAAAAACTGAAAGAAAGCCAAGTTGGATAAGTGCATGATCCTTTCCGGATCGACGTGGCAGAATTGAGATCGACTGCTTCGCTTCCCCCCAATTCCATCTCCACCTCCTATCCCACTCCCTCCCTCCCTCCCTCCCTCTTCTAATTTCTACTCGAAATTTCAGCCGGATGCCGGACAGCAAAGCAACCAGCCTCCATCCATTTCCATTTCGCGCAGCAATTCAAAAGAAAACATAACCCCAAAACCCAAAAAAAAAAAAAAAAAAAAAGAGAGTTGCCGCTTCCAAATGGCTTCGAGGCTCGGCTCTCTCCCTCCCCAACTCACCTCCCCTCGCCTCCTCCTCCTCCACCGCCGCCGTCCCAACCTCCCCTCCTTCTCCTGGAGGCGCACGTTAGCACCAGCCCACGCCGACCGCCTCCCCACATCCTCCTCTCCAGGCGAGTACCCCTTTCCCATAAAAAGTTCTGCTCCCTCGCATGGAATTTTTTTCCCCCCTCTTAATTTGGTTTCATTGAAATTCTGACCATGAAAGTCTGTTTATTTGAATCGTCGATGAATTCGCCTTGCATTTTATTGGGCACAAACCATCTGTTTTCAAGCGAATCATGTCAATTTTGGATCCTTTTTAGGTCACCAAATGGAGGATCTTTTGAGAGGGCATGTATGCGTTAATCCTGCTTATGCAAGTATTTCTGGTGTTTATGGGCCTGAAACATAGTAAACATCCACGTAATGTGTTCATAAGATTGCAATGCCCAACGGCACAATGAGGACATGACTTTAATTGTGAAACATGGTAAACGTGGTCGATTAGCCAAGTGTTAGGCCTTTCAAATCTTGATTTGCTATTCTGTCTTGTTAGGGGTAATATGATCCTTTTGGCAGCCTCTGTAAATATGCACTTGTCAATAAAAGTTGGGTGGCATTCGCCTCCCTGTTCATCAAAAAAATGCTTCTTTTGGCACTTTTTTTTGATAAATCTTACTAAGTTTACCTATACATGTACTTTTACTGGGGTTGTCTTTGTTCTTTTTTTTACAAGACCATATTGTCCAGACTGGTTAACTATTACTTGATTTTTTTTTTTTTTGGCAACTTCTATCTTGTTTTCAATTGGTCATGTTCTTTTACCAAAACCTCTGGCTAAAGGTTGTGGCTTATGATTGTGGTACTTGTTCTGCCTCTGTCTTTTCATATATAAAGAGACAGACGAGAGTGGATATACGAATGATGAGATGTCTTTAAGAAAAAAATAAATAAAGGAATTTTTGTTTCTCTTCATTTGGTTTCTTTGTGCTTTGTGCATGATGACACTTTGTCTTGTGCAGAGAATGCTAGCTTCATGATACTTAAAGATTCCTCCTTTCGTGTCTCCATCATGAAATTTCACTTTTTGGGATCTCCTTCATTTGTATGCGCAGAATTTTTCATCTGCGGAGTTTTTCTTTTAACTTTGAGATCCATTCAAACATTAACTGCACTTGACTCTTTTGTGCCACATTGCTTTTCAGGCAATCACTATATGCCATTACAGGTTTCATGTAATGCACAAACAGTAGTTGCAACAAGCATGTCACAAGGCACTCCTGTTAGGCCAACAAGTGTACTTGTCGTTGGTGCTACTGGAACTCTGGGTAGGCAGGTTGTTAGGAGGGCACTAGATGAAGGCTATGATGTTCGATGTCTAGTGAGGCCTCGGCCAGCTCCTGCTGACTTCCTTCGGGACTGGGGTGCTACAGTTGTCAATGTAGGTTTCAAATTTCAGATGTTTTCTGCTGCAACTCAGAATGATTTCTTATCTTTGTTTTAGACAATGATAGTAGAGTAATACCGTCTCAACATTCTGGAAGCTTGTTATGACATTGTCTATAAGGGGAAATGTACCTGTAATGCATATTTATATTTATAAAAAAATTAACAACATTTGCAACTTTAATATGTGTTATGCTTGTTGTGTGAACTTAAGTATCCAGAAGTATGTTTTGCTTTTTACCGACAAAATACAGAATAGGCAAATGAATAACCTATCATGGTTCAACTTTTGCTCGATTTTATGTATGGTCAATCTCAGGTGCACTATTACAGCAATGTTGCTTATTTGTTTATACATATATTAGTCAAATTAATAGTCTCAGTGAGAAAAGAATCATTTAAATCACAGTTCAAAAGGTAAAGATTACCTAAAAACTTAGCTGGTTATATATACCAGTGTGCATTATATATATATATATATATATATATATATATATATATATATATATATGAAGAGTAAATTAGTTCTTAGTTGCTAGTTTGTCAGCTGTGCTGTTAACTATTTAACATTTTCCACTTAAATTTGTTACCAAAAAAATGTTCTCCTTAAATTCATGCAGAGTTCTGCAATTAGTTTTTTATCCCTTAAACTAATGCTGAAGTGAGTGGCTTCATACTATTTGAACAGGGCGATCTCAGCAAACCAGAGACCATACCTGCAACTCTTGTTGGTGTTCATACAGTAATTGATTGTGCAACAGGACGGCCAGAAGAGCCTATCCGCACGGTACTTTGTCTGTTAGGTTTATATCTATTTTTTTGATTCTTCCTAGAAGCATTTGAAAAGAACTTGCTTATAAAGATATTATTATATCTGAATGCATGTGCAATATCACTTATATAAATAATGTCTTTTAAGTACCTTGATAGTCCCTTTAATTTCCTGGTCAGCTGTGATGGAGGTCCTTTCTGTTGATGAGTACATGGCTGTGTAAGCTAGTTCTTTGATATCGCCATCTTATCGATGGGAAAAAAGAGCGTCTTAATTGATGAATTTAAAAGAAAATATAGTTTAAAAAATTTTATTAGGATGTGATAATGAGCCAGAGCCTTTAGTTCTGATAAAAAAGCAGAGAATATGCAAAGTTTGAACTTTGGAATATAAGCCTCTTGATGTGTTCTATTTCTCTCTCTACCTTGTTTTATTTACTTATCTGGTTGTTTACCCACAAAGAAGATGCTACTGTTTCTCATTGGTCAATAAAATATGTCTTGTACTTCTCAGACCTTATGTCACAGGAAATTATACAAGTGAATCAGAACATTTGTTCTTTCAAGCTTTTCAACCCAAACTATGCTCACAGCCTTGTAATTAGACTGGTCAAACCTAAGCTGCTAAGACATTATTTGGACCAAATTTGTACAGCAAATGCATCCAATTTCTGTTAATTTGAAAAAAGATCTAGGCAGGTTTTGAATGTTTAGAGATACAGTAATTTTAGTTTCTAAGCTGCCAATATTTTATATTTCATTAACTTATGGGGCCTTGAAATATGGCTAGCATATGGAGGCTTGTGTGTGCTCTAATGTTTATTCATATTCTTACTCAAACTAATCTACTTATAGAAGTGATGGATAAGTGCAAATTTTGTCATGAATCAAAGTCACTGCATATCTTTTTCAGGGTATGCATAGAAATAAATTTAGGGATTGGTCATGTAAGAGTTGGGTTTGACTTCTGCTCCTGCTTTATTTCTAGATATGGTTTTCCACAAATTCCGAGAATAATACTTTAAGAAAATTATATCACTAATATGATTTACAATTTAAAAGATCAAAGTTTACTGAGAATATGGGCGAAGCATCATTTGCACACTTCCTTTGAGAAGTTTGTGTAAGAGAAACTACCCAATACTCCTGAGGCACTAATTCAATAATCATACTTTCTTATTCTGACTCCCTTTGGCTAACCAGCTAACTAGTATTAAGCCATTTATTAATTGACCAATTTCTACTGTAATTCTTTTCAATCTTTCAATTGCTGTCTCCTTTTGAGTGCTTTATTATGACATACTGGATTTGCTTTCATGCTTGGATTCACCCAAGGTTTTAAATCTTATGGGACAAAGCTGTCCCAGTATCTTCATGGAACAAGATGCCCCCTATTCCATCCCATCCCGATAGTCGTCCTGGTCATGCATCCTTGTAGATATCTTCCATCTCTCTCCCCTTCTTCTTTCGTTGCTTGCTTTTTTTTTTTCTTTCTTTTTTTCCTTCCTTCCTTCCTTTCTTTTTCTTCCTTCTTTTCTTCCTTTCTTTTTCTTCTCCTCTCCTTTCTTTCTTTCTGTTTTTCTTCTTTTCTTTCACTTTTTCCCTTTATTCATCTTCCTTTCTTTATTTCCTTTTTCTTCTTCTTTCCTTGCATGCTGTTCCGATCTCGTTTTCTTATAAGAATGGGATGGGACGGTTAGGATGCCTCCTATCCTGCTAGGATGTAAAACCTTGGAATCACCTATAAGCACTTATTCCATGTCTACATCGGGGTATTCTACGTACTAGCAATACAGGTATCTTTGTTTTTACTTTTATTAGTTATCTTTTATTGACTTCACTAAGAATTGAATAGCACTTGTTTGGGCATGCCCTATTTTGATCAAATTTTATATTTAGGTAGATTGGGAAGGAAAAGTCGCTCTCATACAGTGCGCAAAAGCCATGGGCATCCAGAAGTATCTATTCTATTCGATCCACAATTGTGATCAGCATCCTGAAGTTCCTTTGATGGAAATCAAGCGCTGCACTGAGAAATTTCTTCAAGACTCTGGTCTTAACCACATCATTATTCGACTATGTGGTTTCATGCAGGTATTTGACATCCCACATATATATTTGAACATGGTCTTGAGTGAGGTTTACATGACTGTATAAGTTGAAAATAATCTATCAGTAGACAATTGAATCTTGTCAATTTAATCTTGTGTTAATTCACTAAAATCCATAAAGTATGGAAGGATAATTATAGAAAAATTAGTGGATACATAAGAATCTAAACTAAAGCTTGGTCACAAGGATAATTATAAGAATCTTGATATGATGTCATATCTGTTGTAGCATCAGTAGATGGTTAGGTGAAAACATAAGAATATACAAAAATTTGCTTCACTTAAATGAACTATTTCTTAAATTTTTTGTGACCATGCAATTCTTGATGGATGTCCTGCCTGATTTGTGGCATATGGACTGCAACAAGACTTGGCACTTGGTTTTTATCTTTGCTGATATTTTGGCTGACAAGCTGGCAAGTATCAGCAGCGGACACCTACCAATACATTAAAAAGTTAGAAAATTCAGCACTTTTCCCCTTGGTCCGTGTAAACTATAAATTGATATATCGAAGATATTGGTTGATATAGTATTGGCTGAGGAAATGTAATATCTCTTTACTATCCTTTTCTAGTCACTAAGTATTAGCATTAGTGCTTACCAAACTAGAATTACTGCTTAAACTCATGGTTAATGGATTTATGTGTCTTTTGTATCAATATTCTATCTAAATTTGTCATTTTGTTTATTTTTTATCACTTCAACAAAATGCAATAGGGCTTGATCGGGCAATATGCTGTGCCGATACTGGAAGAGAAGTCTGTGTGGGGAACTGATGCCCCAACTCGAATAGCTTACATGGATACCCAGGTTTTATTTACTTATTTGTTAATTGAATTCTTGTTGCATTGTTTGTAGGAATAAATGGGCTGTTATTCTGAAGATTTTTTTTCCTATGTGGTAGTTAATAATTCTGTTTATTTATTCCAGGATATAGCTCGACTGACATTTATAGCTATGCGTAATGAGAAAATTGACAAGAAGCTTCTAACGTTTGCTGGACCTCGTGCATGGACAACTCAGGAGGTAATGAAGGATTTGTTACATTTTCCAGGGCCTTAGTCATTGAAAATATGATGGTAATATATACCAATTGGTCTATGATATGCTTTGGTACTCTCCTCTTTTTTATAGTTAAGTTGTCTACCTTCATCAAACCAATATAGAAGCAGGACTCAAAAAAGTTCTAGATTCGAGAAATAGGTATATAATAAGTATATCACTAAATCATAGGGGTGTTAGGGGTCCAGGCTGTCCAGATGATAACTTTTATGCTCAGGCTGAAGAATTATGTTGGAGGACTAGGGAGGAGGAGAGCATTAAATAAAATGGAATGGGGTGTTTGGGAGTTGAGTTTGGTTCAGGGCTGGTGGTTCTAATCCTGTTTGGACCTGGCCTAACAATACCAACAACACTAATAATCTAGGATTACATAAACAGAGAACATGCGCCTATAGCCAGACAAAAAGAAAATGGAAAAAAATGTTCTTTCAGTGATCATTTAGCCTTGGTGCTGAATTCAGTACATATGTGTCTCAGTGTGTATTGCAGACACATATCAAGAGAATGACTGAAATTTCCATGAAATCTTGCACAGAAAAGTATTTGTGAACAATAATACAATTTAATATGTTATATGCAGAATAATTGATGTGATGTTACAGCAATCACAATATTTCATGTATTAGCACCAACATCATAATGCAAACTTAGTCAATAAATTTCATATTTCATCAAGTTGAATTTGGATCTGATCCTTCTTTCATGTTGGCTATTGAGCCTCATCCAACAAATGTCAACATTTATTTCTTGCTACACCCATAAAGCTTATGTGCATCATTGTTGATTAATTGAGGGGAGATATGCATTCTTTTATAAGTTTGATGGGTGTCCATGGAGCATGAAGGTTCTCAAATTTTTTCTTTGAGTGATAGTGAGCAGAGAACTGAATCTGTGTAGAAGTTTGAACTGAAAGATATATTTCATCTTTGAATTGTCTAAAGAATGTTCTTGTGTTTTCAGGTGATTACTTTGTGTGAAAGACTAGCAGGGCAAGATGCAAATGTAACCACTGTCCCTGTTTCAATCTTGAAATTTACTCGCCAGCTAACTCGGTTTTTTCAGTGGACAAATGATGTTGCTGATCGTTTAGCATTTTCAGAGGTAAATCTCCATACGTCTTTCATTTATTGGTAACATTGACGGCAACAGCACCTGCAATCGCAAGTAACTAATATAGAATCCTGTGAACAAGACGAACATAGTTCTTGAGAATAAGCTGATCTTATCTTTCATTTTGAGGTGATGGAATTTTCTTCTTTCTGCACCACTGAAGAGGGCTTAGTTGCGACTATTTCCTTTCAATTAATATATGTGTGGCTTATCACTAAGCTTAATGCCTTGAATCTCTCAATTGATGGGATTTCAGGTCCTCTCAAGCGACACTGTTTTCTCAACTCCCATGACAGAAACATATACTCTGCTTGGGGTGGATCAGAAAGACATTGTGACCTTAGAAAAGTATTTGCAGGACTACTACACCAATATCTTGAAGAAACTGAAAGATATAAAAGCACAATCAAAGCAAACAGATATTTTTCTATGAGAGATTCAAGTTCACACTACAACAATGGGGTCAAAGAGCAAGCATCTCAAAGTTGCATGCACTGCACTTCCAAACCATTTAAAAAGACATGATGATGCAAGTGATTTGTTCTTTCTTCCTGCATTTTGCATGCAAATTAAAATTGTAAAAAAAAAAAATTAAGGTCTTCTGACATGAAGCTTAACTTGTTTATAAGTATCAACTGTGTTTTAAATTAGTTTGTATTGGAAGGATTGAACTTAATTGGAAAACTATCCAATTAAAGGTCCAGGGATTTATTCCTTAGCATATTCTTGATTATTCTCTGGCATATTCTTGTTATTTCCTATCTATATTTGGGTCTCTGGCATATTCTTGTTATTCCCTATCTATATTTGGGTCTACATATTTGTATTTATAGATCCTTGTACGCACTCTTGATTGTAAGAAGAAAAAATAAAAAACAAATAGCTCCTTCTCTTTTTCATCATAGTATCAGAGCACTCAGGTTCTGATCCATTTTTTTCTTTCCCTTCTTAAAATCCTTCTCTTCCATTTTTTTTCCTTCTTAAAACTTTTCTCTTCCCTCCACAGTTGATACCGCCTCTACCGTCGCCACCGCTCCTTCTTCCTCCTGATTCATAGCGAATCGCTGCCACCGCAGCCACCGCAGCCATCGCAGCTCCCTTCTTCCCTGGCCGCCTTCGCCGAGCCCATCATCCCCACCATCGACCCATCGATCTCATCCGCGCCGTCTCCCACGACTGGGGTTTCTTCCAGATCACCAACCACGGCATCTCGCTCCTGGTGCTCTACCGGACCATCACCGCCATCTGATCCTTCCACGAGCTGCCCTCCGTCGAGTCATCCGCAACCCCCTTCTTCCCAGTCACCGCAGCCCCCTTTCTTCCCGACCGAAATTCCTTCGAAGCCTCCGCTTCCGTCGAGTCCATCCGCAGCTCGCCACTGCAGCCCCGAAATTCCTCCAACGCCTCCACCAAAACCTCTTCACGGCCGAATTCCCGACACCAGCCATCGTCTTCCTTACCGACGGCGTCACCGGCGACGGCATTACCCTCGACAATCCCGTGCTTCACGGGATACATAGTTGGTAACAAATAAAACCACAGTTCTTTCTTTTAACCTTTTATTTATTTCAAAAAAAAAATAAAAAAATAAAAAAAAATAAAAAAGAAAAAAGAGAAACTTTTATGGCTAGATACTTAAGAAGCCTGCAGTTATAGTGTGTCTGGTGATTCGTGTGTTTGGTGATTCATTGATAATGTGTCTCCAGTGATTCGTGTGTGTTGTGATTCATTGATAGTGTGCCAGTGAGATTATCATTCGTATTTTGTCTGTATGGCCAATCCAATTACTATGCAAGATCTTGAAGGTCTACTGGATCGGCTTATTACAGTTGCCACTCGATCAGGGGGTTCTTCAAGAGATAGTGGATCGCTGAATGCTCTTCAAGTGGCTGTAAAACTTGATGGCCCAGCGACATATTTACAATGGGAGAGGAGCACTCGTCTACTTGTACAAGGACGAGGTTTGGAGGGATATCTCACCGGCACAAAGAGGAAACCTGCTAATAATGAGTAGGATATGGCTCAATGGAGAATGGAGAACTCTGCTGTTCTGGCGTTTCTTCTAAACACCATGACATCGAATGTGGCCAGAAGTGTGCAACTGCTGGAGACTGCACAGGAAGTCTGGGAGATAGTGGCCCAAATGTTCTCACAAAAGCAGAATTCTGCTCAAGCATTTGAGATCCGTTCTCAATTACGTCAGCTTCATCAGGGAGATTTATTTATCACTGAATATGCCATCGAGTTGAAATGTCTCTGGTCTGAAGCTGATCATTATAGAACTTTTGTTCCACAATGCTCCATCGATGTTGATGGATTTCAGAAATATTTAGAAGAAGAACGGGTTCAGGACTTTCTATATGGTCTGAATCCGGAATATGAATCTGTCAGAGTTCAGCTTCTCGCCAGAGATATTTTACCTAGTTTAGGTCAAGTCTTATCTACTGTTTTAAGCGAGGAGACACGGCGACGAGTGACTTCTGACTCCAATAGTTCTGTAAGATCAGCTCTTACTGTACAGCCACAGCAGGTAGGTGAGAAGGTATGTTTTCATTGTAAAAAGCCTGGGCACACTAAGGCATTTTGCTGGGATCTCCATGGCCGCCCAAATCAGCCTGAGCGTAGTAGTCGGGGCCGTGGTGGTCGTCGTAGTGGTGGAAGAACTGGAGGACAGAATCATGTTCGTGGACCTGTCCAAGCCAATCTCTCTGAAGAGACCGAGAGTGCTGTACACAGCTTATCTGCAGAAGAGTATCAGACCTTCCGACGAATGATGAAAAAGTATGAATCATCTTTTAACACCACACCTACTCTGGAACAGTCTAGCCACCAGGACGGATATCTTGACTCCTCTCTTTTTGCACACTCAGGTACTCCATATAAATTATCACATGCATTTACTTGCAGAATATCCAACTCCTGGGTAATAGACTTAGGAGCATCCAGTCACATGACAGGGGCATCTAATAGTTTTATTTCCTATTCACCATGTTCAGGACATGACAAAGTCTGAATAGCTGATGGATCCTTTACCCCTGTCTCAGAAAAAGGATCCATTGACTGTACTCCTAGTTTAAGATTATCATCAGTATTGCATGTTCCATCATTTTCTACAAATTTACTCTCTATCAGCTCTGTTACTAGAGATTTGAATTACTCTGTCACTTTTTGGTCTTCTCATTGTCTATTTCAAGAGCTGAAAACGGGGAAGATACTTGGAGGTGGTAGATTACACAATGGACTCTATTATCTATCAACTGATGAGAAAAATATGAATTCTTCTTTGATGGGGTATGCATTGTCTGTTGAAGGTGCCACTTCAGAACTTATGTTACATCATCGTAGGCTGGGTCACATTCTTTTTTCTATTCTTAGTCGCTTATTTCCGTCTTTATCAACTAAATGCAATAAAAATTTGTTAGTTTGTGATCATTGTGAGTTGGCTAAACACACCAGAGCAGTATTTCCTATATCTGGAATTAGAAGTTCTAAACCTTTTGTTTTAATTCACTCTGATGTATGGGGACCATGTAGTACTAATACTCTCATGGGCCATAGGTGGTTTGTTACCTTCATTGATTGTTTTAGTCGAGTGACTTGGGTCTATTTATTGAAGAAAAAGATGGGAGTTTTAAACTGCTTTAAAGAGTTTCATAAACTTGTAGGTACTCAGTTTGGTGTCAAAATTAAAATTCTACGTTCTGACAATGGCACAGAATATATTAATCAGGAGTTCCGTGCGTATCTTCACACTCACGGAATTATTCATCAAACTACTTGTGTTGATACTCCTGCTCAAAATGGAGTTGCCGAAAGAAAAAATCGGCACTTATTGGAAGTAGCCCGATCCTTACTTTTTACCATGCAAGTTCCTAAATTTTTGTGGGGTGAGGCTGTCTTGACTGCGGCTTACTTGATCAATCGTATGCCTCTAAGAACACTCGGGTTTAAGTCCCCCATACAATGTTTGAAAGGGTCTACTGATTATGTAGTCACTCCTAGGGTCTTTGGATGTGTTTGTTTTACTCGCGATCATAGACCTTCAGTAGGAAAACTAGATCCACGAGCATTAAAATGTGTCTTTGTCGGTTACCCTGCTACTCAAAAGGGATACAAGTGCTATTATCCCCCTGAGCGGCGAATGTTTGTTACTATGGATGTTACTTTTCGAGAAACTGAAGCTTATTATGAAAGTCGTCTATCTGATAATAAGACACCAGAATTACTTCTTCCGGGTGACTTTCTATACACACCAAAAAATTCTGATGCCCAGGAGGAGTATCATAGTAATGATGCTCAGAGGGAGCCTAGTATTGAGAAAGAAGAAGAGTCCAGTGAAGAAGAGTCCAGTGTGCATTCACCACCAACTGCCCAAGTGTCTCCACCGCTTGAAGCTTCTTCTCCAGAGTCTCCTAATGGTAACAATATCTCTACTACTCCTTCCATTTCTAATCTTAATATTCCTATTACAAAGCGGAAGGGTACTCGCTCAATTGTTCCTCCTGCTCGTTGATAGCCTATTTCGCAAGTGCACGAAATCGCTCAAGTAATATAATGATAAATAAGAGATCGTTTCCACGAGGACTGAGTTTAATTACCAAAAATGAATGCTAATTTTACTAATATCTAAACGATTGAAACTGAATGACAGTGAAAAATAAAATTAACTCTAAAGAACTCAATGAAAGCTGAATCAAAATTCGATTGATAAAGCACTAGGGTATATCTGATTTCACTTGGACCAATTATCAATTCCAGCTATTCCGATTAATAATCCAAATTTAATTATTAATGCAAGGATAAATAATCCTAAATTATTTAATAATCTCTCCCGAGTTTTATTAAATATACTAATTAAAACCTATAATCTATCTTCCAATAGTAAAATAGATTTCAATTAGTTCAATAAGCACAGTGATTATTTCCAAGATCCCACAGGTCAAATCTTCTGCTCCTGTTCCAATTATTATTCCGATGATGTTTGTTATTAACTCCAATTTATAATCTTCCTTTTCAGTACCAATTATAAATCGAAATCAATCAAGTACCAAAGATAATAATACTTAAAAGCATTAAGTGCAAATAACAAATAATTGCATTAACAAAGAAAATTAATACAAGATTCTGGAATTGAAATTAAATCCAAGCTACATCAGGTACCCTAACTAGAAATTTAGCTTTTCATCATATCAAAATCAAACTCAAGTTTACTTGAATAAAACTCCAAAATCATCCTAACAATGAGTTCTAGAAAATAAATGCAAAGTAAACAAGAGAAAGAATTAAAAACTCTGAAGGAATTGCAGAGCCGAATGAATCCTCTCTTCAAATCTTCCAGATACTCTAAACTCTCCTTGCTTGATCTCTAGCTTTCAAAGATGATTCTCCTCTCCTTCCTGCTGGTGTTTTAGGATCCTTAAATAGGGCTAGGGTTAAGGTGGTATTTTTCCCATGATTTTATTCTATATATCATTCTTTTTATTTGGTATAGAATCTCTCCTCCTTTGGATAGGCTTTAAGCAACCACCAGCCATCTACTCCTTATGCTGTCCAAATTTTCTGATTTTATTATGATTTCCATAGTAAAAGAAGGAAAGGAGGCATGGTTAATTAGAGGAGAAGAATTTTTTCCTTTCTGGGTCCACAAAATCTGCAAAACAAGGTAAGATTTCGGCTGCCCAAATCAAGTTTTCCAAGAATTAGTTTCAATTCTTTCTCAGTTTGCTCCTCATGCAAAATTAGTTTGGACTCTGATTTTCTTCCATTTAATTCTTTCCAAGATAGCTCTTTGCCACCCAAAATTAGTTGCCATATCAGATCTTTGTGCCAAGAAACACTAAGAAGAATCTGGGTGTATCGGGTGTTTCTTGTTGTGTCCAACATTGTTACCAACTTCAACCTACTGTAGCCACCTCATCTGGAATCCAAATTTAATTCTGTAAATTATGTTCCTTTTTTGCTTCTCTCAAAATTCTGTAGGATCTAATCTTGTTCAATTTGAGATCCTGTAGCTTGCCTTTTAGGGGTCCTCACACCAAAATATCCAGAATTTAGATTGGTTGACTAGATGGGAGAGATTAACTGCTTGATTTATTTTCTGCATCTCTAATTTCTTTTCTGGCTGATGATGCCAAAAAGGATAAGGTGTGGGGTCCATTGATATCTTGATTTGGTTATTCTGCTTTGAGGTGGACTCTGATTTTGATGCAAGACCTGATAACTCCGGATGACAAACCCTGCTGAATCGGACTCAACCAATTTCACTTAATTTGACCTTTAAAATATGGTTAAGCCCAATTAGGTGTGACCTGGCTCAATTACCTACAATTGACATAAAACATATCAGGTTCTTACATTTATTTAGTTAATTATTATACCAATTTCATCAAAATCATTAAAAACTAATAATAATAATTACTATAAAAATGCAATACATCACTCGTTACCGTTATGATATCGCTAATTATGTTTCATATAAAAATATGTCTCCATCTTATCAAAGCTTTGTAGCTGCATTAGACTCTGTCTGTATTCCTAGTACCTGGCAAAAGGCTATGGCAGAACCTAAGTGGAAGGAAGCAATGTTAGAAGAGATGACTGCTTTATCCAAAAATCAGACGTGGGATCTGGTCACTCTACCAGCTGGTAAGCATCCTGTAGGGTGTAAGTGGGTGTACACTATAAAGCAGACTCCAGAAGGCAAGGTGGAGAGATACAAAGCTCGGCTAGTAGCAAAGGGCTACACTCAAATATATGGAGTAGACTATGATGAAACCTTTGCTCCAGTGGTCAAGATGAACTCTGTTCGAACACTGATATCATGTGCTGCTAATTTTGGCTGGGAATTACATCAGTTAGATGTGAAGAATGCATTTCTTCATGGAGATCTTTAAGAGGAAGTATACATGCAAATACCACCAGGATTTGAGACCAGAGCAACTATTGAAAAAGTCTGCAAACTAAAACGCTCACTTTATGGCCTTAAACAGTCTCCTCGAACATGGTTTGATCGATTCAGTCGGACTGTAAAAGGAATGGGATATAAACAGAGTAATGCAGATAATACTCTATTCTATAGGCATCTCAAGGGAAAGAAAACTATACTTTTGGTTTATGTTGATGATATTGTAATAACAGGAGATGACCATCATGAGATTAAACAACTTAAAGAAAAACTAAAGCAAGCATTTGAGGTAAAAGATCTGGGTCCACTAAGATATTTTTTGGGCATAGAAGTTGGACGATCATCCAAAGGTATTTTCCTGTCACAACGAAAATATGTACTAGATTTGCTTTCTGAGACTGGGATGTTGGAGTGTAAGCCTGCTACTACTCTAATAAATCAGAATCATCGAACAGTGACAGATGGTGGAGCTCCTGTTGATCGAGAAAGGTACCAGCGGTTGGTTGGAAGGTTGATATATCTTTCACATACAAGACCAGATATAGCCTATGCTGTCAGTGTCATCAGTCAATACATGCATGATCCACGAGAATCACACATGGAGAGAGCTTTCAGAGTATTATGCTACCTGAAAGGATATCCTGGTCGTGGTTTGTTGTTCTCACAACACAACACCTTCCAGGTAGAGGGATTCACTGATGCAGATTGGGCTGGATCATTGGATGATAGGCGATCTACTTCTGGATATTGTACATATGTAGGGGGTAATTTAGTTACCTGAAGAAGTAAGAAACAGTCAGTGGTGGCTAGATCATCAGCAGAAGCTGAATATAGAGCAATGGCTCTAGGCATATGTGAACTTCTTTGGCTTCAGAAGTTGCTTAAGGAATTACAACTTCTAAACAAATTTCCTCTTCGGTTGTATTGTGACAACAAAGTAGCAATTGAGATAGTAAGCAATCCAATACAGCATGATCGTACTAAACACATCGAGATTGACCGTCATTTTATCAAGGAAAAGATTAATCAGGGTCAGATCTGCATTACCTATATTCGGTCTTCTGATCAGGTGGCAGATATTCTAACCAAAGGGCTTAGCTCAGTGTCTTTTTCTGGATTGATTGACAAGATGGGACTTCGAGATATCTTCGCCTCATCTTGAGGGGGAGTATTGGAAGGATTGAACTTAATTGGAAAACTATCCAATTAAAGATCCAGAGATTTATTCCTTAGCATATTCTTGATTATTCTCTGGCATATTCTTGTTATTCCCTATCTATATTTGGGTCTCTGGCATATTCTTGTTATTCCCTATCTATATTTGGGTCTACATATTTGTATTTATAGATTCTTGTACGCACTCTTGATTGTAAGAAGAAAAAATAAAAAACAAATAGCTCCTTCTCTTTTTCATCAGTTTGAGTTTCTATTCAGGCTGATTAAGATGCAAAGTTTGCACCGAGATATCAATCAACACTCAGCTCTATGCCAAAGACTTCTCTGGAAGAAATTCAAAAGTAAAAGCCACTGGGGGCTCATCACATCCTTTTCCAACAGTGAATGATATGGTTCTGAATTGATAGGAGAGGTAGTAGAAAGGATCCAATGCTGATTTTTAATTTGGTTGTCATTTTCTAGTTTAGATTCTTCGGTGACCAATCAGTCAGATCACCTGATACAGAAAACATGGAATCAAAGTTTTAAATTCCGTGGTGCATCTCACCATCCTGAGTGGACAGATGGTTTGGTTGGTGGACCAGAATGGGAGACGACAACAACCATGCTAACTGTTGGGAAATGAGGCATCCTGTTCCAGGGGAAAACTAGGATACCTCTATCTTATTGTATTTAGGACCTTGCATAGAAGACAAGGTGAAGGTTTTGCTGTTTGAGCATCAGTAAATCCTTCTGTAACTGGGAGTCAAACATTTCTGCTAAAAACTCAATCTCTCGGCAGATTATCAAAAATAAAAAAGGCAAAAACAAAAAGACAGAAAAAATATGTGTCGTCCAACACCATTACATTGTAAAAAGATGCGCACCAAGGACTGTCAAACTAATGGACTGCTTGTGAGCTTGAATTAGACTTGCATTTAGTAAATTAGCTGAGCTAAAGCTTGGCTTCACGAGCTTGAGCTTAGATAGAGTCAGCTCAAAAAATAGACAAATCAATAATTGATATCCTAAACACATTATTTCAATATGATATATAACTAAAAATTTATTTAAATTCATTAAAGACTAAATCCTTTTATGAAAAAAGAATATGTAAAAGAATGTATAATTATAAGATTGACATATGAACACGAAATTATCTCGAAATGCATGTAAGAAAGTCTTGAAGGATCTCCAGCTGTCACCAATCTTTTAAGAGCTGTTCTAAATAGTTTGAGTTTGTCGTAGGCTCCAGGATTTTCAATTTGGGACAAGGATGCATCCCACTGTATAAGAATTACCCGAGCTGAATTCTGAAGGATACACCACTAAAGATTCAAACCCAATATCTTTGAAATGTGAGCGGAGGTATCACCACTGAAATGACCGCGTAGTAGCATAGAGAGGTAAAGCATCGAGTGACAATATTAGTGGCGTATCAGGCTGCAAGTAGAGCTATTAATTTGGGTTGGATTTATCGGGTTAGCCCGCCCCTTCATATAAATGGGACGGATTGGGTTATATTTTAGCAATCCATTTAAAAGCAGGTTAAATGATCCGTTCCGTTTGGATTGACGGGTCGGGATAGATCAAGACAGACTGATCCATCTCTTTTTATTTACACACACACACACACACACACACACACACACACACACATATATATATATATATATATATATATATATATATATATATATATATATATTTCAAAAGAAGGTTCTGATATTATTGAAGAGATAATTGATGAAGAAGAGGAATAAGATGAAGAATTGAATGACGAGGACCACAATAATAATATGGAGGATAATTTTTTGAAACTTTAATTTACCTCTAAATTAGTTTGAAAATTGAAACTTACAGTCTTTTAAGTTTAGATTGTATTAAATATTTAATTTAAGTTTAACAATTTTATTTTATGACTCTAAGAATTGAGATGTGAGACTTTGATAGGTTGATTTGAACTCAACTTGAATATGAAATTCAGTTTATACTACTGTTTACAGATTTTTTTTTTTTTTTTTTGAATTTTGGCAAGTTAGTCCATTTAACCTACGGCCCATAACGAGTTGGATCAGGTTGGGGTTTTTCCAACCCATCAATTAAATGGGCCAGCTTGCCCCAACCCATTTAGAAACAAGTCAGGGCGGACCGGTTCGTCTTGACAGCTCTAACTACAGATACTCACAGTTTAATCTACTATGGTAGCTTTTGAACACCTATAGTTGGAATATGCATGTAGTTGGGGTTATGTGAAGTTGTAGTTGCCGTATTTATGACCATATTTTCATTGTTTAGTTTAGCAGGTTCATAGTAACAAACAAACTCTTTATATTTTTTGGCCAATGAATGAGAACTGTGACTGTATTTTGTTGTAGCACCAACTACTATCTTTATTTGATTTGAAGTCACAAAAGATAGCCTATCTAGATAACGGGGTCCAAAGAATTACAACAATGAGGTGCTATGACATTGAAATGATGTCATTTGTTGTTATAGTAAAATATCATAATTAATAGTAACAAAATAAAACTGTTGTTTGCTTGAATCACTATTAATTGAATAAAATATACTTTTATCAAATTTGATTTTTTTTTTGGAATGAATATGCAAAAGATGAATATCAATTATTACAATAAAATAAAAGTCCAATAATGACTCCTATTCTTGATACCTATTATTAATCTATATAACATAACAATCTCCTCTGAAGCCTTTATAATGCCTGATATAATTTTACCACAGCCCCTGTGGATTCTAGGGAGAAGACATTTGGCAACAATTAAATCATGATTGGGAGGTGAGTGTTACCATTGTTGGAATGCTGGAGCCATGGAAGAGCTGTGAAAGATATGATTTCTTTAAAATTTGTTTCAGGATCGAGGCTTATGCTAACTGCCTTAGTAATGGAGCTTACACACTGAATCTACTGCCCTTTTTTCAGCAACTAGTAAAATTTGTTTGTGCCAATCTCCTTCATATCCTTCTCCATTTTATTCCAAAGTCCACATTAAACCATGTTCAAGTTAATTATTTAAATCACTATTACTCACTCTCTAATAAGCAACCAAAGAAGAATATATCAATTAAAATATAAACTATATTTTGTCAAATTTACAAATCAAGAAGTATACTAATTAAATTTGGATTGACTAACATTATAGACATCTACCAGTGCTTCCACCTTTTTTTTCAGATTCCACGTCCCAATCGAAGATTTTCTAGTGGAACTGCATGCTTTCAAATCATTCCATGGACTCTTTGTCAAAAAATAAAAAAAAAATCATTCCACGGACCAGACACCGCCTACCCCAATTCTTCCAACCACTTATGTGCACTACCAAACACGTAGCTGGGTCCATGCAGAGTTTGGACCACCCTAGCCTCTATTTCCATACTTTGCCACCAACCCAACCGCCCAACCTACGTTGTCTCTGTCTAAGTTTTCACTACCCTAATTTCTTTCGGTTTTGTAGGGTAGTCCCATGTCAAACTTCCTAGGTCTATGGAGAAACTGAGGAGCTGATTTGTTGTGCATCCATTGGTTCCTAATTAAAATGTCAGAGGCTTGCTGACTTGGATTTCATAGATTGATACATAAAAAAATGTTTTACCAAATAACGTTTAAAACAAAAAAAAGATAGATATTAAATGAAAAATTGAAGACATGGAAGACTACAAGAACAACATGACATTACAAACTTGACATAAATATGGATATACTTACAAAGTTTTGAAAACTTGACCTAGTTGGTTCACTGATTCACTTAAAAGCTTTGCGAAATTTCTGAATTGAAACACAAAGCGCTCGATGTAAATCATTGACACATGAAGGATTTTTTTTTTTTTTTTTTTTTTTGATAAAAGGGGAGGTATTACCACCCATGTTTATCAATTTAGGAAGCGATTTGGTTGACCAAGGTCAACCAGATGAGAGGTAGTTTTAGGCTTGCAGATTTACAGGTCTGCAGGTTTACAGGTTTGCAGTTTGGTTTTCAGGTGCTGTTTACAGGTTTTCAGCTTTCAGAATCAGGTTGGCCTTTCAGATTTACAGGTTTATTTATCCAGTACTTAGGTGATGAGGCATACATTCTAGATATGCTGAACCTTGAATTCGATCTATTGTCTTAAAGCAATGAATTGTTTCAAAAAGTTTTTAATTATCTTATCACGACAATTAGTGTTTTCGCTTCTCATTGAGATCTTAGCAGTCATAATCATCCATACCGCTGTCCTCTTGAACAAATCACATGCCAGATACTAGTCAAGATAAGTAATTATAAAAAGACCAGAGACAAAAAGATCTAAAATGACAGACAATTAGTTTGGTAAGGGAATATGAAAGTTAGGTTGGCAGGGGAAACAATAGTTCCAAAAGAAGGCCCTAGGTTCACCAAATAGGGATGTGGAAGAATTTCGAAGGTACAGCTGACAGCAACTGAATGACATGAGAGGTCCATATTTGTCCACATATTCGGCTCTAAATATCTCAAGCTATAGAGTGTTGTGTAGCGCTCGATAATCATCATTAGGAGATAGATGGCCATCAACCATGATAACTTTGTATGTCATATATGATACACTTTATTTGATGCCCATCTTTCTTTTGATAACAACCATTGAGCACTGCACAGTACTCTACGGTGCAAACAATGCACTACAAAAGATTCTGGGTCCAACCATGACAAACAAGAACAAGGATGCCACTGGACTGGCCTTCAGAATTATGTTGGATTAGATCAAGATGAATTAGTTATGTAAACTTATTTTATGTGTAGGATTTATTTATTTATTTATTTTCACTCATAACATAACAGGTGCTGGTCGCTTGGAGACGTAAAGGATCAATCTTTTTCATGAGAAGAAGAACAAAGTCATCACATAGGAGAGAACAAGGTCCCAAAATCAAATTATTAAATCTATGCCTGCTTCAGTTACATTCTTTTCCCCCCATAAGTGCAATTCCAGCATTGACATTCTTATTATAGTTGTGGAAAAATCACTATCAACAAGCTAGTCTTCTTTTCAGTACAAGCTTTACATCTCGTAATATATTCACTAGGCATTATTCAACAAAAAGACCGGTTCTTCGATCTTTTTTCCTCTCTCCCTTTTCCCTTTTTTAAAGAAAAGGAAAAAAACTAAAACAGATAGTATCACCTTTTCAACTCAAACTTAGAACCTCTTCAAGAGCAAGCATTCGGGAGAGATCTTTGCTCTTGCATGCTTTAATTGTCGGAAGCTCAAGCTAGTGTGCCACTTCTTAAGGACTGCATAAATGAAACATTTGCAGAGGGGGCAAAAAGAAAATCCTAGAAGCATATGAGCAGTTTCTGAGAATATCCTCAAAAGCGAAAAGGCTTATAGTTTCATTGAATTCGGACTTCATAAATCCTCCTGTCTGTTAACCTAGTGTCCGTAGTAGGCTCTCAAGTCTTAACAGAGTGCAGAGGTCCCTTCACTTGTAACATACCATTCTAAGCATCACAAACCACCATCACACTAACAAATAATACAATCTTGTACCTCTATTTTATAGTTTTATAACATTGGTAGGCATAAATCCTGAAAAATCACTTCAAAAATTTTTATTGTTGCATGATGGAGTACGGTTGTGGGCTCTCAAGTCTGCTGTATTTGGTTCCTTTTTTGCAATTTCAAAGTGTAGGGGCCAACCTGCAAACCTGAAGAATCTGGCAACTACTTTTAGTGAGAATAGGTAGTGAATTAAAATTGTTAATAGCAGGATTGGCTGGCTATTAGGTGGCGGGGGGTGGAGGAGAGAGGGGGGGGAGAGAGAGAGAGCTTGGTTTTGGAATGAACAGTGAAGCTAGCACTGAATGACAAGCACTCAGAACAATCCCCAACTCCCATGGTACATCAATGTCTCACCAATTTGGGGAAAGAAAAGCTTGCCGTAAGTACTGGGAAACATTTGCCCACCCTTTCAAGTCAGTCCCTTGGAAAGGTTAAAACTACAGGAGGAGATCACATAGCAACAAAACCGATCACATAAAGCCTCTTCAATGCAGTTAAAAAGGCCCTTCTGGTAATGGTAAAAAGTTTGTCTCAAGAAAGGAGTACATGCTAGGCTCATTATTTTCCTATCTCTAATCATTGATCAACATCAATCAGAGGCTCACAGGATCACAAAAGAGGTCATGACCTTGAAACAACAATGATTGCAATACCTCTTTATCAGAAGAAGAAAGTTTGGTATCCAACATTAACCCAGTTGCATATATCACACCATGCCATGACTTGCATCAATCATCCAATATCTATCCATCAGTCAAATATAAATAATTTATACAAAATGCAGGATTTGTATGTATTTTTACTGATCTAAATTCCAAACCAAACAAAGAGAGCCACAAACACAATACAAGGATGGCAAGTGTTTCCAAAGTCCAGACGACAGTGGATGATTGGATTGGACTCTCCAGTTCAGTACTTTGACGTAACGGTAATCTAAAAGCCATCACTGTTTTTGAGCAAGCTGAAAGACATTACTGCTAACAGACACAAGAAAACAAGCCCAACTTTTTTCTGAGGCGACTGAAGGAGCTTTCAGAACCCAATCCCACGGTTTGTTGGGTTGCCATGATTGCAAATGGGAACATCATTACAAGCTGAAACCCATTTCTCAGGCCCTGAAACATAAAGAGAGAGAGAGAGAGAAGGAGGACTCACGGCTAGGAGCCCAGATAATATAAACACCAGAGAGGCACACAACTGATGGCACGCGCAACAGTGAGAAAGGCACAAATAGATGAGTCAATAGCTGCATGCTTTTGATTCTGGCTTTGTAGTATGGTCACGTAGAGGCAGTATTATAGTACATATACACTTGCAAGCATCACATCAAAAAGAGAAGAGAACAGGGATGAGGGGTACATGCAGCATTGAGTAATTAGTACCAGTGGGCTGCCATCCCAAGCCTCGGGACAAAATAACTAAAGAACAAAACCCACCAAGAAAAGCCCCTTCATTGAAGTTTGTGCCGATAGGTAGCTCCTGCTGCTACCGCTACCGCTACCGCTGCCGCTGCTGCTGCTACCTAGCAATATCGGTCTGCGGAGAGAAATTATATCCGACCATCTCCCACCTCAGCCGAGACACAACTGCGTCTTGGACGGGCACGTATTCCTGCGTCACATGTTGAACAATAGCTCTCTTATTACAAAACAACAAAGAATTAGCAAGCCATATTGAGCACGTAAAATAAGAAGAACAAAGACCCATGGCCCACCTAGAGAAAGATCACGAGAATATAAGCTAGAAAAAAAGTGTGAAACAAGAGGCATTATAATAGAGATGGACAATGCTCATGCTATATATATATATATATTTACACACACACACAAGACTGAGTGTTAGAATAGCAGTATAAGACTGAGACCAAGTCATGGAGGATTCTTTTGTGATTTAACCTCTAGCTTTTGGACAAGGTCCCTGGCACTGGGGGAGGAAACTATGATGTGGCGCTGGAAAGGCTGGATGAAGCCATCGTCCACAGCCTTGTCTACGAAGGCAAGCAGTGAGTTGTAATACCCATCCACATTCAGCAAACCAACCTACCATCACATGCAAAAGAAGAAGAAGAAGAAGAAGAAGAAGAAGAAGAAGAAGAGAGAGAGAGAGAGAGAGAGAGAGAAAGTCTCAGTTTGGTCTTCTTTGTGCAGTTGGATAGGGGATAAATAATATTGACAGATTGGATTCGATTGGAAGGGATTACAGGTTTGCTGTGGATGCCGAGCTGGGCCCAACTTATCACCTCCAGCAGCTCCTCCAACGTGCCATACCCACCTAAAATGAGAAAATATAAACATATACCTAGTTCTAGAATCTAGGAAGGAGGAAACAAAGACACTAAGAAATAACTGGAAGGCAGGATAAAACCAGGCAAGGCAATGAAAGCGTCAGAGTGTTGAGCCATCTCTGCCTTCCTTTGATGCATGCTTGCAACTGCTTTAACCTCTCCTACCGTCTCCCCAGTGATCTGCTGATCAAATATAGTTAATCTTAGCTAAAAAATAGATGGCATTTAGATGGAAAGCAAAAAAGGATCCAGAATCAGACCTCTTTGTGCATTAGAGTTCGGGGAATGATGCTGAAATGAAGAAAAGGTTTATAAGAGAGAATTCAAAAGGGAAGAAGAATGAACAAATAGGAGACATACTGAAGTTAGATCATGAGGGGAAAAAACTTGGGTAACTCCTCACCCAATAACGTGGCCACCTCCACTGTGGACGGCTCCAGAGACGAGTCCCATGAGACCCGCGTTCCCACCTCCATAGACTAAATCCACCTTTCTAGCTACCTGCACGCCGCCAGGCTTATTTGATCAACATATAATCTACCAGATAAATAAAAGACGGCCACCAAAAGAGAGACAAAAAATACAAGAGGAAAAGATCGAACCAAAATAATGCCTACCAGCTCTTTGCCAAGCTCCACAGCAGCGTCTTGGTAGCAGCTCCTCTTCCCGGTGCTGCTGCCGCAGAAGACACACACCCTCTTAAACTTAGATGATCTACCCAACTTGGCTTCCTCCATCTGTAAAAAATAAAAGGAATGGGAATGAAATATGTTATTCACATCACAATATATTGTGGTATATATAAAGAGAGAGAGAGAGAGAGTACAAAGCAATTACATGATTTCATAATTGATGAAAATGAGTATGGTATGTTATCCCTGCTAGACATGGTATATAGTTTTATAATATTCCATGATGGGCGGGATGTGTGTGATGATCGATCTCGCAAAGTTGAGTAATAGGTATACATGGTAAATAATCCCATGGCTATTAACATGATTGATAAAATTATAATATTATAGATATATAATATTTATAAAAAAAATATATTATGCTTTTCGTGCACATGAAATAACTCTGGTGGGCTTTTACATATTTGAGCTCTAATATGTACCTCTATATTAGGGAGCAGTGGAAGCATCAAAGTTCCAATATCACTCTTAACTGATATGGTGGGAGAGAATAGGAGAGAGTAGATAGATTGTAACAGTCTAATATTATTTCATAATTGTTCTTATCTGTTGGACGAGCCGTTTCATAAGTATAGTTATATAGTGATGCTTGACATACCGCTTATGTAAACATACTAGAACATCCAAGAGACAATTATTATTAACATTTTCGTGGAAGGTAACTCATATGACTCTGTACTTACCATGTTATTTGACTTACACTATTGATTTGTTGACTCTTTGGCCACGTCACTTAAAATCTCTTGTAGAATAATATGTAGGTTGACTGGAATGAGATGATTATTAAATTTGATGTAATGTTCAACATCTATTGAATTCCCCAAAAAAAAAAATGCTAGAAAAGAAGCATTCACAAATTTGTAGAAGAGAACCGTACGCAAATAACCTTCTTCCCAGCTCTAATTGCTTCCTCTCTAAGTTTTACCCCTCCCTTTCTCTCGCCCACCAGCTAACTTCCCCTTATCTTTGCCTCAGAAGTTGGAACAGCAGTTCTCGCTCTCGCCATCCAAAAAGTGGTCGAAAAAGAAGCTAGCCGTGTCATATAGCACCCTTTCTCTGTCCAGCTGCACCTCGAGACAAAAACTAGAGAGAGAGAGAGAGAGAGGGGAGGAGGAGGAGCTTCTGGGGAAAAGAGTTTAATCCGCCTACGTAAATACTTTCTTATGTAGTACTTATGAAATTTCAAAAGCAAAGCAAAAGAATATTAAAGAACAACTTAAAGGCAAGAAAAGATACCTGAGAAGGACATTCCCTTCCACTCTCCCCCATGCTTTGAAATCCCACCACCGTTTCTCCGAGCTCATCCCTTGGGCTTAGCACGCAAGCAATCATGCTTTCACTCGTGTCGGCAGTTCATTTCTCTTGCAAACTCCCGCACTTAGTGTTTCAGACTACTTCACGGTCCTAATGTCGCCTTGTCTGACTCCCTTTACCTCATAATCTTAGCTAAAACATTGCCTATGGAAGCTACGTCCTCGGGCAAGTAACCTGCCGCCACGTAAACACCAGCAGCCCTGTTGGTCGATAGGGAAAGGGTCCCTGTTGACAGATACCAGGAAGAAAGTGGTATCATTCATATGCCTCACTGTGGCATGGGAATAGAGAAAAAGGTGTGCATGGATGGCTCGTTCTATCTCCTGCGTGTAGGCCATGTTTAATGCTGGGGATGCTGGGCTGATCAAGGGATGGTATCATCTGATTAGCTGCAGCTCTTTTTCTTCTTGCAGTGGGCCAAAAGCACCGTCAGGATTCCCTTGCATTTATGGTTCAAAAAATCATTGATTAGAATAATTCTATCATATATATCTTGCACCATCCAATAACAAACTAGCATATCATTCAAAAAAAATAATTTTTTTCTCATTTAAAATAATAAAAATATTTTTTTTTCATTTAAATGTTCAAACAAGTATGGATAGCAGTGCATCTTTTTATTTTTTTAGATGATGTGTTGGTTTATTATTGGGCGGTGCAATTAGAACTGTTCTGACTAATAAATTTTTATTTGATTCTGGTTTGGTTTGTTGTCTAGTTTTGTTTATATTTACCACGGTTACGTAAGGTTACATAAGGTTATTCTGAGGAGAGGTATTGCTCTTGCGAGCTATAGCACCACCCAGGCAAAGCGACACAATTCCAGTGCTGTGAACCAGAATTCGGATGGGCATCAGAGTTGTGGTCATAAAGGGATGCAAAAGTTTGCCTGGCCTGTCTCAGTCCATTATCGTTGTTTGTTACAGTGCCAAAATGTGGCAGGCAATGAGTAGCATGTGGCAAGTTAAGTTATGTATTTATTCGTTTCTTATTCTATAAAATAATAAAATATAATTTTGGAAGTATTCTGATTCTTTATGAAATATTTATTCACTTCAATGCTTGATGATATGATTAAAATAAATTGAAATATCATTGATTGGTTGAATTGTAACCTGGTAATCTGCTAGTTTTGATCTCATGCACGCATCTAAGATTTAAGGAAGGGCAGGTTATAATTTCTTATTACGTTATATCCTGGATATCTTACAACTTATTTCTATAACCTTGTGGTTTAGATATGCTTTTGTATCCATTTTTTTTTTTATCTGTTTAAATATATGATTAATGATAGATGAGCTAGGCATCAATTTAGTGGCCATAATCATCCTGAAGATTCTAGTTTCCAGTTTTGTGGTGTATCTCGAAATGATTATGCTTAGTTAAATTATGAAGTGAGCCATCGCCTTCTGTTAACAGACAAATGGCATACTTAAGCTTGGGTAATTGTTTCGTATGGTTAATGTGGGTTTGGCTTGTATTTTTTGTGCCAAAGAATAATTGATCCTTTTTGAAAGTATCAACCATTAGATCATGTCTTACGTAACACGCAAAGCGCTTTGAAATTTTTTTTTTTTTTTCATTTTTCTCCATGGATCTTGTAATAGCTATTGCACGATCCAATAATGCACATTAAGAAAAAAAGGTGAATTATTATTTCATACGAAAGATCCAGTCTGAACCCAGTTAATGTGGTAGAGATAACTAGAACAATTGATGACCAAAAATGTTTCTCATGCTAATTAATCACCATCACAAGTCCACACTTCAAAACCAATCTTGCCAGTTGATATACACACTTAGAACGGTTGGGATGAAACTGATAGAATACATTTTTACCAGAAAAAAAAAAAAAAAAACTGATAGAATACACAGATGAAGGGAGACATCACTTTTAGATCAATAACATCATGATTAAAACTTCAAAAAAAAATTGTTGTTTTTGGATCTCGTCATGTTCTTTGGTACCAAACTTCAGGTTGGCAGTTCAGCACTTAGTAGTCAGATTCATGCACCCATGACTTCTGGTGCTCGTTAAACAGCACGAGACATCTTGCCGTGATCATCCCTGTCAGAACCGCACGTCATCACATCCGAAACTGTCGGGTTCTGCCACGTCAGCCATGGTAAATTTCACGAGATTATACTGACGGCTCTTAAGATGCCCGAAGTAGCATCAAAACTTGTTCCCTTTACGATGACTCATCAACATGGCCATTGCCTAAATTATCCATTAATATTTGGATGAATGCAGCTGTTGCCGCTCCAAATCCAACCAGGATGAACAGATAGATATTCGTTGCTAGAATAGATTTGTAATTATAGAAAACAATCAGAGATTTGTTAGATGGACCCGACGAAGATCCTCCAATACTTATAAGACTGAAATCTGATGATCACAGATTGGATAACGGTATTATCCATATCTATATTTATTTTGTTTGAAAGAATATATGTATGAATATCGATGTTAATCAAATGTAAAGATCCATATCTATTAAAAAAATATGAATATAAATCAGAAATCGAAATATGGATGTAATTTGGATAATTAAACTTTATTATCATAAAATCAAAAATATTATCAAGTGGATAGCCATTTATTTTACTTAAATTTTTTTGAGTATTATATAAAAATTAAATAAAATTAAAAATAAATTTATATATTCGGATCCACATCAAAAAGTTGTCTATCCATATCCATTTATTTGATTGATATGGATGGAGATAGTAGTTGGATGCTAGAATTTTTATTCATATCCAAATAGATTTGAATTCGAAAATAGATTCGAATAGATACTTTCACTCTAAATATTTAAGTCAGAAAGAATTTTAAGAGAAAATAGAAAATATAAAAAAAAAAAATGATATAAGGGGTTTCTTTCGCCCTATCTTAGAATTCTTTATACCTAGTATTTATAGGTCACAAGATTATCAGACAAGCAACTGAAATTTTTCCTCATCTGCTAATTGGAAATGATAAAAATATGTCTTATTAGATGCATTATAATTTGAATACTTGCATTATCTGTTGATCGGTTACGATATATCATTTTAGATGGGTTGAAATCATATCATATTATAATTATTGAGTGATTATTAAGAGATTTATTTAGTAGTTGATTTCGTTAGATACGTATTGTCGTTTGATTCGCCGAGCTGAGAGGATGAAAATTTTAGAAAGATGATCTGACCTATATAAATCCCACTACTAGTTTTAGTTAAAAAAATTATTAATTTGCTGGCGGGATGGTTATGGGTCCTGGTAGTCTCGGCCTTTAGCAGGTCAAGTCTGAGGCCGAGTGGCGTCTGGGTCCGGCTGGTAACGCGGCGTGGGCTCCCATTGCGGGAAATTATGGCGGGGAATCGGGAGAACAGCCTCAGATATTGACACGTCGCTCTTTCTTGCATTGGTATCGACCTTGGTGTGTCTCTTCCATGTACCTTCTTTAATTCGTCACGGAATGCACTTAGTTTGGGTACATTGAATGCAATATGGGCAGGGTCTGAGTACTCCTTCAGAGATCTCAGAGACGGTGTTGGACGTGGAACCTTTTTTTTTTTTTTTTTCTCTTTTGGAAGGGAATCTTATGAGCAAATTTATTTAGAAAATCATGCGGATGTATTTAGAAACTGGAGAGAGTTGCTTTTCTTCACTGTAGTTTGGATATGTTCATAGGTTTTTTATGTATAAAATTAGTTGTTGGATATCAGTGAGTTAAGTTTGATAGTGCTCTCATCCTGGTTTCAACCAGACTTCCTCCGCTTTTAATTAAGAAGAGAGGATAAAAGCTTTTAACAGAACAAAATTTTGGGAAATATTGACTATATTCTCTAATCATGTCTATCAAAACCCTCCTTAAAGATTTAGCTCTGTGGTTTTCAGTGGGCATGCAGCACATATTTGAAATTGATCATAAACCATGTATCAAGACTCCTTATCTGAATTAGCAAACCCTACCACCACTTATGCCCTAGTTTCATGTAAGAAATCATCCATGATTCTAATATATTCACATGGTACATAAAACATTGACAAGTTGACTTAGACCTAATCTACATAAAACATGAGCACTACACCCCTTGCATGGCACCTCATACTAAGATCCTACGATGAATCGTATCAACTTGCCATGTCACATACCCATAATGTATAGAATTTTTATCTTTTATAACAATAGAGTGGGATCCATTGATAAGTTATGAGTTGCATCGATCCTGCGATCTTTTCTGTCTACCAATAAACTATAGTCCAAACCATAGTAGTCCTATATGATTAATCATATATATCACCTTTCAATTTGCACTATTAACTTTTCGGTAGATATATCAGTTGAATAGATAATCATCAGTGTCCGGCAATCTTGCCACATTAGCCCATCTTTTTTTGCTGCAATTTTTTTCTTATTCCCGTGGCTCCAATCGATTCCTGCCTCCCATCCCACATATGCCTCCTCTATTCCCGTCCTATTCCGAGGTGGTCGGGTTCTCACCAAAAATAGCTGAAGCGAATAAACACTGGACCCATTATCCCAGCATTGAATAGGGATCAGACACTGACCCTAAAATTTGGCATGTGAACTAGCACCCAGCCCGGGGTCTCACCAAACTCCACAAAGAACTAGAGAGAGAAGGGTACCGAGGGAGAGAGAGGGGCAAATGATGGAGGGACCAACAGCGAGGAACGAGGCAATGATTAAGGAACGCCGCCAGGAATATCAGGGTCCCTCGTGAGGGTTTCCAATGTAGTGTAGGTACCATCGTTGTTTTTGGTTATTCGGGATAACTACTGTTCCTCGAGTTAAACAAAATGAGATGGGATGACGTTGAAGTGATTCGACGATTTAATACCATCTCTATCCATCTCGATTTCTCTCACTGCCCATTCCCGATAGGTAAGATTTATTCTCTCTCCTGAATCTATATTCGAATGTCATTAAGGGGATGTCTGTTTGGGAGAAACGAAGGTCTGATATAGGAATCGAATCCATAACTCTTATGTCAATCCATTTAGTTGAGAAAAATTTTATTCAGATTTTAATTTTAAAATAAAATGAAAATAATTTAATCTATCTAAAATTATTCAATCCTCACTCTCTTTTATAGATTCAAATTTTTATTTCGACTCCGATTTTGATCGTGAACCAACATTTAAAAAAGTGCTTGGTTCGTAACTGAAATGAAAATCGAAATGAATTAGAATAGAAATCGGAATGACAAAGTATCCTGAAGCAGCTGGAATGAGAGTCACTCATTTCGATTTCTATTGCAGATCTCCATTCCTCTCCCAATCAAGCACCTTTTAAAATTTTTATTGTTACTGATAAATATTTTTTATGCAGGATGGAATAAACGGTAACATCAGCATTTAATCCTTGTTCTATCTTCTGATGTAGAATTTCTCTTCACATATCCACGATTAGTGTGGGCTATGTCATCATTATTTTCGGTTATGACAAAAATAAGTGCATAACGTTCATTAATGATGAACTTATATCAACAATTATGATAGCTATTTAACTTACTAAACCTCGTCAAAAGTAATGGATTATGATAGAACAATAACAGTATAGTTTATTCAAACTATCATTCATAAGATAAAAAATTTTCAGCTAAAATGAATGAAAGAAATTATTAAACATGATTATTTTCTGCCCTATAATAGCCATTTATATATATATATATATATATATATATATATATATATATATATATATATATATATATATATATATATATATATATATATATATATATATATATGATAATGGCTTTAATTTTTTTGATTAATATATATTGAGAAAATGAATTGACCATCTCTTGTTTTTAGTATTTACTTATATATAAATGCCGTAACAATCAATCCTTCATGATTGGATATTAACGCCGATGGCAATATAAATAAAAAAAAGAGAAAAAAAAAAATGCCAAAATCGCTTTGGATTCCCTTGCACTCAAGGTTGATCTACAATGCTCCTTGATAATAAAGTCAATTCATGGTGACTTGTGACCCTCAATAGCTAACAAATACAGATAGCTAAATAGTCGATGCAATAGTATAGATGGTTGTACTTTGTTTGGAATCAAATCAATACTAACACACCAAATTTTATTAGAACTCTGTAATTAAGTATGCTTGAATAAAAATAGTACTATTGAAATTGGGGACCTTCTGATAAATCCTTGTATTATACATTTTTGTATTTTTTTTTCAATAAAACAATACCTGCTTCCACTTCAAATTTATGAAAAAGGTCCTATTTGGATTTCTCTCTTTTTTTTTTTCTTTTTTTTTTTTTGACTGATGGTAGTCATTGAGTTAGGATAAAAGAAAAAAAAAATTAATGAAAGAGGAATTATTGTTCTGCAATTAGGATGGTCCAGCATTGTCCAATGGTGTATATATAAACAAAAACTAAATCATAAAGTGTACATGAATAAAGCAAAGCTTGGGAACGGAGTAATTGGAACAAAACGTAGAGTGGAGAAACTTGCCTTCCGGTACAATCCCAACACGACCTGTGTTCGGAGTTTGGCCACAAGGCTCACCTTTCCACCATCCACACGGCATCGAGCACGGTTCTTTGGTCCATCCCCAAGACCGCAGCTTAAGATTGGGACCACCCACTAACCTTTCCACCCTAAGTCCAAGGACTCGACCTAGGTCGACTCCTTCCAAATTCCAATACCCTCTTGTTGACCAAGTCTGCTCTAACCTGCCAGCCAAAATGAAGCCGCAAGGTAGCATCATTTGATTGAGACACACATATATAAAATAGACACCCATAGAAATCAAGAGATACCATATGCCCATAACTAGTTAAGATGTACTCATAAGTGATAGATGGAAAAGGAACTCGCAGGCATTAAGAATAGCAACATCTAGTATAGAGATAGAGATGGATAGATAGATAGATAGATAGAGAAAGAGATGAAAATAGAATAAGCAAGTTATTTAATGATTGATTGAATTAGAAAATAATTGATTATTTTCTATGATGAATAATTTTTAGAAAAAAATTGCTACATGATCAGGTATATCCTACAAGGAGGGGAATAATGCTGTCGATTAGGTAGCATTCTTTGTGGTTGAGCACACTGCTAGCGTAGCTTAGAGGTTGTTGGTTGCTGAAATTTTTTGTCATTTAAATGAGTTGATTTTGATGCTCATAATTATATTTACTAGGCTATGGCTTCTTAATAGAGTCGGATTCAATAAAAAAAAAATCATCAAATTTAAATACAAGGCATATGATATATAAATTTAAAATATTTGACTCATATTTATCTAATATGATGTGATGGTCATATAACATTATTCTATTAACGGAGATAGACTATTGGATCACATTGGAATATGTCGATAACTAGAAGGACTAGTTTGATACTTTTTAAAATATAAAAGATATAAGTAAAATTAGACTAAAATTGAGAAAATATTTTTATAATTTTTTTTAAATTTAAATATCATAACAATCTATCCTTCATGATTGGATATTAACTCCAATGGTGATATAAATGTGGTGATTGCATAAGATCATAGAAAAAAGAGGAGAGGAGGAAAACAAGAATGCCGACAATCGCTTTGGATACCTTAGCACTCAAGGTTGATTTACATTGCTCCTTGATAGCAAAGTCAATTCATAATGACTTGTGACCTCAATAAGTGACAGATACAAACAGCTAAATTGTCAATGCAATAATATAGATTGTTGTACTTTGATTGGGATAGATCGCCCCATCACTAACACCCCGAATCCCATTAAAACCCTACAGTTTAGTATGCTTGAATAAAAATGTCAATGAAATGGATGACTTTCTGATAAATCCTTGTGTTACCCCTTTTTAATTTTTTTTTGATAAAACAATACCTGCTTTTGCTTCCAAATTTACAAATAAGGTCCTATTTAGATCTTTCTCTCTCTCTCTCTCTTTTTTTTTTTTGACTGATGGTTGTCACTGAGATAGGATAAAAGAAAAAAAAAAAAAAATTAATGTAAGAGGGATTATTGTTCTGCTTTTAGGATAATCCAGCAATATTGTCCAATTGTGTATATAAACAAAAACTGGATCATAAAGCGCACATGAATAAAGCAAAGCGTGGGAATGAAGTAATCGGAACAAAACCTTGAGTGGTAAAGCATGCCTTCCAATACAATCCCAACACGACGAGTGTTCGGAGTTTGGCCACAAGACCACCTTTCCACCATCCGCACGGCATTGAGCACAGTTCTTGGTCCATCGCCAACACCGCAACTTAAGATTTGGACCACCCACTAATCTTTCCATTCCAAGTCCAAGGACTGGACCTAGGTCGACTCCTTCCAAATTCCAATTCCCTGTTGTTGACCAAGTCTGCTCGAACCTGCCAGCCAAAATGAAGCCGCAAGGTAGCATCATTTGATTGAGACACACATAAAATAGACACCTATGGAAATCAAGAGAAACCATATGCCCATGACTGGTTAAGATGTACCCATAAGTGATAGATGGAAAAGGAACTTGTAGGCATCAAGAATAGCAACATCTAGTGTGTGTGTGTATAGAGAGAGAGAGAGAGAGAGAGAGATGAAAATAGAATAAGTAAGTTATCTAATGATTGATTGTATTATAAAATAATTGATTGTTTTCCATGATAAATAATTTTTAGAAAATAATTACTACCCAATCAGATATATCCTACGAGGATACGAACAATGCAGTTGATTAGGTAGCATTCTTTGTGGCCGAGTATAATGCCAGTGCGGTTTGGAGATTGATTGCTGAAATTTTTTATCATTTAAATGAGTTGATTTTGATGCTTATAATTATATTTAATAAGCTATGGCATCTTAGTGGAGTCGGATTCAACAAAAAAACATAAATTTAAATATAAATACAATAATACGATGCATAAATTTAAAATATTTGATTCATATTTATCTAATATCTTATATATTTTGATTCATTTAGACTACAATCTCTCACATTTAGATTTAAAAATAAAATTACTAGAAAATTTTAAATATATCATTTGAGTATATGAAAATCCTGGGATGTATATTTAGCTCCAGATTGATTATTCGTTAAAAAATTTTGTATACTTATACGAAGCTAGCTACTCATTTAGATGAAATTTGATACAATATAAGTATTTAAAAAATATTTTTTCTGACCAAGTCAATAATTATATATTTTTTATACAAAATCATCATATCATTCAGCGAACCCCAAGCAGCAACGTGGCCATATGTCTGTGCAGAACGAGAGGGATAGCCAGCTGTTACGTGTACTACTTTTCGCTGAAAGCTCTATCAGTGAAGAGTAGATAAGGATGCTACGTAGTTGGTTGTCAGGGTGAAGGACAGAGAGTTGAGTGGATTAGGTTCAAGGGAAGGCCCGGCCGCCCAGATGTCCCAAGTTTTCTTCCAACTTTGCTTTCCTGAAGGTGTGGAAGGTGTCACAAATCCCACAGAAGTATGCGAAGAAAAACGAAGCCAGTCAATGTGCTTCCGTAGTTCTATTGGCCATAGTACGTTACCTTTCCAAGAGGGCTCAACCCCGTTGGGGTGTTCCTTGTGGAAACGGCAACTTGCTTTGGCGACCAACAAAGAGAGAACGTTCTTGGCACTAGTTCCCAAGTCCTAAAAGATTCTGAGGCCTTTGGGATATGGAGGCAGTTTTTTTTTTTTTTTTTTAATAAGCAATGGAGGCAGAACTTTGACTTCTTAGAATAAGATTGTGTTGGTAATATCTTCATCTCAACTTCATAGAAATTCATTTGTTATTTCTCTTGTATATTGTCAATCATATACATATGATGGTGATGACGATGATTATCTCACAATATTAAAGTAAAATTTTTTTTTATAATATTCTTTTTCTATATATATTTTTCTTTTCTATAGACTGAATTTTGATCGGGTATATGCATGATCCAAAGCAATGTATTCAAATGCTTATCATTTTAACGGATAATTCGTGCCAACATGAATTGATATCTTTTCCTGTCTCGATGGAGATGGTAGATCAAGAAAAATAAAAGTCAAGAGATTTGGAGATGATATGTAAGAACGAAGACATTGATCTTAAGTGATTTCAATTTTGGGAGATTGCGCTCTATCTAGTTGATCTAACTGGTTAATGGAGCTTTGTATAAATAAGCTATCAACAATGATGGTATGAAACTCACTATGCCAGTCTAAAATTGCCGATCTAAAATTTAGAAGGTAGTGTCAAACCATGAAAAGGTTCAGATAATATATTGATGCTATATTAATCAATATTACAAAATGCATCAAGAGTGTCAACTGGTTCCGTTGGTGGTGAGTGAGAACATAACCGAGCCCCACGGGGACTCGATTTTGATGAATGGGGTCCGAGTAGAGTCCGGCCCAGCATGATACAATACTGCCCAAATAAGTTGGATCAGATTTGGGCTTGGGCTTCTGGATCAGAGACACTGACCGCATATTTTATTGAATGTGTATGACTTAATATTTATATTTGTGTCAGCCACCTCACCAATCTACTCTCGAGGAGGCAAGCAGGGCATCCATCAACTGGCTATCCAAGAGGCATGGAGGATTTCTTGGAGTCAATAGCATGAAGTTTTAATAGAGGTCATGGTTTTCCCTTTTGTTACTCGGACATAAGCCTACAAAATGGGCTAAGTTAGTGGTTAATGGGCTTTCTTCTGCCAACAACTTACGTTGTCATGCGTTGAGGCGTATAAAATGAGTAAATCCCCAAGTTTTACCTCGCTGTTATTTTGTCCGTTTTCATATTAAATAAATTATAAAAGTATGAGCTACATGCCGTGGAACAACGAAATACTTCATCTTTTCACTAGTAACTCATTCGAACAATGCAATTTTGATGATAAATTAAAAGATTTATTGGAAGTCTAAAATATTTTCTTTGGGCGTTCACGTAGCAAATTTTACATGCAACTAATGTGATTCATGCAATTTTGATGACCAATTATTAGGTTTTCTAGTGACAGTACTTGTTATGCTTTGTTATCTAAATTATTTAGCTGCAACTGTAACATTATGTGTAATATTATTAACAATTGTGTTATGTTCCAACATTGAGATGTTGGAAGAAATCAATATCTTTCTTTTCCCAAAATTTTTAAAGAGGTTTAAGACAGAAATTTTCTTTTCCTTCGGTTCATGTTCAAAATAAAAGTTGAATCATGATTTATTATAAGAGACTATATTGATATTAAATGACAAGAAGTAATAAATGATTAAAGAGTTAAAAATTTGTTTGTTTCAATGCATTCTTTTTACGTGGTACAAAAACTAAATTTTCAATTTGAAGAAATTAGATGGATGAGTGAATCCTAATGATGGAATCTTTTATTAATCTCCTAGTTAAAAATAGATAAAATATAAAATAAATACTTAGACAGGCAAGCAATGACAACATATGGATTTTAGATGGTTAAAAAAAAAAGTTTGAGGCCCGAAAAAAATTGGAAATATACGGTGACTCTATGTTCAGATAAAATAATGACGGTCGGCTGTTATTGTATTAATTATTTAATTAAATCGATATATGCATCGATAGTAATTGTGTCATCAAGTGATAAATTTTTTTTTTTACTGATATGATTGTATTTTACTTAAAATAAGTTGGTGATTGACTGTTTTTTTCTGGTAAGGAGAAAATTTTGTTTTTAATCTTGCCAATTACAACTATTGAAGGAGTTAAAAAAATAGAAAAGAAATGATAAAATATATTTATTATAAATTTTGAGATATTTTTGAGGTATACATTTGAAAAATCTTTACACAGAATAAAATTAAATAATCAAACATTTTATTGATATGCATGTTCATGCAGACTACATAGACACCGTAATTGATTACATTATTACTCATTAGTATCATCTTCTCACAAGCCACACTAAAGGAGGAGTACGACTGTAATCATAGAATAAAAGCTGCTTTCGAGGTGCCCTCCACCTCCTCACACTTTATTGCTTTTATGATAGCTGGCATGATGGTTTTTACCATATTCCCCTCTGTCCGTCTCACTTTGCTTTCGTTTCTTCGACTTCCATAGTTTTCTCTGGTGCTACTGGTGATGTGTCTTTCCCACTCCCTTCACCAGTCTCTGCCCGAGTCTTCTCCTGTAGTTCCTTTTTCTTCTTTGCCTTAGATTTAGACTCCCCATCCTTGTTTGATTTTATTAAAAAATATTTCAATAGAACAGGAGTAATAAAAGCATTGCAAGTGTCCTAACTACATAAGCATTAATATATAGAGCGCAGATCCTCTTCAATGTATTATAAGGCACTGACCGTAGAATAGACGGCTTGCAAACAATATGAGCACAGATATAACTATGCAAATAATATGGTGTACATTATTTGTTAGCCATGCATTTTATGATGAATGGTCAGTGCGATGCACCACAAACATCATGCACATCTCTAATATATATTGTTGCCATTAGATTTTTTGGGTAAAATTAATTAATCATTAGCCATCCGACTACTCTACTCATCATCAATCCCAAAGATATAAAGGATTTAGTTGCTCTTTTAATTATATCTTTGATGGCTGTTGCCATCTTTTACATCAAAATGAAAAAGAAAAGAAAAGGTATCATTTGCATAATTAAAATAATCATCTACAATAGTCTTGTGTTCCAAAGATAAAATATGCGGTGACCAGAAATATGGCAATAATGTTGTCCCATTTTTATAGGCCTGAACACTTGAGGCCAAAATTGACCGAGCCTGTAAAATTAATCAAACATTAACCTTCTTTTTTATATTTTAAAAAGGAAAACTCACAGCAATAGATTAAATACTTCGCAAACAGGGTTGTAGCTTAGTGTGGAATGAGGTTTGATGCATCTCAAACTTAAATGACATGTGAAATTGATTTTTTTTTTTTTTTTTATGGTTGTAATATGAAAACTTTTTGTTTATTTCTCGCTATACAAATTACACAAGCAAGGGAAAATCATGGTGTGTCATCAAAAAAGATGCCAATGTAAATTCATGGGAAAAAAAGTGAATGAGTTTTTGCATTTCATTTGTGAATAAATACTACCTGACCAGATTTAGAATCATCGCCGGAGTCAGCATCAGATTTAGAGTCACCGCCGGACTCCGACCCGGAGGCAGAGTCATTGCTCTTACATTCCAGCTTGTCAAGACTTTTTTTGGGAACCTCCACTCCTTCCTTGTTTTTCTTGCTAAGCTTCTCTTTAATCTGATTCATTAACCCCTTCTTCTTCTTCTTCTTCTTATCCTTCTTCACTGCTTTGCTGCTTGACTGTGTTCAAGAAAAGAATGCCGATTAAGCAGTCCAAATTAATTTTATTAATGGTGTAAGAACTTTAAGAGCTTGATTGAATAACTTAATGGCTCAACTATTTCTGTTGTTTATTCAGTTCAAAATGATAAATTAAGCCCTATCTTCTGAATCTTTCATTTCTGTAGTACTTAATGATGGCTATAACTCTAGATCAATTTACTGGTTTTTATTATTATTGAAAGAAAGAAAAAATGAAACAAATAAAAGGTCAAATAGGTTCTTTTAATGGTCATAATTACTTATCTCTCTGAGAATAGGATTTTAAAAAATTAAGACAATGTACTTGGCTATCCTACTTCTTTCATGTCTAGGTAGTATAGAAGTAGTGGTTTAAACATTCTCAGTGTTGCATCATCAAAAGAGAAGGCAAAAATATACAATCTATACTATGGCTTGAAGTTTTGTTTCCTTGTTATTATAAGTAAATCTTACTTTGCCGGAATCGGAATCAGAATCGGAGGCAGAGTCTGAGACGGAGTCATCAGCAGAGTCAGAGGCAGAGTCATCAGCGGAGACAGAGTCGTCAGCAGAGGCGGAGTCGTCGTCGGAGGCTGAGGCCGAGGCAGAGTCCGAGCTATCACCTAGGAGTTTTTTTTCCTTCTTCTCCCCACCTGCTGCCTTCTTATCCTCCTTTTCTCCATCCAACTTATTACCACCACTTGCCTGTATCCAAGCAGAATGGCAGTAGCCACCAATTCATAGTAGCTTCAACTGTGATAATTGCAGTAGGACAACAAATTCCAACCACATTCCTAGAAAGAATAAAGGAATATAATGCATATGTTTTAACGAGCGAATCTTACCGAGTCTTTTTCAGGACTAGAACCAGAGCCAGGGACGTCAGCCTTGAGCTTTTCAGGAGCACTATTCTTCTTATCCTGAGCTTGTTCAGTAGGAGAATTCTGCATGATATCCTTCGCCTTTCCATCAACTGGCTCTACTGGGCTGCTACCAGTGATGATGGGCATCTGCTCTGCCATTGAAGTTTCTTGCTTCCCAAATCACTAGTAACAAGGTGGTGGAATGAAGCACTCCTTAGAACTCGAGGTATTTTATGGGTTTCAAAGCAATAGTCTTGGGTATATATCGGCTAGCTTGGGGTCCAAATGTGGACTAACTCCATGTGAAGACACGTTGCTTCTAAGTAGGCATGATTATCGAGTCCAAGGAAATGAACTAATAATGGAGATACTAAGAGAATAGATCAAAACGATGAAGCAAAATATGTAAACAAAAAAAAAAAACAATGAAGCAAAGGATGGTTTGGATAACCAACCATAGGAGAATCACTAACGAAGAAAAAATAGAGACATTAATGTGATGGGGTCAAGCAAAACTCTGGGAGATCAACAAAATATTTGGACGTTCAAGATTCATGCAATGATCGATCGTTTACAGACCAGCATGTATTCAAGATTCGTGTTGGTCCTACCAGGATAACATTGTTAAAGCATCTCTTTAACATGAGTGCACTGGGATGCCACCACCATTGTACCAAGTAGATAACGACAACTCGTTCAAAGTGTTGGTTTTTGGTACATGAAGAATGATTGCTCAAAAAGTGGATAAAATATTGCAATATATAATGGAATGCTCGACTTCCTTATGAATTAGTCTGTCCGTAAGTGTCGGATAGCTAACAAATGAGTAGAATTCTAGCTTTGGATGCCACAAATAATGAAATTGCCATATGCACTCCGTAGATCTAGTTATCTTTGGAATAATCATGAAATATGCACATGAAAAGGGTGAGCTTCTTGCCTTGAGATGTAGGCTACTTAGGTCTTCTGTGCAGTCAAAACATTCTTTGCTCTAATGAGGCTGCAGACCGATGCAAATTAATGTTTGGGTGTCGTAACATTTGAATTCCTTGGTGAAGAAACATCTTTAGGGCAGGGAGTAGAGTGAGTTAGATTGAGTCTCGACATGAGATGGGTTTGATCCATGTTTGAATTGGATCAATATATTTAATCCACGTTTTGATCTACCAAATGATATGAAAAATTTATTATAGAGTAAATTATAGAAACACCCCTCATCTTTAGTATAATTTTACTTACATCCTGTCGATTTTAAAAATATCAAACTAATCCTTCAGTTTTTTTTAGATATTCTAATATCGTCCTACTATTTATTTTCATTAACAGAATGATATCACATGATTATTACATGATACTATTAATTTTATAAAATGATCAAACTACTCTTATCTCATCTCCTCCCTCCTCCTTTCTCTGTGATTGCTCCCTTTCTTCATTTTCGGCATCAATGTCTCTCATTCTTCCTCCTTCCCCATCCTCTTCTTCCTCTATTAGGAACTTGAGTTCGGCCCTATACGCAGCAAGATGTGAACAATAGCGGGAGGAAGAAAGAAAGAACAACCAATTACATCACACAAGAATATAGAGACTTATGTGGTTTGGAGTCTCTTGCTCCTACGTCGATGGGCGCATAGAAAATTTTCACTATATAATTAGAAAGTTTATAAGAGTACAAGAGATGGGGAAGCAACTCTCTCTCACACGCCCTCTTTTCTACACAGCACAGCCACCGGCTCTTATACATTTAATACCCAATGATTATCTATTTATACGAAGGATTAGGGTTAACAACTGGCAGGAATATTTGAATCCACGACTATCAACCGTAACGCACAAATAAGACTCGGATTAAGAGGATGGATCATGCTCCACAATCCGAACGTGCATCCTCCTTGTCCCTTTCTTTTTCTCATCATCTTTCTCCTCCAAACTGACCCATGAAGCCTCTTCCTCCATGGCGACTCTCTCTATCTTCGTCCATTCCTCACTGATGTCCCTTTCTTTTTTCTCATTTCCTTTTTTCTTATGTACTTTTTCTTCTCCTCCTCCAAGCTGCCCCACGAGCCCTCCTCTTCACAGTGACTCCTGACACCTCCACCCACCTTGTTGGTGACCCCTCCTCCCACTCTTTCTTTCCCACTCCTCCTCCTCGTCCAAACCTGCCCATGTCCCTCTCCATGTTAGCTCTCTCCACCTCCATACTTTCCTCATCGATGACTTCTCTTTCCCCCTCCCCTTCCTCATCACCTACTTCTCCCCTGTTGCCCAGCTATGCAACCCAAGAGGGGGGGGGATGAATTGAATTTTTAAAATTTTAAAGTTAATTTAGAACCACAAGGATTAAGTAATACTAAGCAAGGTATATGTAGTGAGTGATTTAAGCAAGGTGTAGCAATAAGATGCAAGAATGCAAGAAAGTAAATAAATTTAGGAAGAGAGCAAATAAGCACGCCACAAACAATCAAGATTTATAGTGGTTCGGTGCCAACTTTGCACCTACATCCACTTCCCAAGCTTTTACTTGGGAATTCAAATCCACTAAACCGTATTCAACAAGAATACAACATCGGTACCTCCGACTCTAGCTATCTCAAGTTAGAACACTTATTCTCGGGTACAAGCCAGTCCAATACAATCTGATTCAAGGTGCAGACCAACCTTTTCAAGTTTTGAAACCCTTTCAAAACTAAAAAAATAAGACAAAACAGAGTATATGAGTTAATCATACGAAAATATAAATTTAGCTTCTTTAATGAGCAAATAAAATTTTAAATACACTTTACACAATATGAAGGAAGCTTTTCTGATTTTTCTCAAGGTGGTTAAAGACTTGAATGAGCTTTTGAGGGGTTGGTGAACTTGAATTGAAAGCTTTTTTTGCTTAAAGAAGTCTTTTTGCTTAGGGCTGAAATGAATGCTTGAAAAATCTTTTTTTTTCCTTCTTTTAGTACCTTTTTATCTTCAATAGATGCTAGAGATAAATTTGGACTGAAAATAGAGCCGTTGGAGATCATTAAAAGAGCATTAAATGCTGTCAAAAAGAGTTGAAAACTAGCCGTTACGAAAGTTTTTCTCATCACAAAGGGTCAACTCATGGGGTCGACCTCTGTGGTACAGAACAGAAACTGATTATTCTGCAACTTTGACTTGCACAGCAACAGAGATCGACTCATGGGGTCATCCCCTTTGGGTGTGCCAGCCAGAAATGACGTGCCGTTCAGCCTCTTTTGACAGGAGTCGACCTAGAGGGTCGATCCGATTCTTTAAACTTGAATTTCTCTCAACATATCCATCAAAAAAGTATGAAATCGCCTCTAATAGATCACAAATATTCTGTTCTTGCTCTTGAAACTTTCGAATCAGAACTTGATAAAATTACGATTTTATCTCTGAAATATAATAAATCTTTTTTCAAATCAAAATCATTAGTAATCCCCTCAAATATTTTGTAATCATCAAAATCAATTCAAGGAGCAACAATCTCTCCCTTTTTGATGATGACAAAATATTTGAGTAAAAGCAAAATATAACATATAACATATATAAAGCATTGATTAAGAATTTCAAATTTATGAAGATGCATCACTTAAATATTATAGTCAATTATTGAATAGTAAGCATCATGAGTAGTTTGAAGATTAGTTTTAAGATAGCTTATAAGATTATTTTTTTTTGATAAATTTGCTTTGATAATTTTGCTTATTGCTCAATTTTAGATAATTTTACTTATTGCTCGATTTTATTTCTCTACTCTCCCTTTTTGACAACATCAATTAAGATCAGTTCTTCCACTTTTTAAGGAAAAAAAATAAAAGAGGCTCCCCCTCACTATAGCAATCATAAAGGACATTTCAATTTGCTCATATGGAAGATATTGCCATTCATAATAAGCATTCTTCATATCACAAAATTGAGACATTTTAATTGAGATCATTAAAAAAAATAATAATAATAATCCAAAGACATTCATAGAAGATAAAAGCATATATATATATATCCAAAATGTGACATGTGTGTCACAATACATACGAGTCAAGTCAAAGTACATAGGTCATACAAAAGTCATGGATAACAAAAAAAAAAAAACTATCCATGAGTCAATCAGCTAACAATTACAAAGGTCATAAGCTAGAACCTAGACATAAAAAACTAACTATGCTAGATCTAATAGATCTCATGGCTAGAGGCATCAGAAGAGTCAGAGATATGATGAGGAGACTTAGGATCAAAGTCACGGGCACGTCCTCGACCTCATCTACCTCGATCACGGGTAGAAGTACTGGCACGAGCAGAAGGACGAGAAGATCCTGGAGCCTGAAAAGCTATGGACTGTGCTAGGAGAGAAAGTCTGATGGTGTCTAATTGTTTCACAGCTCTCGTCATGGACTGCATCAAAGCACCAATCTGAGTAGAGACAGTCTTACTGGAGCCCCTGATCTCTCTCCTCAAAAAATCAAATCCATTCTGCAAAACTCCTTGAAGCCTAGCCGCCTCTGCAGACAGGTGGGAGATCTTCATGATGTCCTCATGCGGCTGGAGATGGACTAAGGCTAATATCTGTCTCTGCAAATTTAAAACTCTGTCCGTCAGTCTCAGAACATATCCCTCAAGCTCCTCAAGTCGTACGGACTGAGCTGTAAGCATCTGAAAGATAGTAGAGATATGAGGAATCAAGGTCTGGTCTGAAACAGCCTAAGATGTCATCCTCTGAGCAAAGCTTGAGGTGGCGAACTGTTGAGATAAAATAGAAGCAACATGCTGGGATATCAACTCAATCTGATCATCTATAAGTCTGACCTCTGAAGGATCTATTCTACTCCCAAACTGTGGTACAGAAACATGCCTCCTCACAGACTCTGAGGGACCAGCCTCGTGATCAGACACGAACTGAATATTAGGAGATACCCTATGATCACAAGGAGGTGAAGATGGTCCTTCCTCCTCTGCTCTCTTTTCAGCTCTCTCCTCAACACCCTTCGACCAACCGCCATCAGTCTCTGAGAAACCCATACGGTGCAGTGTGTGGCAGTTGATTGTGTCAGAGTGTGATAACTTGGTGACTGCCTCCCCCTCAAAATAGATTTCGAACCTCCTAAAGATCAAGGTGAGTGCCATACCATAAGGCAGGTGAGTCTTAGACCTATTTAGAGTTTCTTTCATGGTCTCAAACATCAGAGTAGGAAGGTTCAGCAGGGTCTCGATGATCATATGGTACATGATGCATATGTCCCTACCAGATAAGAGGTTATGTCTGCCACTCTTAGGGACAAACAGTTTGGTTACCATGTGATATAAAAGTCTCATCTCAATCAAAAGAATTTTTGCTTCTAATTTATTCAAGTTTTCAGTAAATGCCATCTCTAAGATAGCACTTAATCCTTCTTTGATTGGGAGCTCCATATGAGTATAGCCTTGACAAGATAAGTGTAAGATTTGTCCCAAGTGCAATGGATCAAGAACTATGTTAGCTCCTTTCATCAAAAATTTTACTATTCCATTGCAGTAACTCAAATTTAAATAGAATTCTCTGACCAAATCAACATAAGTATTTTCTTTTAATAAACAGTAAAACTTCCATCATTGATTTTTAATCTTTGATCCAATAGAGAATCCTTCTTTTTCAAAAAACTTAAAGTCTATATTCTTTCTGGATTTTACTTTTCGATTAGAGAGAGGTACCTTGCTTGGGCTGAGTGGGGACTGTGTAGAAGTTGGAGCAGGACCTGGAGCAGGGGTTGGAGCAGAAGAGGGCTCGGCTACCATTTTTTTTCTACGCACATCTTCTTCTAACCCTCGAACAAATTTTCTTCTCTGTGGTAGCTTTGATTCGGGAGCCATTTTGGACGGGAGAGACTTGCAAACAGCTTGAAAGATTTGATGAGGGATAGAGTGGAAGGAATTTTAAGGAAAAGTAAAGATTTTGGAGAGATAGATGGTCGGTTTGGAAAAAAGGGTTTGAAGCTAGGATAAGCTCGAACCGCTCCAACGAAGAAGAAAGAGAAGAGAGATTTAAATCCTAAAAGGGGCGATTTAAAGGAGAAAATTCGATAGGAAGAGAGATTTTGAGATGAGAGTGAAGAGGGAGGTGATCTTGTTCGGTGAAATGGGGAAGACAAATGGTAAAGGGGTCGGCTCTTTGCAATCGAAGAAATCTCAATAAAACAGAGTCCGATGGGTTTTAATAAAAAATTACAAGTTTATCCTAGGGTCGACCCTGGAGGTCGACTCATGACAAGAAAAAATTAAAAAAAATGATGAAGAAATTTTGAAAAAGCTTAAAACTTGAAGGGTGTCTATTTGAGAGATTGATCATTTGAAGGATAGTTTTGAGCTTTTAAGAAAGGAGAGATATAAATTTAGCTCAAAAATAAATTGGTTCAATAAATTTTTAGTAAATTAAACTTGGAATCAGAAAGATATTCAAGCTAAAGGATCAAGGATTCCTAATTCTCTCCTAATTTCATAAAATCTATCTTTACTTAAGGCCTTGGTAAAGATGTCAGCCAATTATTTTTCAGTACATACATAATCAAGAATTATATCTTTATTTTGGACATGTTCTCTTATGAAATGATGTCTAATTTTAATATATTTTGATCTAGAATGCTGAATTAAATTTTTAGTTAGATTAATAAGACTAGTGTGATCATATCTTATGGGAGTTTTATTGAGTTTAATGCTAAAGTCCTCAAGTTGTTGCTTAATCTACAGGATTTGAGCACAGCAACTTCCGACTGTAATGTATTCGGCCTCGGCCGTAGACAGTGCTACTGAATTTTTCTTCTTGCTAAACCAAGAGATTAAGTTAACTCTAAAAAATTGGTAAGTTTCACTAATACTTTTTCTATCTAATTTACATCCAGTAAAATCGGTATCTGAATATCCTATTAAGTCAATTGATGAGTTCTTAGAATACCATAATCCTAGAGTTTGTGTATTTTTTAAATATTTAAGAATTCTTTTAAATATATTTAAGTATGATTCTTTTGGATTTGATTGAAAACGAGCACATTGACAAATACTAAACATAATATCTGATCTATTAGCAGTGAAATATAATAAAGAATCAATCATGCCTCTATAAAATTTTGAGTCTATATTTTACCTCCTTCATCCTTGTCAAGCTTACATGATGGGCTCATGGGTGTACCAATTATTTTGGAGCTCTCTATTCCAAATCTTTTCCATAGTTCTCTTATGTACTTGCTTTGGGTGATGGAGATCCCTTCCTTTGTTTATTTGATTTGGAGTCCGAGGAAGAATGTAAGTTCTTCCATCATGCTCATCTCGAACTCCCCCTGCATGAGCTTAAAAAAATTTTGACAAAGAGTTTCATTAGTAGACCCAAATATAATGTCGTCAACGTATATTTGTACAAGTAAGATATCATCATAATTTTTTTTAATGAAAAGGATTGTATCTGTATTTTCTCTTGAAAAATTATTATTAAGTAAGAATTTACCTAACCTTTCATACCAAGCCCTAGGTGCTTGTTTTAAACCATACAATATTTGTTTAATTTAAAAATATGATTAGGAGAAGCATGATTTTCAAAATCGAAATATTGTTCTACATATACTTCTTCAGTAATATAACCATTTAGAAAAGTACTTTTGACATTCATTTGGAATAACTTAAAGTTCATAAAGCATGCATATGCAAGTAAAATTCTAATTGCTTCTAATCTAGCAATAGGTGCAAAGGTCTCATCAAAATCAATTTTCTCTTCTTGATTATAACCCTTTGCAACTAATCTTGCTTTATTCTTAATCACATTTTCATATTCATCTAATTTATACCTATATACCCATTTTGTGCCAATTACAGAATAATTGTTAGGTCTCGATACTAAAGTCCACACATTATTTCTTTTGAATTGATTAAGTTTTTCTTGCATTGCATTTATCCAATTATAATCTTTTTCAGCTTCATCTATAGTTTTAGGTTCAAACTGAAAAACAAATACAAAATGATTATATGCATCTCTAAGTGAAGAACGAGTTCTTACTCTATGTGTAGGATCACCAATGATTAATTCTTTGGGGTGATTGTGATCATACCTCCATTCTTTGGGTAGATCATTTATATCTTGAGGTTGTTCTTATTGTTCTTTACCTTCATCATCTTGTTTGTTTTCATGTTCTTTTTCATTTTGAATCGTTGAGTCTTTTGGGGTGAGCTCCTTCATCCTTTCTATAAGAGGATCTGTATCATCAATAACTTTATACTTTCTTGAAGGAAGATCATTAGTCTCATAAAAAATAACATGTATTGACTCCTCTACTACTAAAGTTCTTTTGTTGAAAACTCTAAAAGCTTTGCTAGAAGAGGAGTAATTTAGAAAAATAGCTTCATCGAATTTTGTATCAAATTTTTTTAATCTCTCTTTATCATTGTTCAAAATAAAATATCGACAACAAAAAATATGAAAAAATATAATGTTTGATTTTCTTCCTTTCCAAAGCTCATAGGGCATTTTCTTTAAAATTCATCTAATTAAAGCATGGTTTAAAATGTAGTATGCCGTGTTAATTGCTTCCGCCCAAAAGTATCTTGGGAGGTGGCTTTCACATAACATGATACGGGCTATTTCTTCAAGGGTTCTATTTTTTTTTCTACTCTTCCATTTTGTTGGGATGTCCTAGGTGCTGAAAAGTTATGGTCAATATCTTTTTTATCACAAAATTTTTCAAAATCTTGAATTTCAAATTCAGTTCCATGATCACTTCGAATATTTTGAATTGAGAAACCATTTTCATTAGTAACTCTTCGATAAAATTTTGAGAACACATGAAAAGTTTCATCCTTATGTGCCAAAAAAAAAAATCCATATAAAATGAGAGAAATCATCAATAATTACAAAGCCATAATATTTTTCACCTAAACTAGTAGTTCTAGTGGGTTCAAATAAATCCATGTGCAATAATTCTAATGGCTTAGAAGTTGAAACAATATTTTTAGATTTGAATGAGATTTTTATTTGTTTATCCAATTGGCATGCATCACAAATTCTATCCTTTTCAAAATTCAATTTAGGTAAATCGGTTACCAATTTTTTTTAATAAGTTTTGAAAGTAAATGCATGCTAATATGTGCAAGTCTACGATGCCAAAACCAACTAGTCTCATTAATTTTGGCATTCAAGGCTACTAGACATTGCATGTTTATCTTGGAAAGATCATTCAAATCTACCATATAAACATTACCATGTCTATGCCCAACAAATTTAATATCTTCATCATTGGGACTAGTTGCTATGCATAATGAAGATTCAAAAATAACTTAGTACCTTTTGTCATAAAATTGACTAATGCTTCATAGATTATGTTTCAAACCATCTACTAATAAAATATTTTCAATATATTTGGAGGGAGTGATATCAATGTTACCTATATCGATGATCTTTTCTTTATCATTGTCTCCAAAGGTAACCATCCCTCCATTTTTTGCATCAAGTGTGATGAATTGAGATTCATCACTGGTCATATGTCTTGAGTACCCGCTATCAAGATACCATTTTTGATTTATTTCTTGGGATGCAAGACACACCTGCATACAAAAATCAAGTTTTCACTTTAGGTATGCAAGTTTTTTTGGATCCTTTTTGGTTAGTCACAATGATTTCTTTTGGAACCCATATTTTCTTCACATTAGAATTTTCAGATTTGCTAGAGAAACATGTATAAGATTTATGTCCTTCTTTACCACATTTAAAGCAAGTAATATTTGAAAACTTATTGCTTGATGAGTTTACATAGATATTTTTTAGAAATTTTTATTTCTTTAAAGGGTTGTAGCCAAGACCGGCTTTATCATAAACGGTCTTTTGATTATCAAGTATCATTTAAAGTTTATTTGAACTTAGAGTGAACTTTTCTACTATAAGTTTTAACTTAGCAATTTTATTTTTTAAGTTTCAATTTTCTTATGTCAAGACAGATTTTTCATTTGAAATAATCTCTTTTTCTTTTAGTAAAGGTTAATTCTTTGATTTCAGTTCTTTGTTCTTTACTCCTAACTTCTTTAGATCATCAACTAGATCATAAAATGCTTCTTGAAGTTCTTCAAAAGTAAAGTCATTAGAAGTTTCAGCATTTATCTCATTTTCATTTGCCATAAGACACAAGTTGGCTTGTTTATGAGACTCTTCTTCTTCGGAGCTTGACTCATCACAATCACTCTATGTAGCCACCATGATCTTTTTCTTGTACTTCTTGAGGTTTTTCTTAAGTTGTGGACATTCGGATCTAAAGTACCCCGACTTCTTACATTCATAACAAATAAGGGGTTGCTCCTTATCCTTCTCCTTGCTATGCTCTCCTTTTGTAGGTGGCCTCTTCCTTATCCCTTATTTTTTTTTCTTCAAAAATCTTTTAAACTTTCTAGTGATGAGGGCCATTTTTTCATCTTTCTCTTCATTTTCTGTTTCTTCGAATTTCTTATCGAGTTGAGTAGTGGACTTGAGGGCGATTGTCTTCTTTTTCTTGACATCTTCTTCTTGATGTTGTTTCATGCTTAGCTCGTGTGTCATTAGCGATCCTAGAAGCTCCTCCAAGGGTAAAACATTCAGATCTTTGGCTTCTTGGATTGCGGTCACTTTGGCCTCCCAAGTCCTTGGTAAAAATCTAAGAATCTTTCTCACAAGATCGCTGTTAGAATAAGACTTACCAAGACTTTTTAGATTATTAATAATATCTGTAAAATGAGTAAATATTTCAGTTATTGACTCATCATGCTCCATTTTAAAGAGTTCATATTTGTGTACAAGCATGTTAATTTTTGATTCTTTAACTTGATTAGTGCTTGCATGCGTTACTTCTAATCTATCCCATATTTTTTTAGCCGACATGCATGTTGAAATGCGATTAAATTTATTAGCATCTAAAGCATAATATAAAACATTCATGGTTTGACATTGAGTTGAGCCATTTTCTTGTCAACCTCATCCCATTCTCTTTTAGATTTGGTTGATTCTACACCATCAATTATCTTAATGGGTATGTGATCCATTAACTATGATACTCCACATATCATAGTCAAATACTTGGATAAAAATTTTCATCCAAGCTTTCCAATAAGTGTAGTTTGACCTATTGAAAAGTGGAGGTCAGTTTGTGGACTGCCCCTCGGCTAGTGAAGCACCAACTTGAGTTGTCATAGATCTTTAGCTTTTTGATGGTTAAATCAAAAAAGAGCTAGAGCACCGAGCTCTGATACCACTTGTTGTCCAGCTATGCAACCCAAGAGGGGGGATGAATTGGATTTTTAAAATTTTAAAGTTAATTTAAAATCACAAGGATTAAGTAATACTAAGCAAGATATATGTAGTGAGTGATTTAAGCAAGGTGTAGCAATAAGATGCAAGAATGCAAGAAGATAAATAAATTTAGGAAGAGAGCAAATAAGCACGCCATAAACAATCAAGATTTATAGTGGTTTGGTGTCAACCTTGTACCTACATCCACTCCTCAAGCTCCTACTTAAGAATTTAAATCCACTAAATCGTATTCAACAAGAATACAATGTCGGTACCTCCGACTCTAGCTATCTCAAACTAGAACACTTATTTTCGGATACAAGCCAACCCAATACAATCCGATTCAAGATTTGGATCAATCTTTTCAAGTTTTGAAATCCTTCCAAAATTAAAAAAATAAGACAAAACAGAGTATATAAGTTAATCACACAAAAATATAAATTTAACTCCTTTAATAAGTAAATAAAATTTTAAATATACTTTACACAACACAAAGGAAGCTTTTCTGATTTTTCTTAAAGTGGTTGAAGACTTGAATGAGCTCTTGAAGGGTTGGTGAACTTGAATTGAAAGCTTCTTTTGCTTGAAGAGGTCTTTTTGCTTAGGGCTGAAATGAATGCTTGAAAAATCTTTCTTTTTTCCTCCTTTTAGTGCCTTTTTATCTTCAATGGATGCTAGAGATAAATTTGGACTAAAAATAGAGCTGTTGGAGATCATTAAAAGAGCATTAAATGCTGTCAAAAAGAGCTGAAAACTAGCCGTTATGAAAATTTTCGTCACAGAGGGTCGATTCATGGGATCGACCTCTTTGGTACAGAACAGAAACTGACTGTTCTGCAATTTTGGCTGGTACAGCAACAGAGATCGACTCATGGGATCGTTTCCTTTGGATGTGCCAGTCAGAAATGACGTGCCGTTCAGCCCCTTTTGACAGGAGTTGACCTAGGGGGTCGATCCAATTCTTTAAACTTGAATTTCTCTCAATATATCCTTCTAAAAAATATGAAATTACCTCCAATAGACCACAAATCTTCTGTTCTTGTTCTTGAGGCTTTCGAATCAGAACTTGATAAAATTACGATTTTACCTCTGAAATACAATAAATCTTTTTTCAAGCTAAAATCATTAGTAATCTCCTCAAATATTTTGTAATCATCAAAATCAATTCAAGGAGCAACATCCCCCTCATCATCCTCTTCCTTCAAGCCGTCCCACAACCTCTCCTTCCTCCTCCTTCCTTTTCTCTTCACTCACTTCTCTTCCTCTTCTTCTAAACCTATCCATGATCCCTCCTCCATAGCGGCTCCCTCCATCTCCTCTTTTTCTTGCTGGCAGCCTCACTTTTTTCCTCCTCTCCTCTCTTCTCACTTACTTCTCCTCCTCGTCTTTCTCTTCCTTAAAGCCCATCCATGGGCACTCTCCCATCACCTTTGTTTCTTCTTCGCCGATGATCCCTCCTTCTCCCTCTCATTCCTCTTAACCACTTCTTTTCTTCCTCCAATCCAGCCTATGAGGTCTTTGACGCACGCCGTCCTCTCACTCCATGCTGACCTCGACGATCTTGTTCTCTCCCTCTATGGCGACTCTCTCCACTTCTCTTTCTTGTTAGTGATTCCTCCTATATGAGCAAAGATATTCTTATTCATTAAAATGAAAAGCTAATAGCATTTGTTGATAAGTGAACAGCAGAACCACATCGGAATATCTCAAAAATTAGATATTTTTTAAAATCAATGAGATAAAAGTAAAATTGGACTAAAGTTGAGGAGGTGTTTCTATATTTTATCCATTATTTTATTCATCTATCAAAATTTTTGGACCGAATCAAATTAGCAATAAGAAGTCATAGATCCCAAGAAATAGATATTTAGATCGGATTGCTTATTTGTAATATAAGCTAATCACATTAAATTCTCTCAAAAAATTTTAACATGTAAAAAAATATTAATATTTTTAATGATATTTAGACATTATCATTAATTTGTGGAGCAAAAAAGGGTTTATATACATTAACTAAGATGGATCGATGTCTAGTCAAAATTGCATGGGGTCAAATTTAAACCCAAGTAATTAGTGATGCCGACACCTAGATTTAAGAAAAATATATCCTACACCACGTGCATCAACACGATCATGTGCACCATGCCAATCTCTATGATGCATTCTTGTGGACTAATCAATGAGATGAGTGAATGATAAATGGAACTCAGAGGAGTCTATCTTGATGATTGATTTGGTGCACAGTCATATGATATATGTGGTGCGAGATATAATTTCCCTAGAACCACCAGCCTTATCAAATAATATAGTTGGCATTTTTATAAATTTATTACTAAAAAAAAAAAACTTGGATGAAGAACACATCAAATTTGTTCAAGGGCAGTTTAGGTTAGTATTGAGTTTCAATGATCAAATCCACCATGTTTCAATAGGGTTAAGATTTTTTATCCAAGCCTGACCTATGTTACTCTGGTGTGAACCACCTGACCCCTAGTCTCATTTTGAACTATCTCAAGGTGTTGATCCTGGTGGCCACTAGAATCTTCACTTTTTTAAAAAAATGCGTCATAATTGTATCAAAAAAACAAAAGCGTCATAAATCTCATGAAGCCATAGTCCATTGCCTTGACTATGTGCCACTAAACGGGTCCCTCAACTAACTCGTCTAGAAGGTTCTTGCTTTACGTGTTGCATCTCTATTGGTTGAAACTCAAACCACTGGACGATTGTATCAGCTTATGCTGAAATTTATCACCCTTTTTCTTTTGATAAACCGAAGTTTACAAAATCAGTCTAAAATAAATATAATCATAAAAATAAAAACTAAAATATCTAACAATTGTGAAGAAAAATCAGATTCTAACTTTGCTATTAGGCATATATATAAAAAAAAAAAATAGAATGTTAGTACAAAATATTAAATATTTACGTGATTTATGGTTTATCTTAGTGGTCATATCTTTCTGTTTGTGAACCAAAAATTTTTAGTTTCAAATATCATATACAATTCTATTTAGCGCCTCTACATATCCTTAGACTTTTGGGCCACATAAATACACAAGTTAGAAAGTTCGGAGAAATGACTCCTTTCCAGAGAGGAGAAGCCGCAGTTTTCGGTGTAACAGCGTACGCAATATTTCACATTGGGACCTCTCAAAAGATGAGATTTCTAATGGCATTACGACATCAATGCTTTTTAGCGCCCTCATATCATTGACCTGAGGGAATGCAAGTGTTGAAAACTAGAGACGGGAGAAGACGGAAGATGAGAGGAAGATGGGATTTCAAAGAAAGGAGAAAAAATTTTTTTTTTTCTTCATATTATAGTATTAGGAGTCTTCTCCATTTTATACAAAAATTTTTATTCTCTTCGATGAAAGATGATAATCTATTCTTGGTTATCCTCTAAATAAAGAATCATTCATGGCTATTACCTAAATAGGAAAAGGCCATGGATGGAAAGACAGGATAGACAAAGCTGTCAACACTCTCCCTCAAGATGAGACGAAAATATCATGAAGTCTCATCTTACTGCAAATCGAAAAAAATATATAACCACTGAGACCCTTCGTTAGAATGTCTGTCAATTGTTTTGAAGATTTAATAAATGCTAAACAGATAATTTCTTTGATCCAGCTTCTCCTTGATGAAATGGCGATCAATTTCTATATGCTTAGTTCTATCATATTGAATAGGATTATTGGCAATGTTAATGGCTGCCTTATTATCACAGAACAGAAATAGAGAAGAGGACTGAAAAAGACGTAACTCAATAAGCAGTCATTTCAACCATAAGACCTCACAAATGCCTTGAGCCATAGCTCGATACTCAGCCTCCGCACTAGATCGAGCAACAACATCTTATTTCTTACTGCGCCAAGTCACAAGATTACCACTCACAAAAGTACAATAGCCTGAGGTGGATTGACGATCATCTATAAAGCCTGCCCAATCAGCATCAGAATAGACTTCAACTTTGAGATGTTTATGATGAGAGAAAAGAAGACCACGCCCTGGGCAACCCTTAAGATATCGAAGAACTCTATATACAGTTTTTTGATGGCGTTCATGGGGATCATCATGTACTGACTCACAACTGCAAAGGCTATGTCAGGTCTTGGTGAGATAGATAGATCAGTCTGCCAACAAGATGTTGATATCGCTCACGGTCAACTGGCTCACCACTATCAGCAGTAAGATGATGATTCTGCTCGATAGGTGTGATAGCTGGTCGACATTCCAATATTCCTGTCTCAGTTAATAAATCCAGGATGTATTTTTGTTGAGAAAGAAAGATGCCATGAGATGATCTAGCTACTTCAATCTCAAGAAAGTACTGCAAATTATCCAGATCTTTGACTTTAAAAAATTATGCCAATTGAGTCTTCAAATAGACCAATTCTTGGAGATCATCACCAGTAAGAATAATGTCATCAACATAAACAATTAGGATAGCAACCTTGCCTTTATTATGACAAAAGAACATAGTATGATCTGCATCACTCTGGTGATACTCAATTTCAAGTATAGCACGACGGAAGCAATCAAACCATGCTCTGGGTGACTGCTTTAGTCCATAGAGTGACCGATGCAGTCGGCAAACCTTGCCAGTAGTTTCTGTACTAGTAAATCCAGAAGGAATCTCCATATACACCTCCTCTTGAAGCTCATCATGTAAAAAAGTATTTTTCATATCTAGTTGGAATAACTCTAGCTGAGATTCGCCGCACAAGAAATGACGGTCCGAACCGTGTTGATCTTGGCTATAGGGGCGAAAGTCTCATCATAATCAATGCCGTATGTCTATGTATATCCTTTGGCAACTAAACGAGCTAATGTAGCGATCAACTTTATCCTCAGGAGTTTGTTTCACAGTATAGACCCATTTGCACCCCACTGATTGTTTTCCAGCAGGTAATGGGATCAATTCCCAAGTTTGATTTTTTTTCAAGGCTTGCATTTCTTCAAGCATTGCTTTCCTCCACTTTGGATTTACCATAGTATCCTTCTAGTGCGTTGGTATAGAGATAGCCTCTAACGATGCAATAAATGACCTATATGTAGGTGATATAGACTTGTAGAAAATAAAATAAGCAATATCATAATGATATCGAGAAGGAATAATATGAGAATGAGAAGCTTTTTTATGAACAATAGGTAGATTCAAGATAGGATCAGAAGGAGGAATATCACCATTGTCAAATGAGGATGTTGGAGCTAGGTCAGAGGAAGACTGTTGGGTGGCGATAGAATGCACAATGGGCTCAGTCGAAGACTCATCCTATCGATTAGAGTCACTGTCCAGCTGTTCATCAATTTGCTCTTACTCCTGCTCAGTTTTCTCAGTTACTATAATTTCCCCCACTCGACTAGTAGCTCTAGAAGGGATACTAGGAGAGTAAATAAACTGTTAGGCTAAAGATAGTTGAGTAGCTAACTGAATTATTGAAACACTATCAAAGAAGGCTTCAGTCTCTCAAAAAGTCACATCCATGCTGACAAATACCCACCTTTCAGGAGGATAATAGCATTTATAATCCTTTTGAGTAGCAGGATAGCCTGAAAATATATACTTCAGAGCTTTTGGATCAAGCTTGCCGACTGTAGGACGATGATCTCGGATAAAGCATACACACCTGAATATCTGAGGAAAAACAATGAAAGAAGACTCCTCCTGTAGGTATTCAAGTGGTGCCTTGTACTCCAAAGTTTGAAGAGGCATCCGGTTAATTAGATAAGCTGCAGTGAGAATTGCCTCGCTCCATAAAATTTTTGAAATCTGCATAGCAAAAAACAAGGATCTAGAAACTTTCAAAAGATGTCAATTCTTCCGTTCAGCAACACCATTCTGGACTGAGGTGTCAACACACGTAGTTTGATGAATAATTTCATAAGTAGTTAGATACTCATGAAACTTTTTATGCATATATTTTATGCCATTATCAGATCTTAACATTTTAATTTTTTCACTAAACTGGGTATCAATTAATTTATGAAATTTTTTGAAATAGCATATAACCTCATCTTTAGCCTTTAGAAGATATACCCAAGTTACTCTACTGTAACAGTCAATAAAAGTCATAAAATAGAGATGTTCAGAAGTAGAGACAGTACCACAGAGTTCCTACACATCAGAGTGAACAACTTCAAATGGTTTATTACTACGAGTTTCTGAAGTCGGATAATTATTTCAAGTGTGCTTAGCATATTCACAAGCATCACAAAGTAACTGTTCTTTAGCACAAGAATTATATAAACTGGAAAATAGTCTTGATAACATAAAAAAAGAAATATGTCCAAGTCTATGGTGCTATAATCGAAGTTCATTCATGACATCAGTAGATGATGAAACAACCATACCAGCTTTCTGATAGTTTTGTAGCTTCCCATCATCCAGGTAGTAGAGCCCATTGTGCATTTTATCATGCCCAATCGTCTCCTCCATTGTCAGCTTCTGAAAAACATAATAAGTAGGAAAGAATATAACTTTATAATTTAGATCATTTGTAATGGAATGGATAGACAATAGATTAGTGGAAAAACTAGGGATATGCAAAGCAAAAGATAGTTTTATGGTTGGTGTATAGGTGGTGGATCCCTTTCTAGACACAGGTCGAAAAGAGCCATCAGCTATACGAACTTTTTCAGAATAGAATGAGTAAGACATAAATTTATCAGAATTACCAGTCATATGCATAGTGACACCAGAGTCTATGACCCACATCTTATCAGTATTAATGGAAGAGGTAAAAATATCAAGGGTTAATGCACTAGACTTAATATGAGAGAGATTGAATTGTGCAAAACGAGAGTAGAAAATTGAAGGAGAACTAGAGGATTTGCTAGGCAAACCATTAGTAGAAGAAGCACTGCCAGAAGGAATATTAAGTCTGTCCATAATTCGATGGAGCATCTCATCAGTAGATAATGAACTCTCAGTATTAATAGGTGAAGGAGGAGGAGGAGTTGATGCCTTTATAGATGAAACACCTTTCTCTGTGTGCTCAGAAAGATTAGCCTGATGATGATCAATAGCTGCACCAGAACATCCTCTTCCTCGATGACTACCTCTACCATAACCAGAGGGATGGCCATGTAGCTGCCAACAGGTGTCATGAACATGCCCCATTTTATTGCAATAGGAGCATATCTGCATATCTCGACTATCATGTCCACGAGATTGTTGAGATTGTGAATGGGGCTGGAAACCATTGCAGAATGGATAGTATCTGGAGCAACCATCATATGACGGCAAGTCTCTTCACTCAGAATCAGAGAGGACTTCTCAAGGAGAGGTAGATCTATACTCCAACCCAGAATCTGAATCCTGATTGGATCAAATTCGTCATTGAGTCCAGCAAGAAAATCAAAGATTCGCTCTTCGTCAGTGAATTTCTTGAACATAATAGCATCTTCAGAACAACAGGCTTTGAAGGGGTGATAAAAATTCAGCTCGGACTATATATGCTGGAGTTCTGCCATATAAGCAGTGATAGAGTAATCTCCTTGTTGAAGAGCACGTACTTTGCGTTTGAGCTCAAAAGCTTGAGCAGTATTACCTTGTTGTGAATAAGTTTGGATAGCAGCCTCCCAAATTTCTCAGGCGGTTTCAAAAAATAACATACCTTGAGCAACAGAAGGCACAATAGAGTTGAGAAGCTAAGCCATTACCAGTGAATTCTCTGATTCCCATTTCAAAATTTCTGTATCTCCAAATTGCAGCCTAACAATAGTTTCAGTGAGAAATTCTTCAAATCTGTAAGTTTTGATATATATATATCCGCATATTCCGAGACCACATAAGATAGGTGAGAGGTCTGTCAAGTCGGATAGAGCTAATCAAGAGAGAAGGATTGTCCATCACAAACCAAGAGTCAGAGGTGTGGACCACCTCATCAATTGTTTGCTCAAACTCTTCTTCAATAAAACTGTCTGGCACTTCCAAATATGCTCAAAAAATTACTGGATGATTTTCATCTTCATCTTCTTCTTTTTTTTTTGAAAAAGAGAAAAAAAAAGAAATTAACTAAAGAGGAAAGGGCTGACCTTTCCCTGTTTCACGAGTATGGGGTGAGAGAAGGGACGGCAGAGGGCGGATGGCAGCGGACGACAGCACGTACGTCGGCACGGACAGTGGTGAGAGATCACGCTGACAAGATGGTAGCGGCAGAGGGCGGAGATGAGCGACGATGGGTGATGGATGGCGATGGGTGACGTTCTGCAAAGAGATGAGGCCGGTGATGGAGGCGACGGTGTGCGCAGAGGGACGGCGATCTACGGCGGCATTCTGCGATGGTGATGGGCGGCATTCTGTGGTGGTGGCCTATCTGCCGAGCAGAAGGGAAGAGGGGCGAGTGGTGATGGGGTGGCTGTGGTCACTGTGTGCATGGAGGGCGTGTGCGGAGGCGCTCGGGGTGGTGGCGGCGGTGTGTACAGAGAAGGTGGCGAGATGAGGTGAGGGATTGGGAGGAAAGAAGAAGAAAAAGAAGAGGAGAAGATGGCTGCGGTGAGATGGATGCAGTTTCAAAAAACTTTGAGGACAATCAGCAAAGGGAGAAAAGAAGAATTTGGAGAAAAAATCATGGATCAGAAAAGGAATAGGAAGAGGAGAGAGATTAGGAAGAGGAGAGAAAAGACTCATGGGTTAGAAACTGAGTGCTCTGATATCATGTTGAAAACTAGAGATGGGAGAAGATGAAAGAAGAGAAGAAGATGGGATTCCAGAGAAAGGAGGAAATCTTTATTTTTCTTTCTTTTTCTTCGTATTACAGCATTAGGGGTCCTCCCCACTTTATACAAGAATTTTTATTCTCTTCAAAGGAAGGTGATAACCTATTCTTGGTTATCCTCTAAACAAAGAATCATTCATGGCTATTACCTAAATAGGAAAAGGCCATGGATGGAAAGATAAGGTAGGCAAAGCTGTCAACAGGAAGAAGCTTGTGTGAAGGGATGAAATAAGCCCATCCACTGACTATCCTTCACTTCTCTGCTCCGGTGGTGGTGTGGCATTTTATTGGGAGATAAACAATATGATAGATTAGGTCACATCATTTATAGCAGAGCACTTCAAAAATTGAACTTCGCAACAAGATGAGAGCTGCCTACCAGTCCTGCGAGATCTTTTATATTTTAATTTTCTAGATTATTCTCACATCAAAATGATATAACTATCTGTATGTACCCAAAAAAAAAAAAAAGGGATGAAACAAGCCAGTGTTATGTAAATTTTAGCAACACATAAACCAAGCTTGCTCATGGGCTGAATCCTTCGTCGAGAAGAATGAATGCTTTACAAAAGAAGATTGGCTGGAGATATGGGTTGAAAGTTTGAGACTACATATTAAAAGCCGTTATAACATTTAATTGGATATTTGGATGGTTATCACTTATAAATTAGTTTTCTTAGTTTTTACGGTATTTTGTTGATGTTGGTCAATTAGATTTTGGTCCACTGGTTGGATCTGTGCACCACTCGTAGTCCATGCGTGAATGAGAGGTGATCACGTTCCAAGATTTTTTTTTTTGAAAATTGAAAAATTAATGTTGCTTTGTGATGATCATTGTCAGCTTTTATAACTAGAAAAAACCAACATTTTATGCATGATCACTGTAATTAATGTTTTTTTGCTTTCTAATGTATATTAAAGTATATATTGATATAAAAAGATTCTTTACTCTTTTACTTGAGTTTCTTCTTTTCTTTTTTTTTTCTTTTGGAAAGCTGGAGGGCGCAGGAAGCTTCTCCCTATTTATTAACAAAAATGTAGCTATCTACGTGACAGGAGGATTGCACAGAGAGAAAAACAGCATAGAAGAGAAAATAGATGGTAGACGAGAAAACAATTGGTACAAGATCTCATAACTCAAAATCTAGAGGTCATAATTCAGCTGGGATGGTGATGCACCAAAACTTTTACTCGAGACATTTAGCTCCCTAAAATGTAAACTAGTTAGAAACTGGGAACCTGATTGCATCATTCTTGTGAAAAAAAAGGATTTCTTTCATACGAAACCATCATCGGTCACCCACCGCACAGACATCAAAGCATTCCGAACTTCCTCATTCATCGATCGGCACAAATGTCAAAGCAAGCGACCGATGATCCAATGTTGGATTCATACTAAGGAAGGTGAATCTTTCTTTCGTGTGAAAGCTACACCTTTGTCACTGGAAAACCCAGCAATTCTTGTCTTCCACTAGAAGCACTATCCTTAAATATCGAGTCTAGTCTCTGGAGTTGACTCCACTGTTCCAGTTCCCCCTGACTCAAGCATCCATTATGGAATCAAAAGGAAAAGAAAGAAACATTTACCATAACAATGATGGAAATCAAAGAAAAATTGAAGGTACCAGGAAGACCAAACCAATAATGCCTGGAATCCCTAGGTTTGGTGGATTTTTGACCGTAGTGGATGGACCTCTCCTTAGGTGGACCAAGACTAAGAAGACTTTGACCGAACAGCTCGAAGGACCACCACAGCCACCAGCGGAAATCATCTATGGAGTCTTGGGTAGAATAGTTGAATCAGTCCAACGAGCGGAGGTGTCTAAATAGTGGTCAGTCAGCTAGACTAACAATAGACCCAGCACCTCAGCCAGACTAACAGTAGACCAAACACCTACAAAATTAAAATTATTGACACTTGGGAAGCAGATTAACCAACATTTCTACTCATGTTTTTTTTTTTTTTTCTGTTTTTATGATAAACATGGATACATTAAATCAATCTAGAATAAATACATCTGTGAGCATCAGAAAATAAAATAAATGATAGCTCACAAGGGATACCTGTCATGCCAATCTATAGCTTTTGAGATGCTTGCAATGTATGTCATGGCATTAGGCTATGCATCCCATGTATCTCAACATGCAATATATGATTCATGCAGCATTGGACGACCAAAATTCTGGTTGCTGCTAATACTCCCCAACCAGCTAAACTAATTAAAATGCTGGTGGCTTAATATATTGCTCTGTTTTGCTGAAACAATTGAGCTTGGGACAACTGCTTACCATAATACTTCTCCGTTCTGGTCTTCAAGTGAATACCATAGTCCGGTTCGGATCACATGATGTGATGGTATACGACTAAATGCATATCGGATCGCAGCCTGCACTTTTCTACCGCAGTAATTAACTTTTATCTTAGAGCTAGTTTTACCTTGGTCAAGCCAAACCATGTTACACGGAGTCATGCTTCCCGTTCTTCTAGTTATGAACTTTCTTTCCTTTCTCTAGTTTCACTTCTTGTAGACAAGCTCTTTATGTTGTTGTTTCTTTCCTTATGCATTCTAGATGAGTAGAAAATATTGATGTAGCTGAAAACAAAGCCGTGGAATTCTTGAGAAATAATCACCCTGCTAAGCGACAAACTTCTTTGTTGGTGACGATTTTAAGAGCTTTAAATTCTTAACGACAGATTAATTAGAGAGTCGAATAAATTTATTTGGGCCATTTGGATGCACTAGAAGTAAAGTGCCATCTAAAATCAGTAGCTCTAAAACGGGGTTAGTAAGCACACAGATGGGGACCATATTACGGCCAAAGCTTATGACCAGTAGCTGCACTGCTAATTACGAAAGGATTAGTCATGCAGATCTTATAAAGAAGTGGAAGACAAACACAGCACCATAGGTAGGAGCTTTGTGGAAATATGGTCATCTTGACTTGGTAATCCGGACGGCACTTTAAATGAATGAATAATTCTCTTACGCTTGCTTGTCCGAAATATCCGCTTATAATTTGCATAAATTTGCTCTAGTTCAGCTTATGCTGTCCTATTCGTTCAATTATTTCTTTCTTTCCAGGTCTTGAGTCAACACATCACTTTTGTCAAGGATCCAAGGCTATATTTTCACCTTATTAAAATATGACTACTACATTTTCACCAAACTTTGATCTCAATCATCAGTTTTAATATTTAAGGGGTGGTTATCAGCTGAAAATTAAGCTTAGGTATTTGATTAATGGGGATCTTGAGAAGGACTTGTAGATTAAATGGTAATTTATCAGCATGACTTGACTTGTTGGCAATCTCAAGATCAAACCTAGATGGTATTGCCTGCCTGCTTTAACTCAGCCGGACGGCATCTCGTTTATTCAAAAAATATCCTGCTTTCCACTCTAGTGATATCATCCTCACTATATTTTTTTTAATTGATATTATCTTTTTAAAAATAAACCAATAATTTGAAGTGGATTGATAAGAAAGGCATTTGATAATTTTATGGTACCTAAAAAATCATATAGTGAGTATATTTATGCTTGCGAAAAATATTTTTTGGGCTCAAATTGATAATTCTAACAGTTCGTAAACTTGGTGCGCTTGATAAGCATGCTTAAGATGATCCAAAAAGTGCTAACATTAAAGTTAGTTTACAGTGCAGTTAAATATATTCTGAAGGTTCCTTCTATGTTCCTTTTTAGAGCACAATGTGACAACATTAAGTCTATCCGTTCGGTGTTCCCTGAACAATTTTTTATATCATTTAAATTCCACAGGGACAAGTCCTAAAGACCCGAGCCAATATAATCCCGTAGCCGTGCACCAATATCGAGGAGATGACCGTTAACCTGGTAAACCCTGGAATGCGAGCTTCACATAAAAAATTAGTTTAAGAAACTCTGGGATAATAACCCATGATTAATTGGCACTAATAATCCAAAAACTCAGTCCGCTTGGCATTCTCTCAGCTGGTAAAAGTCAAGCCTCTGGTGTTGTGGGCCCACCCGCTGCTTCCGCGCTCCTCGCCCCGCCGGATTTTCCAAAGACCGGGCTATAAAAGCGTCCATGCCTTCCTTTATATTGGCCACAGGAGAGGGATCCAAAGAGGAGCTCTAGGACTGAGCTAATAAATCTGCCAACTTCTCTATAATCATAGAAGGAAGAGAGAGGAGTAGCATGGAACAAAGTGGAGGAGGGCTGGAACTTCCGGGGTTCAGGTTCCATCCTACAGAGGAGGAGCTTCTGGACTTCTATCTTAAAAGAGCAGTCCAGGGGAAGAAGCTCCAGGTTGACATCATTGGCACTCTCAATCTCTACCGCCATGACCCTTGGGAACTACCTGGTATGCTCTCTTTCTCTCTTTATCTATCTATCTATCTATTTTTTTGACAATTGAGGGAGGCTAAATCAACCACCCAAATTTTATTATAAGATAGAATATGTACAGAAACTAAGAGTTCAGATAGCATGCAGCAGAAGCATACAAGATGAAAACAATACTTTTTTGGTAGAAGAGATGGAAACAATACTTAACATAGAGTAGAAGGAAGATATCAAGTAAGACTGGTCGGTCTTTGTGGTGAAGAAGTAGCCTCTCTCTCTCTCTATCTATTTGTCTCTCTATCTATCTATCTCTCCCTCCCCCACCCCCACCCAAAATCCCTAAATTGGGTTGTCACAGCCTGTTAGTAGCCTCAACTTGTCAGGGGCTTGCAAAGAGTTCAAAGAGAAAATCGCACCAACATGGTAAAGCTGAGATTAGCAGCTATTTTTAAAAGTGCGATTTTTTATTTTAAAGAAAGTTTAGAAAATAAAGGAATGAATGAAAAAAATATTGGCTGATATGTTTATATTTTTTAGTTAATATATCAAAATTTGCAAATTTATATTGGTTGAAATAATAGGAGCTGAAATTTTCGATATATCATATCAAAGCAAAAGTACGGCCATGGAAACCTTCCAACTTCTCATGAATTGAATGTATTGATACTCTACTTAAAAAAAAAAAAAAGGGAAAAAAGAATGTATTGATCACATGTAGAACAATTCTCGGGAAGTACTGCTATTGGATCGCAGCTCAATCATGGATTGGTGCGATTCACGAGGATTAGGTGAATATAACATGAGATTAAGCTGCGTTAGCGCTTGTTAATTGCTACATTAAAAATTGAGAAGGAAGCTTCAGTCCAGAGAATTTACCTCCATGGAGCTATTGGAACCACTCCATGGCCTATGTGATGCATAAATCGGAAATTCCACATGCATATATCTATAAAAAAACGGCATTTTCGACCAACTTCTATACCGCATGAAGTCACACCACTTGAAATGCCTTTTTTTTTTTAATCTGCCTGTATTATTTTGGTGTTTGCAAATTTCTAAGAATCACCTAATAGGATATCAAATCCACCGTCATCTTCTTTCTTTTCAAATTTGAATAAAGAGAAATATTTTATCGTGTATATATTAATGTATTAATATTATTGAGGCAGGGCTTGCAAAAATAGGAGAAAGAGAATGGTATTTCTTTGTACCGAGGGATCGGAAGCAGTCTAATGGTGGGCGGCCAAATCGAACGACGGAGCATGGGTTTTGGAAGGCCACTGGTTCAGATCGGCCAATCCGTAGTGCTGCCGACCCAAAGCGGCTTATTGGCCTCAAGAAAACCCTAGTCTACTATCACGGTCGAGCTCCACGTGGCTCTAAGACTGACTGGATCATGAATGAGTATCGCCTCCCCGACCTAACAACCCCTCCCAAGGTATCATGTCCATCATTGGATCATCATCAAATGGCTCATCATGCCCCTACTTTTCTTTTTGATCCATTAGCTAACAAAATTGTAAATGCACTATTAAAAATTTTTAGGAGGACATAGTATTATGCAAGGTCTATCGGAAAGCAACATCATTGAAGGAGCTAGAGCAAAAAGCGGCAATGGCATCGCCAAATTCTGGGTTGACAATGGAGTCATCATCGGATCAGGAGATCTCGCAAAAATTGATGGCTATGGATGATGATGGAGGTGTCAAAGAAGCTAAGGAAAATGAGGTGGAGAAAAAGGAAGAGGCTGGGGTGGTGGCCAAGTCGACTTGGTCAGTGAATCTACCTAAGCTCGAGGTTCCGACATACAATGATTTAGAATGGATGCAGGATTCTTTCTTGACTCAGCTTAGGAGTCCATGGATGGTTCCATTGTCTCCATTCTATGGCAGCATGCTTAATTTTTGAACTTCTAAATATAGATATATGGCAAGAAATTTTGTACAATAAATATTATGCATGGTTTCAATTTGCTAACTTTTGCCGATCAATTTGACTCATAGTGTGTGTGAGCCAAAGGGATGGTCTGGCATGCAAAGGAGGGGAGGTGAAAGGAAGGTTTGACATTGTTAATGTTAAATTTGTGTATAGAAGCGTATAGTATTAAGTTAGCTTGCAATATTTATTGTAGCTGTACCGGCTCAACTTGCAAGTGTAATGTTATAAGTATTTATCAAATGAAGAGGAATATATATTATGGTCCTAATTTCCTTGGTGAAAAGGTATGTTCATATGCTCGAAGGTTGGTGTATTTAGTACTGCCACTTTGACTCTTATCAGATCCTTAAAGCTTAAGTTTCAAAAAGCTAAATAAGCGGCAGTTTTTATACAGTCGAAAGGATAATAGCCGGATTATAGAGCATTGAGTAAGATCTTTAAAGTGTTGAAGTATTGCCAAAAAAGAAATACTAAGTACCCAGGCTTTATGGATTTAATTACTTGAGGTTGGTAGGATGAACTTAATATGGTGCTAGTGTGTGCCCTAATACATATATATGAAGTTACAAATTTTTGAATTGAATGATGGGAGGCTTATTTTAATGATTAGAGTCATTGGATATGATCTTCTATTTTGAAGCTATTTATGTAAAAGATCATATGATTTGTTGTCCTCTAGTCTAGGCATCAAGTAATCAAAATTTAGATAATTCAAAAATATGAAAAAAATAACTATTTTATACATAAGCTGGTACATTGTAATTTACATGATTTTTGTGTATAAGAGATATCTACTGATATAGTAGTACGTGATGCAGCCAATAGATAGTATATTCGGCTAGACTGTGCCAAATATCAGCAGATTTACTTATAATTTTTTCATTAAGGATAGTAACAAATTAAATCAAGTTTTGATATTTGTCATAGAATAATTTTAATATATTTTTTTAGGGTCGAGTACTATTTTAAATATGATTCTAAATTGGGTATAATATCCAATTATGGTTAAGATATCATGCCTTATAAATATATGCATAATATATTGTAATGGGCAGCTTTGAAATTTAATAAAATTCTTTGTAAAAATAATTTCTTTAACCAAATGAAAGATTCTTTCGTTACAATAAAATATATTCCTAACACACTTACATCCCTGCAGTGGCTGTCTATATTCTTTTTTTCATGCTGGTGGTTTGGATTTCTTAAATAATTTATTTTATGTTGCACAACAAGGCAGCGTGGCTTCTTATATTTCTCAAATAATATTTTCAGCATTGTTGGGGGCTTACAAATAGTACCGGGTATTGTTTTGCGCCTGTTAATGTACCTAAATCCAAAATTCAAAAAGGAAAGGTCACTGACCCTACATTACATAATTCCCTGTTGAAGGATAAGTCGACCATGACTTTGCCGAATCCAGCGGTGGGATCTCGTGTGAATGCACACACACACACACACACACAAAAAAGTGGAACTCGTCATGACTAGGACTGGCTTGGTGGACATGTAGGTTACTTCATTGGAGTGGTAAGCCACTGGTAATCCACAGGTCAAACTCGCCCACAATCATCCTTCGACCCTACCCATATATGATTATATATATATATAACCATTCCTGATGTCTATATTGATAACGATACATACATATGTAAATATATACATATATCTATACACATATACATAAATGTATACATACATACATACATAGTATGTGTACCCTCTCCATATGAAATATAGAAGATAAGGAAAATGCTATCATTTCCAATGTCAATATATATGTGTGTATGTATTATGTATGTGTATACATAATATGGATTCATTCCATTGTGTTGGGACAGCGGTACGATGAATAGGGCATAGTTTGCACACTAGAAAAGGCACGTCGTGTGCAAATATGTTTGTGATATTAGCTGTAACATTATGCTCAAAAATGATATTTTAATATTACTACTGATGGATGAAACATTTTTCTTGTTGCATGATGTTGTGTGTTTGAATCCATCATAGGCCATCGTGAACATCTTTTTGGACCAACGCATTGTTTAGCCCAGAAAAATTCTCGTGCCCAGTCCAGGAAAGTGGCCCAATTCATTTACGATAGAATGTAAATTCTTTGTGCACCGCGGGCTGTATAGAAAATCCGTCATGGAGTGCACTATCTTTTTCGATTACTCCCCGGGAAAGGAAGGACTGTTTTGAGGACGAATAATTATTAGATCTGCTTATTTTCTTCCTTTACGTCCTTAGCTTAGTACAATGGAAATCTTTTTTTTTATTTTTTTTAAGAATCATTTCAACAAACGAGATATTTCACAATTGACATGAGACCCAAGACACTCATGCTCCTTTAGGTTCTTTAAATTCAATGGGTGGCGTAGCTATCGAGATCAATGCAATCAATTATGTCTCAACCCTAGTCGCCATCTCCATATCCGGTTTACTTGTAAGCTTTATTGGGTATGCCTTATACCGCTTTTGGGGCAACCCTCTCAACAACTAAGAGATCCATTCGAAGAACACGGGGACTAGTTGAAGTAATGAGTCTCCCATATTGAGAGGCTTCTTACTTCAATTGAGATAATAAAAAGTTATTTTATTTTTTTATAGCCACCGCTTTCCAATGCGCATTTAACATCTGTAGTTCTATTTTTTCATTTGAAATTTTGAATAACGAGAATACCCCTCCTCTTTGCAAAAACTTATGATATCCTATGGCATATTATGATACCTGCATCAAATTATGACTTTTTGCACATATAATATTATAATATAGTCTAAAAAATTATGATATCCTAGAATATTATGATATCCTAGCATATTATGTCATAATTTTCTAGACTATATTATGACATTCTGTATTAAATTATGATTTTCTGCACGTAGGATGTTAATATAGCCCAGAATATCATAAAATGAGAGGGATATTTTTGTCCAATCACTTTTCAATACGCATTTAATACTTGCAGTTCTATTTTTTCGTTTGAAAATTTTAAATGACAAAAATATCTCTATTCTTTAAAAAAAAATATGACATCCTATAGCATATTATGATATCTTGCATCAAATTATGATATCTTGTGCGTTAAATTATGACTTTCTACATGCACGATATCATAATATAGATATAAAATATCATAATTTTTTTTAAAGAGTAAGGATATTTTCATCATTCAAAATTTCAAACAAAAAGATAAAATTGCAGGCAGTAAATGCATATTGGAAAGTGGTGGCTATGTAGACCAATAAGATAAAATAGCGCGCTCTATGTTAGATTTTCTACACCGTCTGTAGTGCACAAAGAATTTCTCTATGATAGAATTGTAGATCGAGATCGGGGAACCTTCCTCCGAGTCTCATTTTTTGGCCACTTGGGACAGCCTACTTCATGAGCCCTGTGATGCACAAATATTATTTTGAGAATAATTTAAGAGTATCAAATCATGCTCTTGTACAAATTGATTTGACATAATTATTTTCAATAAAAAAAAATATAGAGAACTAGAGATAAATCTCCAGTTCTACTTTCAACTTAAATATAGCTCTCCAAATAAGTTTTATGTAAAAGTACCTACCTATTTTAAATATAAGTTAAAAGTAACTATCAATTTTGATTGAAATTATCTTTATATCCTTATATTCTTTAAAATATTACAGTATTATATTATTATAGTATAGTATTTTTTTATAATAAGATAGTATTATATTATATGAGTATAGTATTTTTATAATAATATAGTATTATTTTAATATATTATATTAGTATAATATTTTTTATAATAAAATAATATTATATTATATTAGTATAATATTTTTTTATAATAAGGTAGTATTATATTATTATAGTATATTATTTTTTTATTATATTATTACTTTACAACAATGCAATATTGCTTTATAAAAGTATAGTATAACTTTATAATAGTGTAATATTACTTTATAATAGTGTAGTATTTCTTTTATTATAGTGTAATATTATTTTATAATAGTATAGTATTACTTTATAATAGTATAGTGTTGCTTTATAACTACAAGGACAATTAGACCATTTTATCTTATTTGGATGATTTTTTTTTGATACAAACGGGTGATCATACGACTCTAGTACGAGTGTACTCCAGGATAGTTGCTTTTAAGTTATGTTTCAATAGGTAGAATCTTTTATTGAAAACTTAAGTGGATGGTTATTTTTAAATTTAAACTTAATTAGATATTTTTTATTAGTTTTTTTAAAAAATATATATATTTATATAAACTCACTAACTATATTATATAAGTTCTGGATAAATTATAATTGGATCCTGATATATCTCAAATATGACCAGTCTAATGGCACTATCAACTAATCGAGCCTAATATGAATCAGTTGCATAATCTTTTACCTCGGTTAATCAGTTCTCACCATATGGCTATTTTGAAAGTGTACGGAGATATCCAAATTTCTCTATGTCCGTTAACTGCTAGCCACAACAATAGAACAGCTTTACTAACTATGAGATCTATATCTCATTAAATTGCATCTCTCCTAAACGTGCAAGCGGTTATCTCCGATAAACTTTCTCCACATTTCAAGATACAAATCATGATAAGTTCTGACCTTGCATATATAAATTTTTTCTTGAAGACCCTCCAGATAAGTTGAACTAAGTTCTAAGGAGCCTCATAGAGTCCAATTGAGTTAGTAAGTCTTACTCATATGCTTAAAGGAGATCCAAAGTTGTGTCTTTCACAATTTTAGACTAAACATAGTCCTAATGGGACTTATCTCTTCTTATTTTCTCCCTTGCCACTACTCAAACTCTCTTCACAAACTCTAACTTCTCCGACTTACTCTCTCGCAGCTTATTTTCATTAAGAACCTCCTTTCCACCAAGAATGATGAACTCAGGCATAAGAGAATCTCCCATCAGAAAACTTTCAACAAATGAACTTCTTCGACTTATAATGTTTCAAGATGCTCTCGAAGGTAGAGCCCATCATTATCAACTTCATCAAGATTTCTGACCAGCTTCTCGGTAATCTGGGTTGCCACCATCATCTCTCCTTTATCGGTTCCATCTCATTAGTTCGAGCTAGGTTGGTCCTCATCAACAGTAGCAGATCTCATGAAGTAACAAATGGTAAGATATCAATGCTTCACTATCCTCCAGAGTGATGTCAATTAATGGAGTGGGAAGAAAAGACCAAAAGGCTCCAATGCTCTTAGTTTACCAACATGGATAAGGTTAAGTCAATCAATAATTTGGTGATGACTATCCTCAAAAGGAAGAATAAAGAAAAAAAAATTAGGCATGGGCATCATCTGTAGATCAATCATCAAAGAAAGAAAAGCAAGGATATGAATATGTGTAACTAATAATATTTGAAGACTCATCTTATACCATAAACATATTTCCTTAGATTCTTTTGTTTTGTTGGCTATTATCTTAGATTATTACTAGATTTTCACTACCACTGCAATAAGATAATCTCCACTTCTTAATGGTATAGACACCTTGTTGCTGTCCCAAATATTTTGGATAATAAAGTATTACACTATCACTGTTGTATTCCTACAAGCTTTATTATGAAACTTACTAATTAAAAGGCCCCTAGTTTTGTTGATTTTATTCATTCAAATCGGCAAGTGGCTTTTGGGGTGGTTACTTCTAATATTGAATCTCAATGGATAATGGGTGCTGTATACGCTAGTATATGTGGGGTGAAGCATAGACAGTTGTAGGATCAAATTCTAGCTGTTAAGTCCCTACAATTATCCTTGAGAATTATTAGGGATTTTAGTTGTATTCTTCATGTTGATGAGAAGAAGGGTGGGAAGGGATTTCATCTTAATTGAAAAATTTAGGAGTACCATAATTTTGTGAGGCAATCTGGACTTGTTGACATTGGGTACTTAGGTCCTTATTTTACATGGTATAACAATCGGTTGGGATCTGCCCGAGTTTGGAAAAGGTTGGATAGGGCTTTTGCTTCTAAAGGCTGGTTGGATCTTTATCCTGAATCTAAACTTCATCATTTAACTAGATTTACTTCGAACCATTGGCATTTACTTCTTATTGTGTTGAATAGTTGTGCAAGAGGGCAGTTGCTATTCTGATTTGAGAAAATTTGGTTGTTTTGTGAAGGGGTATAGGAGAAAGTCCGTCAAGCCTGGAGGTGTCAAGGTAATCATTCTCCAAGGATGAAGTTGACTAAGCAATTACAATAAATTAGACAGGTGTTTTATAGGTGGAAAGAGTTCATCAGTAATATATTTAAGGAGGATCAAGAGTTGAATGATAAAATTTTTCTCCTTTAGTAGAAAGAAGAACAGTAGGATGTTCTCTCGGGGGAGGAACATCAGTCGTTGCTACAGTTATTAAGGCTATATCATAGAAATCTTCATCTTCAGGAGATCTTTTAGAAACAAAAATCTAGACTAGTATGGTTAAAAGATGGTGTGCTAATACTAAATTTTTTCGCAGAGCCACCATGACGAGGAGTAGGTAGAATTGTATTACTCTGATTATGGATCAACAAAAAAAATGTATTGTGGAGGAGCATCTTATTAGAGATTATCTTCTGTCTCAATTTCAGTTGAGATGGCAGGCTCAGCAAGGTATTGATGAGGCATAGTTATCTCAGGCTCTGGATCTGATGTCCATGGAGAAAAATGAGGGCCTCATCAGAACTGTTACAGTTGAGGAGGTAGAGGATGTTGTCTGACAGATGCATGGAGACAAGGGCCCTGGTAGTTTTTAAGCTTTCTTTTTCCAATATTTCTGGCATATTATTCAGGAGAATGTTATTGATGTTGTCAAGTTTGTCTTCCTCACAACTACTATGTCAAGGTGTTGGAAAAGAACTTTTATAGTTCTTCTTCCTAAAAAATCTAGTCCGCGGGGGGTTGAAGACTATAGACCTATAAGTTCATGCAATGCTATTTATAAGATTATAGCATGTATTCTTGTTAGAAGATTGAAATATGTTCTTCCAAGATTGGTATCTGTGGAGCAAGGAGCCTTTTTATCTGGTCGGAGCATTGTGAAAAATATTCTAATTGGCCAAGAGGTCATGCACTCCTTGTTGAGGGCTCCTCGGACTCATGGGCTTATGGCTGTTAAAATTGATATGAAGAAGACGTATGATTGGTTGCATTGGCCATTTATATTTCAGATATTAACTTACTTTGGGTTTCATGACCGATTTATCGGTTGAATTAAAACATCTTTGATGGAGGCTAATTTTGCTTTGTTGGTTAATGGTTCTGCAATTGATTGATTTTCTCCTACTTCAGGGCTGAAACAAGACTGTCTTTTTTTCCCCATATATTTATATTTTGTGTGTTGAATTTCTCTTTCAAATGTTTAAATTTGTGGTGAGCCATCAATGGTTAAGGGCTTATAATCTGGGTCGAGGAGGCCCTAAAATATCTCATGTGTTTTATGCGAATGATGTTTTATTGATTGCTAGGGCCATGGTTAGGGACTCTATTTGTATTAAATCTGTGTTGGATGCTTACTGTTCTATTTCTGATCAGAAAGTGAATCAATCTAAATCTTATACTTCTTTCAGCCCATCCTTATCTCATGCTGTTAAGGGATCTATTTGTCATATTATGGGTATGGCAGAAAAAAGAGGGAATTGAAAATATTTGGGGGTTTCTCTTTCTGGAAATAGATTGAGAGCCAATGAGCTAAGTTATATAAAAGAGGCAGTGATGAATAGGATTGATAGTTGGGCTTGGAGCTGCTCTCATTTACAGGCCGCTCCACTCTTATTCTGTCAGTATTAATCTCATTACCTTTGTATACCATGGCTACTGTTAGTGTCCCTGTTACTATGCTTTCTAAGATTGATGAGTATAAGTCGTTTCTTTGGGGTCACTCTTCTGACAGGAAAGGTCTGCATTTAATTTTTTGACCAAAGATATGTTCTCCTAAATAGTGTGGGGGGCTTGGGATTGCATCTCTTACAGAAAAGAGGACTCAATTTCTTTGTAAATTAGTGATGCAATTGATGCTCAGGCCTCATTCCTTATGGCCTCAATTAGTATTGGCTAAGTATAAATTTGGTGGTTCCTGGATCTTGTATAAAAAGTCAGTTAAATGTTCGGCTATTTAGTCAAACATTGTTATTTATGGGCTTTAGGTTCAATTTAAATTTCAGTGGGCTATTGGGGAGGGAGATCATACAAACTTATTAAGGGACCCCTGGATCAGTTCAATACCTATTGCTTTGAGGCCAACTTTTATAAATATGAATATTGATTATTAGGAATGGCATGTTAGGGATCTGATTTCAACTAATAGAAAGTGGAATGGTAATATATTATCTACTTTGTTTTTAAGTGAGATTAAAGAAAGGGTTCTATCTATTCCTTTGCCTAAGCACCCCTAGTCAGATCAGTTAAAGTAGGGCAGTAGTAGATTGGGTGTTCATAATGCATTGGATTATTACAATGGTTTATTTACTAACATATGGGACCTTGAGGTTTCTATGAGAATTAACACTTTATGGTGGAAGGTGCTATGGTACAGATTGCCTTGTAAAGATTTGTTGACTCGGAGAAGTATTCTTCTGTTGCACAGCAATTTTGTGACCTGTGTCCTAATACTTTGAAGGACATTAACCATGTGTTAATTATTTGCCTTGTGGCTAAGGCATGCTCGTCGGCTACTGAGAGAGCTTTGGGAGTCGATTTTCATTACTTCTCTTTGTCGGAGTTAGAGCACTTCACTCAAACTTTTTTGGTAGAGAGAAAGTTTAGGCTTCTTGCTGCTTGTCTTGCTTGGGCTATATGGTCAGCCAGAAATGAAAAAATATTTTAGCATGCTAATTTGTCTCCCATTCAGGTTTTGTGCCGAGCTTTGTATTCGTTGCCTAATGCACTGTGGGGGATGAATTCTGTATGTTTTCAAATTAACCCATGGTGCTAGGGAGCTTCTATGTCAGTTATTTTGACAGTTAAAAATATCAAACTAGTTCATTGGCTCCCTCCTCCCATGGGTGTGTTGAAATTAAACTTTGATGCCTCTATTACATCCCAAGGGGCTGGAGCAGCATTTATTATTAGAGATATTCATGGCAATGTTTTGAGAGTTGGGGGGGGGGAATTACTTAGTTGGCCTATGCACTATGCAGAGTTGGTGGTGGTGTAGATTGGGGTAGCTGTGGTTTTAAATGATTTGCATGTGAATGAGCTTTGGGTTGAAGGAGATTTTTCTATAGTCATTTAGTGGCTGAATACTTCGGGGCCCCATTATTCAGAGCTTTTGTTGAGAGATTTGCATAATTGAAAAAATTATTTTCAAACCATTTGATTTTTTCATATTTTTCGTGAGGATAATTAGGTGGCTGATTTTCTTGCTAAGGTAGCTATTCAATCGGATTTTGATTTGCAAAATTTTGGCCCCTTTTCTATGGAATTTAAATTGATCCTTCAAGCTGATTCTTGGGGGGGTGCCTGTGAACGATGATGATGCCAATGCCGTGGACCATGTATTCCTTCTTTCTCCTTAGGATGATTGGGTGTCCACTATTTTTAGACTGTATTTTGATTTTTGTTGGCTGTTTAATTTGGCTGGGTGTTTCAGTGGCTTTTGATGTTGCTATTACCTCAGCTTGCTTACCTTGGTGTCTATTTTATAACTGGGGGGCTTTTATTTACATAAGCTCTGAGTTTCAATATATTTATATTTTCTCCATGTCTTCCTTCAGGTCCATATTCAGAGGCAAATTTTAATTATCACAAGATTTTCAGGTTGCAGTTGCTTTATACCCTGCTTACAGATTCATAATTGTAAGGAGATTTATGGTTCTAGGGGTGGCCTGTCACTACTACAGGAAAGGACTACGGCAGCAGTCAACAACCACTATCATAGCCAAAAAAATCATTGCCATAGCTTATAGTAGTGGTTCCACAATCATTGCCACTATCGCCATCGTCGTAGATTTATGATGGCAGTTGTTGCAGTAGTTCATATAACCACTGCCATATATTGGGTATAGCAGTGGTTATTCAACTACTACTATAGCTTGCAATATAGCAGCGATTGAATAACCACTGCTATACTCAATATACGGTAGTGGTTATATCAATCGCTGCTATAGAAGCTATTGCAGCGGTTAGTTAACCACTGCTATAGAATCTATAGCAGTGGTTGTACAACCGCTGGTATACCATTTCTATAGCAGTAGTTATTTAATTGCTAACCATTGCTATAGAGTGCATAGCAACTGTTGTATAACCGCTGCGTTAAATTATATAGTAGCGGTTATGGAACCACTGTCATAGATTACGGTAGCGATTGTCCAACCGCTGCCATAAATTATGGCAGAGAATGGCACGAACCAACAGTAATAGTTGGTATGGGTACAGAAGTGATTGTGCAATCGCTATCGTAGGCTATGACAGCTATTTTTTAGCCTATGGCAGTGGTTCACAATAGCTGCCATCGTATTTTTTTTATAGTAGTAACTTTTCAATCGCTTAAATTTATCATTTTTTACTTGATAGACACAATTCAATATATAATTACTCAAACTAAAACTTACAAAAATAAAAAATTTTACATAAAACTCAATAATAATGTAGAAATATATCTCAGATACTCAATTATATTACTGATCAAATTGTGTTACAATATTTTTCAAATAAAAATAAAATACATCAAAAATCTTCTAAATCAAAATCCTCCTCTTCAAATATCTCGTCATCACCAGGAGGGACTGGAGCAGGAGCTGGAGGGGTTAAAGTTGAAATACTAGTCAACATATCCTGAATGCTTGATAAATCAGCTTCAAAATGAATGGAGAGCTGACTCACCATAGGGGACATGATGCTCTGTAGCTGAGATGCATGCTCCTCAGCTTGAGATACGCACTCCTGAGTCTAAGATGCATGCTTCTAAGCCTGTGTTGTCTGCGTCAAGGCCTAGTCAAGCTGCTCCTGACTAACGGCCCCAAAAGCGTGTGAGAAAATACTCACCTCAAATCAATAGCTCGTCAGTGTATGTCCGGATCTGCAACGAATCCTTCCAGAATGCTCAAGTCCCAAGACCTGAGACAGATGGTCATGGGGGCCAAAAGTGTCCGGACCCTCGCTCACAAGCACGTCTAACTACTTATATAATTATAAATTCAAATAAAATATTATAAGAAATACTATAATACTAATCATACTCCAGTTATTACTTACAAAAATCTTTTCGATCGCAACATTCATCGGTATGCCTTTCTTATCCGTACGACTCGATCGAAAGATGGTACTATGGACAGGCATCATCCCCTCTCTCATCAGCTATAATAATCAATCAACTTATTAGAAACATATAAAAAAATAATAACTCAATAATTTATAAACTAAAGGATCGGAATTCATTACCTCTCTATGCATAGGATTGGCCATAGACTCACAACCAAGAGTGTGTGTACTCCTGAGCAGTCCGATTCTTCCGATTCTAATAAGATACAGCCTAAAAAGTATCCAAATCATATAAATTAAAATCAAATATAATTATCAATATAATAAAAAATTCATAAGTTATAAATTAAACCTGAAAGTCCTAGCTTCTCCAATGCCTAACCATTCCCTTCCACTGACTCGGGGGACAGTCCTGGATCCAAAAAATAAGCTCCTCCTCAGTATCCCTATGATGCTCTAGCCACCCTCTGCAGAGCTTGATCTTGTGTTCCAGTATAACTCTCCAATCTTCTACAGTCAGGCATCTCAAGCCCTCTCATGATCTGAGAAGTCATACCTCCTTTGTACAAAGTTATCAAAAGTCAGTTACGAAATTATTCTAATCAAACATAGTGCAAACATATCATATGCATATATATAATTCAGATACACTTATCCAAATCTCCTCCTATACCCAGTCTTTGACATCGGAGTCCATCAATCGTCAGTTTATGAGCACTACGAGAATGATGTCAGACCGCCTCACAAGCACTCCAAAAAAAGAATGCATCTCTCACGCGGTTGCTCCTACTGGCCTCCTTTCCTGATCATACTCCATGACCTGATGCTGACGGTTTCACACATACAGCATGCCTGTAGGACTGCGAAATGTCCTACTAGATGATGCATCTGTAATAAAAATATATTACAAATATATAAAAGTATATAATAACTATATAAAAATAAATAAATATTTGACATAATAAAAATCTACTCTCACTGGGATCGTGCGACGTGGATGTCAATGGAGCTAGATCGATGGGTAAAGTATGTGTCGAAGATGTGACTATCGATGGAGGTTCAGATGTATCAGTGTGAGGAAGATGTGCCTGCGAAGCGAGGTTGATGCGGTGGGAGGAGTATGTGCCTCTGAAGTCGATGCGAATGCAGAGATGGATGCAGAGGCGGAGCTCCACGTAGCCCATCGAGGGGTGGGGGTAAAAGCTAGATGGCATTTCGGTGCCATCATGACCTGCAAAGTTAATGAACATTCACAAATATAACATGTTGTTGAATAATAATATTAGTAGAGCATAAATAAAAAATACTAATATTTATATCAGGATGTTGAACTCATTGCCTACTAGCATCTACAATATGGACATCACTGTCGCTCCTAACAAAAGTATCTGAGACCTCGACAACATCAGATAAATTTTATCCTAGAGGAATACTTTGTATGCATGATCCAACATCATCATCAACTTTAGTATCATTGAAGATATGCCTAGGCACCATCCTCACTATAACATCCCATTGAGGCTCCAAAGGATCACTAACGTAGAAGACTTGACTAGCTTGGGAAGCAAGTATATACGATTTTTCAGTACGGAAATGGTATTGCATGTTGATAAGAGTAAAACCGCACTCGTCAATCTTCATCCCTAATTGAGACAAGGTGTCAAGCCAATCATATTTCATCAATGCAATCTTCTAATAGTAGTCCAAGATGACTATCTTCTCCACAACCTTATAATAGTTTAGATCATCCATACGAGGCTATGAATCCCTCGAGCTAGCGTAACACCCAGTGGTGGTGCTCAACATCACGTCACTATTTTGTGTTGCCATGTTTATGGCTCGACTGTTAATATTGAACCTGTAGCCATTGATGATGAGTTGCTTGTACTCACACACAGTACGATTAAGTCCCATTGAAAGAGCTTGTACTTTATGGCTCACATCATCGGATGGTAATCTCCACATCGAAGTAGATGACACCTAATTTGTAAACATATTTAAAAAGGGTGTACAAGAAAGGAATATGTACTCGCTTACATGATCTTTGAACTACTCAAAAAATTTTTTGTTATACATTTTCTTCTTTTTCCACATGCTTAGAGTACCATATTTTACTCTTATGACCTCTTTGTATTTGCTACATAAGAAACAAATTTAGAGTTACTAGTGTAATAAAAAAAATTTTCTAAGTAATGAGAAATAAATAAGACTGAGTAACTTTATGTATGGCTCAATGATATCATAATTGAACAGCACGTAGTGATGCGCCTTATCTCTTTCTTTAAGACTCAAATCAGTGAGGTGGTATGAAGTGGAAAGTCCACTTGACTGTGGAATGGACTCAAATGCAGGCTCAATCAGCTCATACTGATCATCCTGATTCCTCATTGATCGGTTACGACATGTCTCGAGCTTGTTTAAGTATATAGTACAAAAATTTATATACTCTTGATCTAAATAATCTTCTGCTATGGATCCATCTGGGTGATTCATATTCTTTACATAAGATTTCAATATTTGAATATTTCTCTCGATGGGGTACGTCTATCAACAGAACACTAGACCTCTAAGTACAACTTTTTTTGCAAGATGTACGGTGAGATGTATTATAACTATGAAAAATGATGGTGAAAATATCTTTTTCAGATCACATAATATAGTCACCACTCTTGCCTTCATTTTTTTCACGTCTTTCTTAAGTAACTTCTTTGCACAAATATTTCTATAAAAATTGTAAAGACGAATAACAGCTATTCTCATATTTTTTGGTAACATATGGATCACAGCTATTGTGATCAACTCCTACATCAATACATGATAATCATGAGTCTTCAATCCATCAAGTCTCACATCTTTACTATTCACACACTTTGATATGTTGCTTGAGTACCGATATGAAACCTTTATGTTCTCCAACATATAAAAAAATATGGATCATCCAGAGATATTCATAACATAGCATGCATGAGGGAGCCTCCACTGTTCTCTCCCTACTGGCTACGGATGGAGTGATCTCCTAATACCTCATTCTTATAAGTCAAATCAAGAATTTAAATCATCCTTGATCTTATCCTTTATGTTCAAGATCATTGTCAATAGGAGCTCGCATACGTTCTTTTCAATATGCATGACATCTAAATAGTGGCACAATAAGTTTGTCTCCCAGTATGGCAAGTTAAAGAATATTTTTTTTTTCTTCAATTAAAGTGTGTGTCATCTGCCTTTGCTCGATGCTTCCTCTTCTTACCACCAATCGGATCATCTGTTTCAAATTCAACACTAAGACCATCCAACTCTCTCAACACCTCATTTCTAGACATCCGATTAGGTGCCTCATCTTCTTCAACAGTGTCACCGAAGAAGCATGCATCCCTTGTGTATGGATGGTTTTGATGGAGGAAGTGTCGATGCGCCATAAAGCTAAAGCTCCTTTGATGTGTCAACCTTCTAAACTGAATGTGTTTTCTATAAATCGGGCATGCTAACTCACCTTTCGTGCTCCAACTTTACATTAGGACATAAGCTGGAAAGTCATTTATTGTCCACATAAGTGCCATGCGTATAGAAAATGACTCATTCATCAAAGTTTTAAAAGTTGGAACATCTTGAACCCACACCTATTTCAGCTCAGTAATAAAAGACTGCAAATAGACATCAATGTCATTTTCTACCTCGATCGGTACAGAGATGAGCACTATCATGAAAGCGAAGGATTTTTTCATATACATCCATGATGGGAGGTTGTAAACATGAGCAAACATTGGCCATACACTGTGATTGGTATGCATGTACTTGAACGGATTGAAATCATCGCATGACAAGCCCAACCTCACATTGCATATCTTTTGTGCGAAATCGGGATATATTTCGTTAAACTTTTACCATGCCTCTCCATCAATTGGATGCCTTAACGCATCATCTTTTATTCACTTCTCTTCATACCATCCCTTCAATGTCCTTGCTGACATAAATAACTTATATAGTCTCGATATCAAAAAAAAGTGCCGCATCAATTTTTGAGGAATACGGATCAATATGTCGTTTTTATGCTATTTTTATCTTGATACACCATACCTTGAGCACTCGTTTCGGATGGCATCCCCCTCCCAATAGAGCATGCAATCATTAGAATATGCATGTATCTTGTTATAAGTAAAGTCCAACTATTCAATAATCTTTGATGTCTCATAATTATTCTTCGGGATTTATGTATTGTCCGGAAGAATGTTCCCTCAAAAGCTCTAGTATACAGTTTACTCCATTATTACTGAACTTATTGGAGCATTTCGCATGATACAATCGGATTAAGAACTCAAGCTTCGCCATCTTTTGATACCTGGGATACAACGAACATTAGCATCCTCCATTAACTTGCAGACCTTCTTCACATCCTCACTATTTATCATTCCACCAACCACAGAATCAGACATGGATGTTGATGCACTGTTATTGTGGCCAACAAACAGAAAGATATCATGAACCATTTATTCCATTTCCCCATTATGTTGATCTTCTCCTTGCGGTCTACCCTCACCATGTTGATCCCAACAAATTTTATAGCCAGGTTTAAAGCCATAAATAGTGAGGTGATCATTTACATTTTAACGAGGTAGCCAAGGCACATCCATGCACTTCTTACAAGGATATTGGATTAGTCCATGATCTCCAAATTTTTCTATAGCAAAATCAAGAAACTTTTAAAGTCTGACCTTATATTCTGACGAGAGCCTACTCAATTTTATCCACCCCTTATCTATGGTTAAAATGGTAATACTACAATTAAATCATGTATGGAAATGAGACACAACATAATAACAGTAAGATAATTTGGTAGTAATTACTCATAATTTATGCACGCATACCAATTTTTAGAGTTCATAACATCATTACATAGGCAAATAAAATAATACTTAATGAATCCTAACTCCACCAACTCCTTCCTAATAGATGTGGTCCTATCCCTTTCAAAAATATATCGCTTTTATTATTGCCATAGCTTTGTTCTTTGTTTCATATCCAGAAAAAATCTGGCAGCATCTTCCTACAATTCTCCAAATACATGATATAGATGGATTATATTTTAACCACATCTAATATGTACCCGAAGAACAAATGAGATAACTGCGGTGGAATTTTTCACAATAGAACAAAGAATGCTATGATAACAATAAAAAATTGATGCATTTTTTAACTATCTAAATGGAGCATTCAAGAGCTATTCATAGAGTCCGTTTTGGAGATCCTATGATCGACTCTTGAATGAAAGTCTAACGTTACATCAATGCATGCATTAAATCATTACCATGCATCTCTCTATGGAAATAGAGAGATGTACTCGAATCCGATGCAAATCCTGATTCAGATTTCGATCTGAATCTGACCCGAATCCTTGGATCCCGACCTAGATCCCAGACCAAATCTGAGTCGATTCGGATCAGATCCCAATCTGGATCTTAATTATTATTATTTTTATTATAATTATTATTTAATAATAATATAATAAATTTTATTTTATTACAACACCCCACCTCTCCAACCACTGCCCCCCAGCCTGTCACCACTGCCCCCACCCCCCGTGCCACCCCACCTCGTGCCCACCCTCCTTGTCCTCCGCCCCACCCGCTGTGCCACTCCATCCAGTGCCGCACCGTCCCTCCACTTACGCCCCTCACCCCCTATGGCCCCCGTCCTCTGCCCCACCCCACCCTGTGCCACGCCACCCCTTCGCTCGTGCCCCACCCCCTGCTGCCCCCATACCCTGCAGCCCCCATCCTCTGCCCCATCCCACGTATCGCCCCTCCACTCGCTCCCCCACCCCCTGTGGCCCCCATCCTCTACCCCACCCCCCACACCACCCCACCTTGCATCGCCCCTCCACTCGCACCCCCTATCCCCTGCGGCCCTCACCCCACCCTCTGTCCTCCGCCCCACCCCCCGCACCACCCCACCCTGCGGTGCCCCTCCATCCCCCACCCCCCTTCGTCCTTCACCCCACCTCTTAGTCTACCCCCCTCGCTCCTCCCTTCCCCCCCCCTCGCTCCTCCCTTCCCCATAGAGCCACAAAAAAAAAGAGTTACCTTACAGCAGCGGCGGCGGTGATAATGACGATGGAGAGGATTGATGGTGGAGAAGAGGGAGGCAGGGCCGAGGGGGTCTAGCTGGCAGCGGTGCTAGAGGGAAGGGGCGGGTCGACAGAAAGTAAGAGAGAGAGAGAGAGCTAAGCACGAAATGAAGAAAAGAAGGTATGGGCCTAAAAAATTTTCAAACATATAGTAGTGATTTTTAAACTGTTGCCATAGGTCAATGGCAGCGGTTATCTACCGCCGCAACAGACATTTAGCAATGATTGAGGCAACTGCTACGATAGATCTATAGTAGCGGTCTTTAGAACCGCTGCTATAGATACATAGCAGCGATTATCTCTCAGTCGCTGCTATAGAGACTAAATATAAATTTTTTTCTAAATATGTTATAAATTTAAAATCTATTTTCATCGTTCATTATTTAAATAATTATCATTAGAGTATCGTGACAAAAGACCACCTCGATCCGATAGCCCTAGCTATATCGATCAATAAAATTTAATTTTCATGACTACGAATGATCGCATAATAATATGATAATTTTGATGATATTTGTAGCACACTATCAGAATTTTATTTCAATCGAACATCATTATCATGGTCAATTTAGCACGCGATGATTTCGACCGTTAAATGAAAAATGAGTTATCAAAATATCAAACTATGTTTGATTAAGATAATTTTTTAGATAAATGATCTTTGCTACCACTTTAATCATTTGAGTGATGATAACTATAAAATTCAAACCACATGTATATGAACCATCGAAGAACGGATACTAAAGTTACGAAAGGAGAAAGTATTTATTTTGATCGTGGAACGGATACTGAAGTTGCACAAAATATCAATCAGAATTTAAAAGGTGCCACTTTAATTATTAGTTAAGAATCAAACAAATCTTATCCTTCACATATGAGTTCATCTTCTCTTGCAATTTCAATATTCGTTCCTCGATCGAAATAAATACGAGCTAGCTCTTCTTCTCTTATAACTTCAGTATTCATTCTTCGATGGTTCATATACATGTGATTTAAATTTTATGATCACCACTATTCAAATGATTAAAGTGATAGCAAAGATCATTTATCTCAAAAATTGCTTTAATTGGATATAGTTGGCCTTTAATTTGATCGCTCATTTTTCTTTAATGGTCGAAATCATCGCGTGCTAAATTGATCATGATAATGATGTTCGATTGAAGTAAAATTTTGACAGTGTGCTACAAATATTATCAAGATTATCATTATAAATTTTTGAATTCATCAGTATTCTCTATCTATCAGATCATTATGCAGTCGTTCGAGACCGTCAAAATTAAATTATATTAATCGACATAGCTAGGGCTATCGAATCGAGGCAGTCTTTTATCACGATACTCTAATAATAATTATTTAGATAATAAGTGACGAAGATAAACTTTAAATTTATATTATATTTAAATAAATATATAAAAAATTTATATTCTATCGATATAACAGTAGTTAAATAAAGCCGCTGCTATAGGTCTATTGTATCACAGCAGTTACATATAACCACAACCATATGTTTAAAAAATGGTAGCGGTTATAAATAAGCGCTGCCATAGTTTTGATCTATAGTAGCGGTTACGAGTAACTGCTGCAATAGGTTAATCTATAGCAGCAGTTATACATAACCACTGCCATATCTCAAACCTATGGCAGCGGTTATACGTAACTGCTGCTACAAATCAATATATGGCAGTGGTTGATTAACCGTTGCTATATGTCAAACGTATGGCAGTGGTTATATGTAACCGCTACCATAGGTTAGACCTATGGCAGTGGTTATTCAATAACTACTGTTATATGTACCCTATGGCAGCAGTTATAAGTAACCGTTGCTATAGGTCAAAACTATGACAGTGATTATATATAACCACTATCGTAGAGTCTATAACAGTGATTTTCGAACCACTGTCATAGTAAGTACTGCTATAGGCCCTTTCTGTAATAATGTGTTCAGCATCGAAAATACTTGCAGAGGGGTACAGTTGATTATTTAACTTTGTTGTTTTTCTGCAGATGTTTAGGCTTGATTTTTTAGTGGATATTATCTTATGCCTATTGGGGAGTTGCCTATGGTTGTACCCAGCATGACTCTGATCTCATTACCTTCTAGTATAATTGGAAGTGCAAGACTTGCTACTGTTCTCGACTATAATTAAAGCTGGCCAATGCTACTACTTCTTTAGTCGTTCTTCTGATCAGAGAACTCTATACTTTTTTTATTCAACTCCAGGAGATTCTGGCAGCTTTATATTCACTGTTGGATTTGCGTATTTTCAATTCGGAACGCTCTGAAGTATTAAGTTTCATGGAAAGATATATAATTCTTGAATGTCAGTCTTCTTTTATCTTTTTCGCTGTGGCAAATATATGTGTTGTTAGCTATGTAGTTTATATTACAATCTTTTTTATTTTGCACCATTCACTTTGATTCTTTTCATGGCACAAATTGCCAAAAAATAGAAAGCAATGAGAATGCGTACCAGCGGAGCGAACCCCTTAGATAATTTCTTAAGTTAATTAATTACTAAAACATTTTTTATGTTGAAATTTAGCTTAGAATAGAAATCCAAAACTATAACCCTGTCATGGAAAACTAGCCTGAGGTACCAGACCTCATTCTGGATACTTTTGAGCTTGCCTAGGCTTCTTGAACCAGCCTGATCATTTAGAGTCCTCTTTTGCACAATCATATACTTGTTAAATGATTCAAGTGCGCGACCCACTCTTACGGACTTATGTTGAGATTTTTTTTTTTTCCCCCTTCAAACAATGTACGAGTTGTCATCATGGGGAAAACCCACTAATCTATCTGCCCAGGACTTTGGGGCACTCTATCGTATGTTAGTCGTGCCATCCAACTATTACACGGATGGTCCAAAATGATGCACCGCTGCCTAACTTATGTTTTCAGTGCATTGACTTTCTCAGCATCAATTTTTTTTTTATTATTATTAAAATAAATTATCCGTGTGAATATATCCTCACAACTTTAGAAAGTAAAATATCTTTAAAAAACTTAGCAGCCTCCTCCCCTAAAATGCCTCTAAAAAACTATTTCGATGGTGGAATTTCAAATATTGGACCTCTTTGGTCTTGATACGAGTAATAGTTGGATGGAGCTATAAAAGGTTTTCATTGGTAAGAGACTTAACTTTAGACCATAGAGAGAATGTTTCTTTGATACTTGTCAATGTAATAATTCAGGCATCACAATCATCACCACAATGAAGCAAAGATATGGATAAGTCTTTGTTCTGGAAAGATAAAAAATATGGAAGTCTCACCTTAAACAATTGAGCAAACTTTCTTTTATTCTTTTGCTTTTATTGTCAACTTCATTTGATTACCATTAGACTTCCATTATAACGGCTACAAGATATATAAGATCCACACTATTTCAGATCTCAAAGAAAGCTGATTTATTTAGTACTACGAAGTAGTCTTACAGCTTTATTATTACAGGCATTTGTTATAGAACTTATTGATTAAAAGGCCTCTGGTTGTAGCAGTCCAAGTTGTCTCCATAGCTCACTCCCAGAAGGTCACAGTATCTCTTGTAGAACCCAATCCGGTCTGCCACACTACTGTCCTGCCCCTTGCCACACTCGATCCCACCGTTGATGATGTTGGTGATGACACCATATCCCGGAACACGTCCCGCCGCTCGATCGGCAGCCGATGGCGTCCACCGCCCGGTGATGACATCATGACATGAAGGTTTTGGGGATTGTGGGGTCATCCAGAACCATAACGCCGTTTGGAAGGAGACGACAGGGTCGGTGGCGACCAAGTCCGGATTGTTGAGCAGGTCTTGGCCAATGGCTTTACCAGCCGGTCCATAGTTGTAGTTGCTGCAATAATTAAATTCAAATCAAAATTAGAATTAGTTCTTTATATCTTAATCCAATCTAGTTTGTTGCAAGCTAAGCTAGTTAAATATATATCCAAAAAATAGTTCTTATGTGATTTCCAGTCCCTTATACCAATCTAGCGAGGATAAATTAACATACACTAGGATGCTTTTTATCTAATAATGAAAGAAATGTGCCAAGGTGTTATAAACTACTTACTAGGAGATTTGTATCGGTCCTCGGCCGTAGTACTTCTTTCCTGGAGCACAAGGCCACTGTGAACTTTGGACGCAATAATCCGGGGGATTGCCTTGCTCCTGTTTAAAACAGTAGCCCCAGGCATAAGGGCCATCAGGTGCAGTCGCCCACCCACCTATAACCAAACAAAACACCACCACCATCACTCGACAGGATGCAAGGAGGAGCACACACGAAGGAAGTCCAGAATTAATTTTACAGCGAAGTAGAACTAATCACCAGTTGTTTCATGGGAGGTCTGTGCCAAGAAAGCAGCGATCTCCCTCTTGCGAGTGGTATCGTCCCCAGTTGTCCCAAAGCCACTGAAGGAATTCGCCGCAGAAATGAAAGCGTTGTAGGTGTAGAATCCTTTAGCCGGGCAGGCCGCGTCGTTGCGGTGCTTGAGCATTTGGTCGAACAGTGATGAGCTGATGAGAGAGGCAACACCGGAGCCACCAACGCCGCTGCACTGGCTCTGGCAGCCATTGCCGCAGTAAGCCGAGGTGGAACCACAGTAGCCAAATTGGCTGCAGCATAGCCCATTGGGGCATGTCTTTCCCCCGGCTTGGCTACCGCATTGCTGTGCGAGGCTGCCAAGTATGGAGGCCAAGCTAAGTATTGCCAAGAACCAGAGCTTCATTTCTTTAATATTCTTTAAACTCTCTTATTCTTGTTTTTTGAGGGGGGGAGGGAGTGCTTATATAGAGAATGGAAGAGTAACTAAACCTTATCTTTAATATCTCTCTCATCTTGGTTTTGGTCAAGAAATGAAGAGATCGAGATGGATTGCTTTGAAGCTTCTATTGGAATTTCTTTGCTGATGACTAGTCAATGGGACGCAGCGTCATGAGCTCTTGATATGGATTTCGTGTTCACTATGGCAAGGTGGGTTGGTGGTACATGTACCGATTTATTGTTGCAATTTTATCATTTATTTCACACCAAGGAGGCTACATCACAAGCAAGACGGGCGGCGGTGCAAGGCTAGCCGCCACCCTTGTAACTGTGAATGACTTGGTCCATACGCATTGAATGGCATCCAATGCACGATATTTGTTCGGAGTCGTCACTAGCTTTGCCTTCATCTCGTAGTGATGGAGACGGAGCATTCGGAATCACAACCTTGGCTTGAAAGCATGAGATGGACACTAAGTCCACAATAAATATGGTATGACTAAACCGATGAAAAAATGCTATAGCCGCTACAGTATCATCGCAATGCATATATATGCTTTACCTAAAATTATTGATCAGAACTGTTTAACCACATAGGTTTTAGGCCATTCAATAAAACATCGCCACATCATTCAATAAGATTTAAAAAAATTCAGCAAAAATTAGATTCGAAATAACTAAATATGATTAACTATGTATTTTATTTTCATTCATACTTTTCAGCCAAACAGGAGATTTTAAAGTTTTGTGGATGCTCCAAAATTCGAATGGTAACATAAATCTAACCAATAATTTTTTCTACTTTATTCCCTCAAAATATTTTTTTCATCCACATCATCAATTCATTGTAGACCAGTTCTATCCAAAAATTTCTCCATGTATAGGTGGCATTCTAAGTTGTCAAACTATAATTTGATGTGGCAAATGATGAGATCATTGAGTGGATCCAATGTACAAAACAAAAAAAGATGATTATTATATCTGTTCCCTAAGATATCATCAACCTCTCCATTATAAAACACTGTTTATGGAGAGGATACATAGACTATTTAGTAAGCTTTTTCTTGCCATGTTCCAATTTCCCAAGTTAATCGTTCTTGTTTCACATCTTGTTTACTCTCTGAAAATTAATGTCCTAGTAAGGCTCCATGTGATCGAGATAGCAATATTGGATGCTGCTATTTTCGTTAAACTGCTGTCAATTGGATGTTATAGTTATAATTTAAATAAAAACTAACAATTTACAAGTTCAGTAATAAACTCGGGTGGCCTGTCAACCTCTCTTTTATTAAAATATATATATATATATATAAAATCACAATCTCTCATTTAAGGAAAACGTCTCCCCATCTATGATCATCTTCAGTGGTGGAGCTACATAGTTGTTTATCCTCTCTGAGTCTAATTAGGTTGCATGAATTGAGAGATCCCCCAATTAATCCCACTCTAAGAATCTTGCCAACTTGCTTCCTTCTAATCTTTTTAAATAATTGATATTTGCATAAACTATGTCTAGACTAATGCCTTCTATAAACACCTTACATTAGCTTATCCATTTCAAAAAGGAAAAAAGAATCCCAAGCAAATCACATGGAGTACGGAGTTTGGAAACCCAATTTTGTTGGAGTCCACCACAGCATCAATGGATGATGCCCAATTTCGATTTCCTTCCCTTACCGTACTTTTTATTTCTTAGTTTGCTTTCTCCTATCAACATTTTTGTTTCTCTATGTCACCATTGGTCTTCTTCATCCTTGTCCTCTGCTCATGCTGGTTGGATGCCATTGAGGCTCCAATCCTGCCACCAAATTTTACTTAGTGATTGAGATTAGGTAAACCACAATACCTCTTCATTCTAGACTGATCATTTGCGACTGCTAGTTGCACCACTCTCTTGTAGGTCCTCATATTTCTTTTTTAATATTTTCTTGATTTTGAACTTTTAGATTTTTAATTTGTCTTAAAAATCTTTGTTAGGTCCTTTTTCTTAAAAAAAAAAAAAGAAAAATTTGTGGACGTAAGGATATAGGCATTGTTAATTTGTCATTCATGTTTTAGCAGATATGATTTAATAATTTTACTTTGTATCAGCTCATAATTAATCTCATTTACTATTTACGTTTATATTTTTAATATACTTTCAAAAATTAATTTATAATTTTTGGACATGATGGATGGTGTAATATATGTTTAACTCCATTGTAATATATGTCTAAATTATTTTTATAAAATTTTAATATTTTAAGATAAGATTCATAATAAAAGAAAAAAAAATAATATATATATATATATACTCGTCGCTTCATTGTTCTGAGTTGGTAAATTCGCTCCAATCAATAATTTAAAAAAAAAAAAAAAACTCGCTTCCATTTGTTTTCTTAGTTTTTTCCCCTCGTCGTTTTGAGTCGATTTTGCGAAGACTTCTGTGCCGCCTTCAGTCATCTTCTTATCTCTTTCTGCTTGAATGCCGGCAATTGCAGATGACTCCTTCCGTTTTTTTTTTTTTTTTCCTTTTTTGACAGACTCCTTCCTTCCGTAATTACCGGCAGAAAACTATAGAAGAGACTGACGACTAGGCATCAAGTCGATTCCGTATTCTTAATTTGGTTTAATTTTTATCCTGGACTTGTACCAGAGGGCAGAAAACGGATAGGGGCAGACGGAGGGAAGCCGTGGCATTTCAGTCGTGTTGGCCTGCCGCGAGGTAACGTGAGCAACGGGGCACGTTACGTCAGTACCCGGCGCGTGGGATTTTCTTTGGATTGTTCCCTTGACTCAGCTCTCTCGAGTTCTTTTCCAAAATAATTCAAAAAAAAAACTTAAATATCAAAATATATTAAAATTAAATTTATTTATCAAACTAATACAAAAAGAAAAAATATCATTTTGAATCGCATTTTTTTCCCTTCCACGTCACCCACCTTTTCCACGGTGTCATCATTCCAAAAAAAAAAAAAAAAGAAACGCCATTTGGAATGGCGTCTTTAAAAACGCCATTTTGATTGGCGTATTTAAAAACGTCATTTTGAATGGCGTCTTTAAAAACGCCATTCACAATGACGTTTTCAAATTTTCTCCCAAAAAAAAAAAGAAAAAAATCGTGAAATAATGGCAAAATTAGTTTTTTAAAATTTGAAAATAATGAATAAATTAAAATTATAATTTTGATTGAAATTTAAAATATAAAGATTTAAATTTTTAATTTATTAAAAAAATTATTTTAGATTTTTTATTTAAAATATTTTTTAAAAGATGTCAAAAAAAAAGAAGAGAAAGAAATTTGAAAGAAATAAAAATTTAAAATTTAATTGAAAAACATCGTTCGAAATACTTATCCTAAAAATTTTTAAAAAAATTATAAATTTTAAAATAAAAAAAAAATTATAATGTAAAAATTAAAAAAAAATTTTAAAGATTAATTGAAATTAAAATATTATTTCAAATTACTTTCTCAAATTAAAAATAATTAATTTAAAAAAGATTCAAAAAAATTTGAAAAATAGACTAAAAAAATTTTATAAAAATATAAAGAATTGAAAAAAAATAGAAATTATAATTATAATTGAATAACAAATTTTATAATTTTTAATTTTAAGAAATAAGAATTATAAATGTAAATGAAATTAAAAATTATATTTTAAATAACTAAATTAATTTAAATATAAATTTTTAAAAAATATTATAAATAAAAGAAAAAAAATACGTAATAGAATATCAAAAAGATAAAAATGAAAAAAAACTAAAATTTAAATTTAAATTTATAAAAATTATAAATTAGATTAGAAAAAATATATCATAAAAGAATAAAATTAAATTAAATTAATTATAATTTCTTTTTTAGGGTATTTTATAAATGTGACTTAAAAAAATTAAATTTGAATTAAATTTTGATTAAAAAAAAATACATTAATAAGTTAAAAAATGATGAAAAGTTAAAAAGTTAAAATTTTTAAAAAGTCATAAAAAATAAGAATTCTAAATTTAAATTTTTTAAAAAATAAAATTTTAAAGATTAAGTGAAATAAAAATATTTTTTAAAATTAATTTCTCAAATTAAAATTAATTTAATTAAAAAAAAATTAAATAAAATATAAAAATTGCCTAAAAAAATTTCATAAAAAGATAAAGAATTGAAAAAAAATAAAAATTTTAATTGTAATTGAAGAACAAAGTTTATAATTTTTAATTTTAAGAAATAAGAATTAAAATTATAATTGAAATTAAAAATAATATTTTAAATAACTAAATTAATTTAAATATTAATATTTAAAAAATATTTTAAATAAAGAAAAAAAATACGTAATAGAATGTCAAAAAAATAAAAGTGGAAGAAAATTAAAAATTAAAATTAAAATTATAAAAATTATAAAAAAAATATTTCATAAAAGAATAAAATGTAATTAAATTAATTACAATTTGTTTTTTCGGGTATTTTATAAATGTGACTTAAAAAATTTTAATTTGAATTAAATTTTGATCAAAAAATAAATACATTAAAAAGTTAAAAAATGAAGAAAAAAAATCATAATTTTATCAGATATGATTCTGAAGTCTCAAAAGCAAGAACAAAAGATATGTAATCTATTAGAGGCAATTTCAATATTTTTGGAAGTGTATTTTCTAAGAAAAATAGATTTATATTTTTTAGTCGACCCCATGAATCGACTCATGGCTAAAAGAGTTTAACGGCACGCAAAATTTTTGGCTGCCACACTCTGTGCGTCGACCCCTTGACTTTCTTTCTGATAATTTTTATTTTTTAAATTTTTTAAAAAGAGGAAGAGAAGAAGAGGGAGAGAGAGGAGACAGCTCACCGCCGTGCTGTAGGAGAGACGCCGGAGAAGGGAGAAGAGGGAGAAAGGAGAAGAGGGAGAAGGAGAGAAGAAGGGAGGAAAGGAGAAAATGCCGTTCCCTTCGGTATTTTTTTATTCTTTTTCTTTTTTTTAAATTTTTTTAAATTTTTTTCATAATTTGTTTAATTTTTTTTTTAATTTATTAAATTTTTTAATGAGGATAGTAATTTGAATGATAATTTTTAATTTAAATTAAAATTAATTTTTTGTTTTAAATTATAATTTCTATTTTATTACCATTTTTTCTCTTTTATTTACTATTTTTATGATATATTTTTTTAATTTAATTTATAATTTTTATAATTTAAAAATATAATTTTAGTTTTCTTCTATTTTTATGATATATTACGTATTCTTTTTCTTTACTTAAATTTGTAAAGGAAGAAGGAGAAGATCGAGAAGGGAGAAGGGAGAAGGGAGAAGGAGGGAAAAAGGGGTTTGGAGAGGGGAGAGAATGGCGTTTTCTCTTTTTATTTTTTATTTTTTTAATTTCTTTACTTATCTATTTATAATTTTTTAATAAATAAATTTAATTAAATAATAAAAATAATAATTTAAATGATAATTTTTAATTTAAATTAAAATTAAATTTTTTTAAAATTTATAATTATAATTCTTATTTTATTATTATTTTTTTATGATATTTTTTTAAATTTATTTTAAAAATTTTATCATTTAAAATTATAATTTCAGTTTTCTTCCATTTTTATCTTTTTAGCATTCTATTATGTATTCCTTTCCTTTATTTAAAAAAATATTTATTTTTTCTAAAGTTCAATTCAAAAAGCAATATTTGATATATTATTATTTACATTATAATTTTTATAGTCCTTTCAGCATAATATTTTCTCTCCTAATGTTCTGAGACACGTTCGAGTATGTGTATCCATATGCACCGATCATAATATCCAATCATTTAAAATTAAATAATATAAAATGAAATCAACATTTAATATTATTCAATAGAATAAAAATGTTACAAAAAAAAATAGTACAACAAAAATATAAAAATACTAAATACAAATACAACAAAGACTAAGTCCCACAAGGACGTCGCGGCGCCCGTGGTCGCTTGGACCTTCTCAGAAAGGTCCTCGCCGGCTGCTCCTGCTGTGATGGCTCCTCTCCTATATCAGTGGAGGAGATCTGCTGATCATGCTGCTCAGGAATAACTGATGCTGTCGGATCATCTACGGACTGAGAGACCCGTTCAACTCTCTCATCTGGATACACGGATGGACCTGAAAAAAAAGTATCATACTCATGTGACCAACTGGTACCCGGTGATGGCATCTGGGGGATGTAGGAAGAAGAAGATGCTGCCATCTGTGAATGAAAAGACGGTGGCATCTGTGCAGCATCAAATGATGACATATACGGAATATGCGGTGATGGCATATGTGAAGCATATGGTGACGGCGTATAACTCATATCTGGTGCCCGAACTGCTCCATACCAAGGCGCACAGGTATATGGATCAACACCAATCGCCACCAATGTTCCGGAACCTGTTCTCTCCATCTCCCGCAGTATCTGAATCCGCTCGTCCTCATCAGTCGTAGATAAAGCACGACGAGTGTCCAACACAAGATCCGACACAGAATCAGTCTATAAAATAAAAATAGAACAGTTAGTATAAAACAATCAGTATAGTGTACAATATAAAATAAAAATATAACACAAATAACATGAAGTAATTTTCGTAATCTTACCAAAAGACGTACAGTAGAACTCTCGCCCTCGTATCCAGAAACTGCATACTGAGACTGTCCAATGACTCGCACCGTAATGCTAAAAAATCAAGCCATGTAGTCATCAGTATATGAACGGACTCTCAAAATAGGATCACCATGAACAATGTGATCTCGACGTGCATCCCAAATTTTGATGTACTGTGCATGTCTGATACGCCAGTCGATACGAGCTCTCCCTCGTCGATCAATACGATGAAGTCCCTGGCTGGTATCAAACTGCTCTGGAATGCCCTGAGTCTGACCAAACTGCCGCAGGACACGATCGGGAAGATGCCACTCTACCACATCAAAACAAATAAGTGGCACCCTAGCAGTCCATATGTCGTGTCCAACTGTACACATCTGCGGCAGTATAGCCAATATCCCATCTGTATATGGCTCCCACAAAAACTGATATAATATAGTTAAAATAAAAAAAATTAATATAAAATTATAATAGATTATGAATACTGTAAATTGATATTTGTAAAAAATTTAAAATTTACCCGTCTAGATGTATCAACTAATGTATCCAACTGGTATCTATAAACCCGTGCCACTCTTGTCGATACGTGATGAACGTTGAATGCAACATTCCATCTGTTTCACAATGTACTAATATTAAATAAATTTAAAATAATAAAATTTAAATAAAAAAAAAATATTTCGATACCTGTATCCTAATGGTCCGTCTAGTCTGAATGGAACATCAGGATCCTGCTGCTCTGATGGCATCTCGAGCAACTGTTGTCGTAATGGACTGATAGTCGGCATACGCTCCCATACCCAAATCTGCAAAATTTAAAAATTAAATAAATGATATATCGAATGTAAAATATAATTAAATATTAAAAATTAAAAATTTTAATTTACGTACCTGTAATAATACAAGATAACCGCCAATCTCGCTCTGATAAGCATAGGAACCCCGACACATAGCTCGATATAGACAAGCTAGTACTGCACTGCCCCAACTGAGTCGACGAGCGAAGTCTAAATCCTCTAATAATGGCAAAAACATCAACTTCATCTTATTCGATGAAGTATCAGGTAACAGGACACCACCTAACAATCGCAGCACCTGACCCCTAACATACTGCTGCACCATCTCCTCTGGTGCATCATTCGCAATATGAAAATGACGATAACGATCATCCAAACACTCAATCCTGAGTCGTGAATGATCAAAAAAATGTGCGTCGGGCTCAAACCCTAACAATCGCAAGCACAAAGCCTGCCACTCCGGAATGGTAAGTGTGGGATCAACTCCGGTAACTGGATCTCCATTAACTGGTAGTCCAATAAGGATGCTGACATCCTGTAAACTGATGGTCGCCTCACCAAATGGAAGATGAAATGTGTGTGTCTCTGGATGTCATCTCTCAAGCAAAGCAGTAATAAGACCAACGTCCATCTGTATACGACCGATCCGATATACTCCATAAAATCCCAGATATCGTAAATAATCTAACACTCTATCTGGGATGTCCTCTGTCCTCTAGAAATCTGCATCGGATCGTCGTAGACGAAGATGTCTGGACTCCTGCAATAAAATATAATAATTAAATAACGTACATGATTTTTAAAATAAAAATTTAAAAAGTAAATAAGATTGTAATGCTTACGCCGTCATCTAAAATAGTCTGTGATCGATGGTGCTCCTGCAATGTAAGAATGCTGCTGTCTCGGGGACCGGGATATCGTGGATCGTAAGCCATAATACGCTGTCTCAAGCAATATTATCACAGATGTATTAAAAAAAAAAGATATCACCGTCTGTGGCCGGCGGCCAAGGAGAAGGGAGAGAGAGAGGAAGAGAGAGAGGAGGGGGCCTCGGCCCGCCGCCGGGACGCGCGGCCCGCCGCCGGCCATAGACGGCCGGTGGCCAAGGAGAAGGGAGAGAGAGGAAGAGAGAGAGAGAGGAAGAGAGAGAGGAGGGGGCCGGGGGCCAAGGATGGGATGCGGGACCCGCCGTCGGGGCGCGCGGCCCGTCGCCGGCAGTCTGTGGCCGGCGGCCAAGGAGAAGGGAGAGAGAGAGGAAGAGAGAGAGAGAGGAAGAGAGAGAGGAGGGGGCCGCGGCCTACCGCCGGGACGCGCGGCCCGCCGCCGGCCACAGACGGCCGGCGGCCAAGGAGAAGGGAGAGAGAGAGGAAGAGAGAGAAATGGGGACTGGGGGCCACCGCCGGGACGCGCGGCCCAGACGGCCGGCGGCCAAGGAGAAGAGAGGGAGAGAGGAAGAGAGAGAGAGGAGGGGGCCGGGGGCCACCGCCGAGACGCGCGGCCCGCCGCCGGGACGCGCGGCCCGCCGTCGGGACGCGCGGCCCGCCGCCGGCCGACTGTGGGCGGCGGCCAAGGAGAAGAGAGAGAGAGAGGAGGGGGCCGGGGGCCACCGCCGGGATGCGGGACCCGCCGCCAGGACGCGGGACCCGCCGTCGGGACGCGCGGCCTGCCGCCGGCCGTCTGTGGCCGGCGGCCAAGGAGAAGGGAGAGAGAGAGAGAGGAAGAGAGAGAGGAGGGGGCCGGGGGCCACCGCCGGGATGCGGGACCCACCGCCGGGATGCGGGACCCGCCGCCGGGACGCGCGGCCCGCCGCCGCCTGTCTGTGGCCGGCGGCCAAGGAGAAGGGAGAGAGAGAGAGAAAGAGAGAGAGAGAGAGGAGGGGGCCGGGGGTCGGGGGCCACCGCCGGGACGCGGGACCCGCCGCCGGGATGCGGGACCCGCCGCCGGGACGCGCGGCCCGCCGCCGGCAGTCTGTGGCCGGCGGCCAAGAAGAAGGGAGAGAGAGAGAGAGAGGAAGAGAGAGAGAGGAAGAGAGAGGAGGGGGTCGGGGACCACCGTCGGGATGCGGGACCCACTACCGGGGCGCGCGGCCCGCCGCCGGCGGTCTGTGGCCGGCGGCCACGGAGAAGGGAGAGAGAGAGGAAGAGAGAGAGAGAGAGGAAGAGAGAGACGAGGGGGCCGGGGGCCACCGTCGGGACGCGGGACCCGCCGCCGGGACGCGCAGCCCGCCGCCGGGACGCGCGGCCCGCCGCCGGCATGAGAAAAAGAGAGAGAGGGGAAGAGGGAGAGAGAAAGAGGAAGAGGGAGAGAGAGGGGGAAGAGCTCACCGCCGCCGAGACCTCGCCGCCGTGCCGCCGTGCCGCCGGAGAGACGCCGGAGAAGGGAGAAGAGAGAAGGAGAAGGAGAAGAGAGAAGAGAGAAGGGAGAAGGAGAAGGAGAAGAGAGAAGAGGGGAAAAAGGTTTGGGGAGGAGAAAACGCCATTCTCTATGACGTTTTCTCCTTTTTTTTTAATTTTTTTAATTATGTATTTGTAATCTTTTAATAAATAAATTAAATTAAATAAAAAAAATAATAATTTAAATGATAATTTTTAATTTAAATTAAAATTAAATTTCTTTAAAATTAATAATTATAATTCCTATTTTATTATTATTTTATTATTTTTTTATGATACTTTTTTTTATTTATTTTAAAATAGTTATCATTTGAAATTATAATTTTAGTTTTCTTTCTTTTTTTTTTTTAGCATTCTATTACGTATTCTTTTCCTTTAATTAAAAAAATATTATTTTTTCTAAAGTTTAATTTACAAAAAATTTTTTCATATTTTTTCTCATTTTTTAACTTTACACTGTATTTATTTTTTGATCAAAATTTAATTCAAATTAAATTTTAAATTTTCCTCCCATTTTTTTTCTTTATTTAAAATATTTTTTAAATAATAATGTTTAAATTAATTTAGTTATTTAAAATATTATTTTAAATTTCAATTACAATTTTAATTCTTATTTCTTAAAATTAAAAATTATAAACTTTGTTCTTCAATTACAATTACAATTTCTATTTTTTTTTCAATTCTTTATCTTTTTATGAAATTTTTTAAGATATTTTTAAATTTTATTTGAAAATTTTTTTAATTAAATAAATTTTAATTTTATAAATTATATTTAAAAAATATTTTTATTTCAATTAAACTTTAAATTTTTTTTCAATTTTTAATTTATAATCCTTATTTTTTGTGACTTTTTAAAAATTTTCACTTTTTAACTTTTTAACTTTTCCTCATTCTTTTAAACTTTTTAATGTATTTCTTTTTTTATCAAAATTTAATTCAAATTTAATTTTTTTAAGTCACATTTATAAAATACCCTAAAAAAAAATTGTAATTAATTTAATTTAATTTTATTCTTTTATGATATATTTTTTCTAATCTAATTTATAATTTTTATAATTTTAAATTTTAATTTTAGTTTTTTTTCATTTTTATCTTTTTGATATTCTATTATGTATTTTTTTTCTTTTATTTATAATATTTTTTAAAAATTTATATTTAAATTAATTTAGTTATTTAAAATATAATTTTTAATTTCATTTACAATTATAATTCTTATTTCTTAAAATTAAAAATTATAAAATTTGTTATTCAATTACAATTATAATTTCTATTTTTTTTCAATTCTTTATATTTTTATAAAAAATTTTTAGCCTATTTTTCAAATTTTTTTGAATCTTTTTTAAATTAATTATTTTTAATTTGAGAAAGTAATTTGAAATAATATTTTAATTTCAATTAATCTTTAAAATTTTATTTTTAAAAATTTTTACATTATAATTCTTCTTTTTGATTTTTTAAAAATTTTAAAATTTATAAATTTTTTAAAAATTTTTAGGACAAGTATTTCGAATGATGTTTTTCAATTAAATTTCGTATTTTTATTTCTTTCATATTTCTTTCTCTTTTTTTTATTTTCTATGATAATTTTCTTTTTATTTCTTAAGATTTTTTTTGACATCTTTTAAAAAATATTTTTAATAAAAATTTTAAATTAATTTTTTTAATGAATTACAAATTCAAATCTTTATATTTTTAATTTCAATCAAAATTACAATTTTAATTTATTAATTAATTTCAAATTTTAAAAAACCAATTTTCTCATTTCAAATTTATTAATTAATTTCAAAATGGCGTTTTTAAAGACGCCATTCCAAATGGCGTTTCTTCCTTTTTTTTTTTTTTTTTTTTTGGGACGATGCCACCGTGAAAATGGGGGGGTGACGTGGAAGGGGAAAAAACGCCATTCAAAATGGCGTTTTTCCCTTTTGCATTAGTTTGGTAAATAAGTTTTATTTTGATATATTTTGGTATTTAAGTTTTTTTTATATTATTTTGGAAAAGAGCTCCAGCTCTCTCTCGTTCTTATTTCTCACCTTCGTTCCGGTGGTCGAAAATTGAACTTTTAAAGTTTTTTTGTCAAAAAAAAAATCAGATAAAAGGGATTGGGAACTTAATAATTTAAAAATACACCGGAAACTCAATTGGGTATCAAAAGGTATCCACATTCAACTACTAAAGATTTTTATTCCATAAATATAAATTTAAATATAAATATTAAGTGAATAACTTGTATGTATTTATGCCTGTCCATCTATCATGTCGATACAAACTAGATAATACGGTGATAAAATTGTCCTGGGATGAAAGTGGACCAGGTTCCAATAATGCTTATAAGATTTCGAATATAGATGAAAAAAATTAACAATATTTTTAATCCTCTTATTATAGAATTATAAAAAAAATAATGATGATCAAAATAAATAATTTAAAAATAAATTAATAAATTCACAAGCACGTGCAATACTATCTTAAGGTATATTCCATTCCCTCAAACAAAAAAATCAAAAAAATTATCTCAAGATATGATCGGAATTCTATGCTTGCAAGTATGATCATGAAGGAGGTTGATGGAGATCCTTTCAATATCTAACAAAATGAAAAAGAATTAAAGCAGAAACTTGAAAAATAAAAAGCAAAAAGAAAAAAAAATTTGAAAAAAGAATTGAGCCTATAGATTAGGTCTAAAAATGGGCTTTATATAGACATCTGAATCTGACCGTTGAGACCTATTAAACCTATAACTAGAGATCCAACGTTCATCTATTAAGGATTTAATTAAGAACCCAACATTCATCCAATTAAATTTTTCATTAAATATGAAACTGAAAGCCATCTAATAATTATCATTGAATCATTCTCTAAAAAAAAATATGTGAAGCTTATGAATTTTTCATTACTTTTGAAAGTAGTTGGAGACTATGATAATTGAGAGGCAACAAAAAATTTTTAAAAAAAAATTAGGAGTAAGTGCAATAAGAGATTTTTGAACTAACCATATTTTTTTTGGAAAAAAAATAAAAAATATTGAAAAACAAGTTACACATATGTGTGCGGGCTTATCATAACAAATTAATTTAGTATTCATAATCTTTATCGTGCCTGCTTTATAGCACAAAAGACTGTATAGCTTCAATAGTCATCATATCATCCATCTTAAAGATAGACCATCACAATCTCAAATAAAGAGGATCAGTTGGCCGCCAAAAATCTTGCACCGTGAGAATGAGTGGCAACCATCTATCTTCAAGATGGGATGATGTGGCAGCTATTCAACATCATACAATATTTTTCTGGTGTAAAAACATGTACAGAAGAGAATCTCAACTCATTAATTCATGGCAGAAAATATTAATTAAAATCGGTTATTTGTTGTGACACTATAAGAAAAAAATATTTTTGAGATAAATTTATTTACGATGAAAATATTTTCATCGTCAATACGACTATTTACGATGAAAAATTAAATTCGTCGCTAATAATAAAATATTTATAATAAAAAATATTTTTTATCACAAATAGCTTCATATTTATGATGAAAAAAAATTTATCGTAAATACCTATTATTTACAACAATTATTTTCATCATAAATAATAAAATATTTATTTTAATTTTAAATTTTTAAATATTTATGAAGAAAATAGTTTCATCATAAATAAGATAAGTATTTATGATGAAAACTCATTTTTCATTGCAAATACACATCATTTACGATGAAAAATTTTCATCATTAATAATTGAAAAAAATAAAAAAAATAAAAAATTTAAAAATTATAGATTATTGGCAATGAAAATATTACATCCTAAATACTTGAGTATTGACGACACAAAGTCATTTTTCATCGCCAATACTCAAGTATTTACGATGAAAAATTTTTATTGCTAATATTTGAAAGAAAATAAAAAATTTAAAAATTATAGATTATTTACGACAAAAATATTACATCATAAATACTAGAGTATTGATAACGAAAAATAATTTTTCATCATAAATAGTCATTATTTATGATGAAAAATTTTTGTCGCTTATACTTGAAAAAAATAAAAATTTTAAAATTTATAGATTACTTACGATGAAAATATTATGTCATAAGTACTTGATTATTGATGATAAAAAATAATTTTTTATCACAAATAATCATTATTTATAATAAAAAATTTTCTCACTAATATTTAAAAAAATAAAAAATTTAAAAATTATCGATTATTTGTGACAAAAATATTACATCATAAATAATTGAGTATTTACGATGGAAAGTAAATTTTCATTATAAATACTTAATTATTTATGATAAAAAATTTTTGTCACTAAAATATGAAAAAAATTAAAAATTAAAAAACTGTAGATTATTAGTGATAAAAATTTTTCGTCATAAATAGTGGAGTATTTGTGATGAAAAGCTACTTTCCATCGTCAATACTCTACTATTTATGATGAAAAATTTTTATCACTAATATTTAAAAAAAATTAAAAAAATTAAAAACTTAAAAATTATAGATTATTTATGATGAAAATATTATATCGTAAATAATTGAGTATGAATTTTCGTCGTAAATACTTAATTATTTATGATGAAAATTTTTCGCTACTAATATATGAAATAAAATAAAAAATTCAAAAATCATAGATTATTAGGTTATTTATATGTTAAAACATGATCCACAAAAAGGTTATTCACATTGTACTTGATCTTTATACGTTAAAACATGATACTGGATCTCAATTATTTACGAAAAAATTTTCATCGCTAATATTTGAAAATTTTTCATCCATAATTGAATCAACCATCTATAAAATTCAGGAGCAAACCATCTTAAAAAATTAAACGCAAAAAAATTGATTCAGAAAAAATATCAACTTCTAATTGTATAAAGAACAAAACTTTATCAACTGTTCGATGGACTAAATTATGTCATTTACTTCTAAACTGTATGCGAAAGGTCTTTACTGAGTCCTTCAGTATTATTTTTCAAGAGTGCATTCATGGTCTTAATTGGTATGCAATGACTGTTTGTCACAGATACTCTCTAACTAGCTGAACTCTTATTATTGCTATCCAGTTCAAGATTTATCTTAAGATTGACATACTCTTAAGCAGGTATTATCCTTTCTATTATGCTTTTTTTACGTCGGATCTCAAGAATCTTAGCTGCTCGCAGATTAAATTTGAGTTCGGATATCCATTCAAATCTTTCAATCAACTTATGACAGTGTTGTCATCAAAAAAGTAAATCTAATTAGTTGAATTTTTTAATTATAAATTATGTTTGATTGTTAGTTAACATCTGTAATGTATCAGCAGAAAAATGATTCTCATCTGATGGTACATGATTTAAAATTTTTTTTACATATATAATTTTTTTATGTACATAATTTTTTTTTAAAAAATCATAAATTAACTATTTATATAATTTTTTTATTAATATTTTATTTTTCATCATGAATATTTTTTTAATGTCAATTTTTTTGTAAAATTTTTTGGATAGAAAATTTTTTTAGTAAGAAAAATCTAAAATAAAATTTAATTTTTATCACAAATAATTTTTTTTTATGAAATTTTTTAAGAAAAAAAATTTTTTTAGTCGAAAATTTTTTATTGTTTTGGTAGAATTATTGGCAATGAAATTTTAGTTTTCGTTGTAAATAGTATTATTGATGATAAATTTTTTTCATGACAAATAATTAGCGATGAAAATTATTTTTCATTGCTAATAAGATAATTAATGATGAAATATTTTTATTTTTAAAGTAAATTTTTTAAAAATTGAGGTAATTTTTTTGTCATGAAAATTATTAGTGATGAAAATCTTTTTTACATCGCTAATAACTTGATTAACGACAAAACTATTTTTGTCGCAAATAATTTTTTTTGGTGAAATTTTTTTTAGCAAAAAAATGGGGATTTTTTTGACAAAAATTATTAGCGATGAAAAATAATTTTCATCGTTAATAATTTTATTAACAATAAAAAAAATTTTCATTGCAAATAATTTTTTTGTTGAAAAAATTTTTTATTGAAGAATTTTTTTTTCTAAATTATTAGCGATGAAAATTTATTTTCCGTCGCTAATAACGTTATTAGCGACGAAAATTTTTATCACTAATAGTTCACGTCACATCCACGTCCCTTTGCGTGAAACCCTTCTTCTCCCCCCTCCCATTTCATGGGAAATTCACTTTTTTTCCCCTACCCTCCCCCTCTCTGTTTTCCCGATCTCTCTCTCTCTCCTCCATTGCTTCCCACTGGCGAGCAGCTCTCCACCATCGTCGTCTACTGTCCGCACCGCCCGTCGTCCGCTGTCTGTCGGAGGTAAGGATTTCAACCATCCCTTTTTTTTTGGTGTTCATCGAGCCACCGAGGGGCCAAAGAGGGGATGGCTGGCGGCAGAGGAGATGGGGCAAGCAGTGATGGAGATGGGACCGACGAGGAGGGGGTCTGGGGCCGGAGATGGGGAGGATGGGGTGAGGGGCGGGATGTGGCCGGTGGGGGATGGTGCCGAGGAAGGGGCGGCCGGCGGCAATGGAGATGGGGCTGGGGAGGGTGTCGGCCGATAGAGATGGGGTCGAGGAGGGGGCGGCTGGTGGTCGGGGGAGACAGGGCCAAGGAGGGGGCAGCGGCAGGGAGGGAGCAGCGGCGGGGAGAGAGGAAGGGAAGAGAGAAAAGAGGGGGGAAAAAGAAAAGGAAAAAAAAAGAAAAAAATAAAGAAAAAAAAAGAGAAAAAAGAAAAAAAAAGAGAAGACGGGGCCGGGGAGGGGGCGGCCGGCAGCGACAGGATGGGGATGGGGAGGGTGTCGGCCTAGCGGAGACGGGGTTGGGGAGGGGGCGGTCGGCGGTTGGGGGAGACGGGGCCGGGGAGGGTGTCGGCTGGCGGAGATGGTGCCGGGGAGGGGGCGGCCGGCGGTCGGGAGAGACGGAGCTGGGGAGGATGTCGGCTAGCGAAGATGGGGTCGGGGAGAGGGGCGACCGGCAGTCGGGGGAGACGGGGCCAGAGAGGGTGTTGGCCAGTGGAGACGGGGTCGGAGAGGGGGCAGCCAACGGTCGGGGGAGATGGGGCTTGGGAAGGTGTCGACCGATGGAGACGGGGTCGAGGAGGGAGGAAGGGAAGAGAGAAAGGAGGGTGGAAAAAGAAAAAAAGAAAAGAAAAAAGAAAGAAAAAAATTATTTGATTAATAAAATTATTTAACTATTTGATTAATTATATTTGTTGCATAAATTTTTTAGTATTACTGTTGAAATTATTTAATTATTTGATTAATTATTTTTTATTTCACTAACATAATGCATATTACTGTTACTTATTATAATTTAATTATTTTATGTATTATTTTGTATACTTTTATTTATTATAATTAAATATAAAAAGTATTTTTATTTTAAAAAAATTTATATTAAAATTTTTGATGAAAAAATTTCAATACAGAGTTATTTTTTTTGATAAATTAGAAATTTATCTTCGAATGTATATTTAAAGATGGTAGTTAAATTGCATTGAGCCATAGATTTTCGTTCAAGAGTCGATCTTCATTGAGATCAACTCTTGGATGTCCCGTATTCAAATTTTTTAAAAAAATAATAATCTTATGTTGTTAATAGTTGAGATTTTATTTTATTATGTCGTATTCAGTAGTTATCTGTCCACTGTTCTCCAGGTATATGGTGGATAGGGTGCGTAGGCACTATATTCACATTGTATACTTGAAAAACTATGGAGAGATGCTGTCAAAATTTTCACAATAATGAGATGAAATATTCACTAATAACAATAATAAGATTATTACTTTTCTGAAAGAGATAGGACCATACCTGTTAGTAATGATTTGAAATAGATAGGATCATGTATTTTTGCTTCATTAAATTGGTGGAAGGAGATTTTTTGTATTACTGCTCAGTCTGTGTTTTTTAATATGTGTTGTTTTGTATAAAATGATCCATGTCCGGATCCAAATCAAAATTTTGGTCGGAATTTGGATTACGATTCAATCCAAAATTTGGATCGGGATCCAATTCGGATGAATACCACTGAACTTTTTTTTGTTATTAATGATTTTTTATTTATTGTTAGATGGATATCAACAAAAGTTGGATGAATACTAGAGGTATTTTTTTTGCCTGAATATCGAAAAAGAGTTCAAGATTTATTGAGTTTGCATGGCATAAGACTGACAGTGCTAGTCGGATAAAGTATCCATGCAAGAGATGTGTCAATGTAGTATATCGTCACATAACACTTGTTGAGGAGTATCTGCTACATTATTGTATGGATAATAAGTATACTTGTTGGATATGGCATGGGGAGGGTGATCTAAATGAAGTGGTGTGTGACGATGACGATACTGAAGATAATAGTGATGCTGCTGGACCTGTCGAACATAGTGGTATAGGAGAACTATTAGATAATTTACATCAGGATGCTTGTTCAAATGTACGCATGAGTACTACTGCATCTGAAAGCAATTCTGATCATAAACACAATATCCGACTTGAGGTAGAAGAAACTTCTGAATAATTTGCAAAACTTGTAAGGAATGCACGAGAGCCACTCTATCCAAATTATGCAAAATTCTCCAAGTTAGAGTTTTTGATAAAATTGCTTCATATTAAAATCGTGAACTGATGGAGCAGAAGTCATTTGATCAAAATTTGATATTGATTAAAGCAGCTCTTCTCAATAGAGAGAGACTTCCAAAATCATATTCTGAAGTAAAAATATATATGAAAAAATTATGACTTAGCTATATTCCTATACATGCCTGCAAAAATGACTGTATATTATTTTATAAGGATAACGAACAAGCAACTGAATGTCCAAAATACGGTGAGCCTAGATACAAAATCGATAATAGAAAAGCAAAGAAGATACCTTAAAAGATTTTGAGATATTTTTTCATTGATTTCAAGAATTCAAAAGTTGTATATGTCCATAAAGACAGCTGAAGAAATAAAATGGCATTATAAGTAGCGGGTTCTAGAGGAGAATATACTTAGCCACCCCGCCGACTCTTTAGTGTGAAAAGACTTTGATGCAAAGCATCCACATTGTGCGTGACCCGCGCAATATCCTGCTTGGTCTAGCAACAGATAGATTTAATCTCTTTGGCAATCTGAGTACCTCTTACAGCATGTGGTCTGTGATGCTAGTTGTATATAATATGTCACTTTGGAAGTGCATGAAAGAATCATTTATTTTTACGTCACTTTTGATTCCAGATCCGAAAGTATCAGGTAATGAAAATGATGTATATCTATGACCTTTAATTGATGATCTAAAAGAGCTATGGGAAAATGGGGTATAGACATGTGATCTTGTGAGTCGAAGTAATTTTAAGTTACATGCTTCGATTCTATGGATCATAAATAATTTTTCTACATATGGAAACTTAACTGGATAGAGCACCAAAGGATATCTGGCATGTCCAATATACAATAAGAATGCATTCTCCTTACATTTAAAGTATGGATGAAAAATATGCTTCATGGGTCATCGACGGTTTCTCCCTGGTAATCATTCTTGGAGGATCCGTTATAACCAATATTTTGATGGTAAGTCCGACTGGTGTCTGCCACCTAAGGAGTTAAGTGGAGCAAAAATTTTAGAACAACTTGAAGTCATTGAAAATGTTCAATTTGAAAAAATATCGGATACTCGCAAGCGGAAGCGCACTGAAGCTGAGTTGAATTGGACGAAGCGAAGCATCTTTTTCGAACTACCATATTGAAAGCAGCTACTACTTCATCATAATCTGGATGTAATGCACATTGAGAAGAATATTTATGATAATATCATCGGTACTGTACTGAACATTTTAGAAAAAATAAAAGATGGTACAAAAGCTCATCTTGATTTATAGAAAATGAAAATCTAGTAGGAGTTGTATTTAGTTCGTCGAGATGATAGATTTTTTATGCCACCTGTATATTATTCGCTATTTGGTGAGAAAAAAAAATTTTGTGGATGATTCAAAATCATAAAGTTTTATGATGCATATGCTTCAAACGTATCGCGGTATGTTGGAAACAACAATGATAATATTTCTGGTATGAAAAGTCATGACTCCCATGTGATGATGCAACATTTGCTTTCTGTGGTCATGCGTGGCTATTTGGGTAGTGATGTTCAAACTACGTTGATTGAATTGAAAGCATTCTTTCGAGAACTATATTGCTAAAAATTAAAAATTAATTTACTTGAGAGATTTGAGAAGGATATCATACTCATTCTTTGTAAATTAAAAAAAAAAATTTCACTATCATTTTTTGATATTATAGTGCATTTGGCTGTTCATTTTTCAAAAGAAGCTCTTTTGACTGGATCGATACATTATCGATCGATGTATCCTATTGAAAGATAAAAAAATTATACATACTTTATCATATCAATTATAAAATATAAATTTATTTATAAAATTTAAATTTATTTTTATTTACAGATTCTTGTGTACCTTAAAAAAGTATGTGTGCAATAAAGTATGGTCTGAAGGGTCTATAACGGAAGCATATGTAGCTACACAGTGTGTTATATTCTGCTTGATATATCTTAATGATATCGAAACAAGATTCAATCGTACAGATCGTAATGCAGACTGTGAATAGAGTGACAATGAACCGATATTATCTATATTTAAACAAACAGTTCGACCTATTGGTGCAAAGATATATGAATTTATGGATGTGAATGAGCTATCCAAGGCACACTTTTACGTTCTAAATAATTATGAAAAAATTAAAAATTTTATTGAGTGAGTACCATCTTAACATACTGTTTAATGTTCTAAGTAATTTTTTTATATCGATATAAAATTAAAAATCATAACTTATTACAGTGAGCACAAGAGTATACTATGTAGAAAGAATAATACGGATGCTGATGATCGATATAAGAGAGAATTTATAAAATAATTTGATGATCTTGTAAGTTGCATTAGTAATACGTTATTTATTTAATTATAAATAATATTATTTGAACCAACATAATTTTTTATGTTATGGTGTAGATGAAACATAAGTATTTCAATAAAGAAGTGGGTGTGACCGATGAGTTATACGATTTAGCATGTGGTCCTGATCGGAGGGTTAATCACTATGCATCCTGTATCATTAAAAGAATGAGATTTCACACAAGAAAGCTTGAAATGCAATGACGAACCCAGAATAGTGGGATTGCTACAATAGGATATGAACGAGAAGAAGAGATTAAATATTATGATGTACTAGTAGATATCATAGAATTGAAGTATGGATCCAATAATTCTGTATTCTTGTTTCAATGTGAATGATGGGATATTAGTAATAAAAAGATCGATATTCATATCGATCCATACTTTATCAGTATAAATTTTGCATGAACATGGTATCAGAATGAGCCGTATATATTAGCAACTCAAGCGAAACAAGTAATATATTTGAAGGCTCTAAAGTATCGAGGTAATTGGCATGTCATACAAAAAATAACATCTAAAGGCATATATGACATACCAACCCGATTAGAGATGGATGAAAATTTGGATTACATGAAGAGAAAACTTTTCAGCAGGAAGAATAAATATTAGTCAAGCTTTTTGTTGATGAAGAACTTGCAACGACACCTTTGAATAGGGCTGATCTACCATCCAATAATGTTGAAGCAGATTTTGTATTTAATCTTGATGAGTCGGAGGGCGACGATCAGTTCATAAATAATGATGAGATAGAAGACGACACATATATCAATTATTGTGATTCGGAGGAAGATCTATACATCGAGGTAGATACGAATATTAATGAGTAGATCTATATTCTTTATTCAATCTTCTCTTGCAATAATAGTATGCGATATAATTTTATTCATTAAAAAATAATTTATTTATTATTATTATTATTCAATATTATATTCATTTATATGTCAAAAATTATAGATATGGCATCAGAAGACAGACAATGACGTTCGCATTCACAGTCTACCCCAGAGGCTGAGGCACTTTCACCGATCTCCATTGACGCACTGGCTCCATTGCCAGAGGGTCCTGCACTGGCAGGTCCCAGTGAGGCAGGTTCGAGTGAGACAGATTCGAGTGGTATTATTATACTTTTTATATAATAAAATTTAATTTTTTTATTTGAATAGCTATCATACTAATGATTTATTTATTGTTATTTCAGGCTAGTCTTCATCGATAGTGAGGCGAGGACGAGGTCCATCGAAGAACCTTGCTCTAGAATATTGGAGATGGAGCACTTGGGACAGCGTCTCTGTATCGAGATACCACCCAACTACACCAGGCCCATTTAGAGATGGTGCGAGCCGTGGCAAATCGAGCTGGGCATCATATGCCACAGCTATGCCCCTATGACATTTTTCGATTGGCGTCACGTTCTATCGGCTCAGAGAGAGGTTTTCTACACCCACTTATAAGTAAAATAAATTATATTATGAATATTTAATTTACATGATATTTTTTTAATATTTGTTATTGGCAGAGTGTATTCAACATCATTGATTTTGAGGAGGATCGCGTGCGACGAGCCGTGGACACTCATTTGTCTTTGCATTTTCAGGATTATCGTCATCACATGCATCAGTATTGGTATCAGTGGTGCAGGATTATGGGGAGGAGGTAGCGTGGTAGCAACCCTATGACAGCATCACTATAGATGATGGGACTGTCATATGCCGACATTACGAGGATCCGACATATCAGATTACACATCCAAACTTCTTTTTTTTTAGAATTTAATGATTGAATCATTTATTCTTAAATTAAATTTATTATTTACTAATTTGACTGGTAACTGTACTGTGAAGATGTGTCCAGAATACCACGAATCAGACGAGATAGACCATACTGTATTGTGGGGGTTCGAGATCGTTCGCTCGTCATATGGAGCAGATGGTAAGTAATTTTTAATTTTTAATTAGCATATAATTCTCTAGTTATTTAAAAAAAATTTAATTAATTATTCTCAAATTACAGAGAGATGCTGAGAGTGGCAAGCTTCCTGATAGGATCGATATCTACCAGTGGACCCACCAGCGATGGTCAGGGGAGTGGACGACGGGGAGCTAGAAGCTTTTTGTAAGTTTTTTTAATTATTTTTTCATTCACAGTCTGATTTTTATTACAAAATTAAAATAGCTATAATTTTAATTTTTAGGACCGTATAACAGATATGAGATCCCAACCTACTCCTGAGGGCTCGACCGCACCCACAGATGATGAGATCTTTGATCAGATGCTTGGTACGAGATCATGTTATGTTAGGGGTCTAAGGTATGGGATCACTGCTCCCTCATCCTCACGCTCATTTAGGGCTGACATCTATTCTGCCTGCGAGACTCAACTGATGAAGATGTAGAGACAGGCTACCGAGGATCGACAGCAGACTGAACAGCAAGCTCATAAGTTGGCTGCACAAATCGACTAGTATCAACAGCTTCAGATCCAGATGATGGAGCAGATGGCACAGATGGAGTAGATGATATAGCTGATGAGGTAATAGCAGACTGGTCTGAGCTCTTTCAAGCGCTCTCCTTCCCCAACTTGTTCTCCAGATGCCGACACTTGACGGTCTCTTCATGTAGTTTTTTATTTTTATTTCAAATCTCTTGTAATTTTAATTTAATATGATAAATAAAATTTATTTAAATTTATTGTGTGAACTTTTTATTTTTATTTTTTATTTTTAATTTATAAAAATATTATAAATATAAATTAAAAATATATATTCATAAATTATTTTTTTAAAAAAATATGTGTAAATTATTAGTGACGGAATTATTTCTGACGAAATATTGGTCACCAAAAATATTTTAGTACGATAAAAAATTGATCGTAAATAAAATTTTTAATAAATTTAAAATTATTAAAATTTTATATAAAACTAATAGCAATGAAATTATTAACGATGAAAATTTTTATCAGAAATTATTGTATTTACGACGTAAGCTTTACGTCGCTAATATTATTTAAATTTAATTTTTAAAAAAATTATTATTAAATTAATAGTGACGAAAATATTTTCGTAGCTAATAATCCTATTTGCGACGAAAAAATTTTCATCATGAATATTTTAATTAATAGTGACGAAAATATTTTCATTGCAAAAAAGTTATTTGCGACGAAAATTTTTCGTCGCTAAAAATTTTTAAAAATTTTATTTTCAAAAAAAATTTAATTAAATTAATAATGATAAAAATATTTTTATCGCTATTAATTTTTTTATTTATTAGCGACGTTATATTTTGTCGCAAATATTTTTTTTTAACGACTAAAATTTTTCGTCAAAAATTATTTTTGAAAAAATAAAATTTTTTAACGATGAAAATTATTCGTCGCAAATAATTATCATTAGCGGTGAAATATTTTTTTCTTCGTAAAATATTTTTAACGATGCGATTATTTATGATCAAATATTAGTAACGAAAATTTCATCGCTAATGGTTATTAGCGATGAAAAAAAATAATTTATGATGAAAAATTTTTATCGTTAATAATCTATTTTATTGTAGTAACGTAGTCTAATTATATTTTAAGATCAGAAAGACTTTAGATAGCTAGATATTTCTCATCATGGTTAATTTGATCAAGAAACCACGGAAACGTAAATAAACAGGGATAAGTTCGGTTTACTCTCGCAGTCCAAGTTGTCCCCATGGCTCACTCCCAGAATGTCACAGTATCTCTTGTAGAACCCAATCCGGTCTGCCACGCTACTGTCCCGCCCCTTGCCACACTCGATCCCACCGTTGATGATGTTGGTGATGACACCGTATCCCGGAACACGTCCCGCCGCTCGATCGGCAGCCGATGGCGTCCACCGCCCGGTGATGACATCATGACATGAAGGTTTTGGGGATTGTGGGGTCATCCAGAACCATAACGCCGTTTGGAAGGAGACGACAGGGTCGGTGGCGACCAAGTCCGGTTTGTTGAGCAGATCTAGGCCGATGGCTTCACCAGCTGGTCCATAGTTGTAGTTGCTGCAATAATTCAATTCAAACCACAATTAGAATTAATTCTTTATATCTTAATCCAATCTAGTTTGTTGCAAGCTAAGCTAGTTAAATATATATCCAAAAAATAGTTCTTATGTGATTTCCAGTCCCTTATACCAATCTAGCTAGGATAAACATACACTAGGATGTTTTTTATCTAATGAAAGAAATGTGCCAAGGTGTCATAAACTACTTACTAGGAGATTTGTATCGGTCCTCGGCCGTAGTACTTCTTTCCTGGAGCACAAGGCCACTGTGAACTTTGGACGCAATAATCCGGGGGATTGCCTTGCTCCTGTTTAAAACAGTAGCCCCAGGCATAAGGGCCATCAGGTGCAGTCGCCCACCCACCTATAACCAAACAAAACACCACCACCATCACTCGACAGGATGCAAGGAGGAGCACACACAAAGGAAGTCCAGAATTAATTTTACAGCGAAGTAGAACTAATTACCAGTTGTTTCATGGGACGTCTGTGCCAAGAAAGCAGCGATCTCCCTCTTGCGAGTGGTATCGTCCCCAGTTGTCCCAAAGCCACTGAAGGAATTCGCCGCATAAATGAAAGCGTTGTAGGTGTAGAATCCTTTAGCCGGGCAGTCCGCGTCGTTGCGGTGCTTGAGCATTTGGTCGAACAGTGATGAGCTGATGAGAGAGGCGACCCCCGAGCCACCACTAGGTGTTGGGCTGGGAGTTGAACCACCACCGCCGCTGCACTGGCTCTGGCAGCCATTGCCGCAGTAAGCCGAGGTGGAACCACAGGAGCCAAATTGGCTGCAGCATAACCCATTGGGGCATGTCTTTCCCCCGGCTTGGCTACCGCACTGCTGTGCGAGGCTGCCAAGTATGGAGGCCAAGCTAAGTATTGCCAAGAACCAGAGCTTCATTTCTATAATATTCTTTAAACTCACTTATTTTTGGTTTTTTGAGGGGGAGGAGGGAATTTTTGGTTTTTTGAGGGGCGGGTGGGAAGGGAGGGAGTGCTTGTATAGAGAATGGAAGAGTAACTAAACCTTATCTTTAATATCTCTCATCTTGGTTTTGGTCAAGAAATGAAGACATCGAGATGGATTGCTTTGAAGCTTTTATTGAAATTTCTTTGCTGATGACTAGTCAATGGGACGCAGCGTCGTGAGCTCTTGACGTGGATTTCGTGGTCACCATGGCAAGGTGGGTTGGTGGTACATGTTCCGATTTATTGTTGCAATTTTATCATTTATTTCGCACCAAAGAGGCTACATCACAAGCAATACGGGCGGCGATGCAATGCTAGCTGCCACCCTTATAACTGTGAATGACTCGTCTATATAGGGATAGCAAAATCATCCCGACTGGATGGGTACGCCAACTTGCCAACTTTAAGAATCTTTAAGAATCTTGCCGACTTGCTTCCTTCTAATCTTTTTAAATAATTGACATTTACATAAACTATATTTAGAGAATATTTGATTGGGAGGAGTGGAGGTTTGAAATCGAAATCGGAACGAGTAACTCATATTCCAACCATTTGGTTGAGAGGAATCCCATTCCGATTCCAATTCCATAGTAGAATGGGAATGGCTCAATTTATATAAAACACAATCCCTACTCTCCTCTATAGATTCAATTTTTCATTCCAATTTCGATTTCGATTTCGATTTCAGTCATGAACCAAATGCTCCGGGAGATTTGGCCATTCCGATTTTGGGGGGTGTTTGATTTGTAACCGAAATTAAAATGAAAATGAAAATAGAAATGGTTTGGAATCGGAATCGAAATCGAAATCGGAATGGTCAAATCCTTCAAATCATTTGGTTCATAACCGAAATCGGAATCGAAATCGAAATTGGAATGAAAATTTGAATCCATAGATGAGAGTAGAGATTGAGGAGGTGTTTGGTTAAAAAGAGTGGGAGTCTGGAATCGAAATCAGAATGGGTAACTCACATTCCAACCATTTGATTGGGAAGAGTTCCATTCCGATTTCGATTCCGGAGTGGAATGAAAATGGGCCAATCTATATAGAACTCAATCCCTACTCTTTTCTATGGATTCAATTTTTTATTCCAATTTTGATTCCGATTTCGATTCCGATCATGAACCAAACACTTCGGGAGATTTGGCCATTCCAATTTCGATTCCAAGCCATTTTGATTTTCATTTCCATTCTGATTCTGGTTACGAACCAAACGCCCCCCGAGTTCTATATAGATTGAACCATTCCCATTTCATCTTGGAATCAGAATCGGAATGGAACTCCTCCCAACCAAATGGTTGGAATGAAAGTCACCCATTTTGATTTCGATTTCAAACTCTCACTTTTTCCAATCAAATATCCCTCCGATTCCAAGTCATTCCGATTCCCATTCTCATTTTGATTTCGATTGCGAACCAAACATCCTCTTAGAGTAATGCATCAGCTTTTCCATTTCAAAAGCAAAAAAAAAAAAAATCCTAAGCAAATTACATGGAGTACGGAGTTTGGAAACCTAAAATTGGAGTCCACCACAGCATCAATGAATGATGCCCAATTTCAATTTCCTTCCCTTACCAAAATTTTTATTTTTTAGTTTGCTTTCTCCTATCAAAATTTTTGTCTCTATGTCACCATTGGTCTTCTTCATCCTTGTCCTCTGCTCATGCTGGTTGGATGCCATTGAGGCTCCAATCCTGCCACGAAATTTTACTTAGTGATTGAGATTAGGTAAACCACAATACCTCTTCATTCTAGACTGATCATTTGCGACTGCTAGTTGCACCACTGTCTCGCAGGTCCTCGTATTTTTTTTTTTATATTTTCTTGATTTTGAACTTTTAGATTTTTAATTTGTCTGTTAGGTCTTTTTTTTTCAAAAAAAAAAAAGAAAAATTTGTGGACGTGAGGATATAGGCATTGTTAATTTATCATTCATGTTTTAGCAGATATGGTTTAATAATTTTACTTTGTATGAGCTCATAATTAATCTTGTTTACTATTTACGTTTATATTTTCCATATGCTTTCAAAAATTAATTTATAATTTTTTGACATGATGGATGGTGTAATATATGTTTACCTCCATCGTAATATATGTCTAAATTATTTTTATAAAATTTTAATAGTTTAAGATAAGATTTATAATAAAAGAAAAAAAAAATCTTAGCACCACTCTCTCTATGCACCTGTATCGGCCGACATAAGCACCCATCTTGTAAATTTGATCTAATCAATAATTAAAAAAAAAAAAAGACTCACATCCATTTGTTTTCGTAGTTTTTTCTCCGTGTCGTTTCCAGTCGTTTTACGAAGACTTCTGTGCCGCCTTCAGTCATCTTCCTATCTCTTTCTCCTTGAACGTCGGCAATTGCAGTTGGTTCTTTTCAAATTTTTTTTTTTATAAATTTTTTTTCATAATTATTAATTTTTTTAAAAATAAAATTTTTACGATACTCAAAAAATATTATAAAATATTATATATATATTGAGATATCTATAAAAAAATAATTATATGATATTTATCAAAACTGTTAGATTAAAATATGTATGATTATTTTTTATTTTTTATTTTTTTTATGGACATCTGCAAAGCATGTATTATATCTACCGTACTTTTTAAGTACCGCTTCTTTTCTTTCTTTTTCTACAGGCTCTTTCCTTCCGTAATTACTGCGGAAAGCTACAGGAGAACGGACGACTTGGCATCAAGTCGATTCCGTATTCTTTGGTTTTATCCTGGACTTGTACCAGAGAGCAGAAAACGGATTGGAGGAAACCGTGGCATTTCAGTCGTGTGGCACCGTGTTGGCCTGCCGCAAGGTAACGTGAGCAACGCGGCACGTCAGTACTCGCCGCGTGGGATTTTCTTTGGATTGCTCTCTTGACTCAGTTTCTCTCTCGTTCTTGTTTCACACGTTCGTTCCATTGGTTGAAAATATAACTTTTAAAGTGTTTTGACCAATATATATATATATATATATATATATATATATATATATATATATATATAATAAAAGAGATTGTTGTGAACTTAATAATCTAAAAATGCACCGGAAACTCAATTGGGTATCAATGTGGATCAATTGGGTATCAATATATCCACATTCAACTTTTAATCCATAAATATAAATTTAAATACAGATATTAAGTGAATAACTTGTATGTCGATGCAAACTAGATAATACAATGATAACATTGCCCATATAGATATAAATAGAATCATTATGCCCATATAGATATAATTGGAATCATTAAATTCATGAGCTGAATGGATGAAAGTGGATCAGGTTCGAACAATGCTTATAAGATTTCAAATATAGATTAAGAAAACTAATGATATTTTTAATCCTCTTATTATAAAATTATAGAAGAAATACTGATGATCACAATAAATATTTAAAAAATAAAACTAACAAATCTAGAAGCATGTGCAATACTATCTTAAGATATATTCCATTCCCTCGTGCTAGAAAATCAAAAAAAATTATCTCAAGATATGATCGAGATTCTCTACATGCAAGTACGATCATGAAAAAGATTGATAGAGATACTTTCAACATCTAGCAAAATGAGAAGGAATTAAAGCAGAAACTTGGAAAGAAAGCAAAAAGAAAGAATATTTTTGAAAAAAGAATTGAGCCTATAGATTAGGTCTAAAAATAGTCTTTTTATAACCATCTGAATCTGACCGTTTAGGCCCATTAAACCTATAACTAGAGATCCAACGTTCATCTATTAAGGATTTAATTAAGAAAGAAAAAATAAAAAATATTTTTGAAAAAAAAATTGAGCCTATAGATTAGGTCTAAATATAGTCTTTTTATAACCATCTGAATCTGACCGTTTAGGCCCATTAAACCTATAACTAGAGATCCAACATTCATCTATTAAGGATTTAATTAAGAACCCAACATTCCATCCAATTAAATTTTTAATTACAAGCCCAACATTCATAAACGGTAATAAAACTATTAATAGCAATATAGATATTTAAAAAATAAAAAAATAAAAGAATAAAAGTTTGGTTCGCATATGTATATTTAAAAAAAAATTCAAAACCTCAACACCCATGGTTTTAGACAAACCATTTCACATATATACGGCTTTAATAAAGATTCTTTTTTTTCTAATATGGAACTAAAGAATCTCAATAAGGGTTGAGGAAAATTTTGAATTTAAAAAAAAAATTGAGTTTTCTATTTAAGATTTCTTCCAATAGATAGGATATTATCTATCCGAATCTATTTTTATATTTCAATTTATTCAGATATGGATAGAAATATGAGCACTTGATTAATGCACTTGATTAATATATATATATCTGTATCTATATCATATCCATCAAAGAAAAATAGATATTGATATCGATATACAACCACCCAATTTATATCTAAATATCCAATTCTACTTGTAATCATATTTAATTTTATATATTACTAATAAATTTTTTATAGAAATATAAATAATATATTATCAGTTTAGTTTACCATCCACTTAGTAATATCTTTGATTCTATGATTATAAAGTTTAATTATCTGATTTATATCCATATTTAGTTATATTCATGCTTCTAGTATCCGATTTATATCTGTATCTATTTAAAACAAATATGAATATAATTTTTTTATTTGATTTATATTTGTATCCATACTCATCAAACAAAATAAATATGGATATGAATATATTAATATTCGATCTATATCTGATTCAATTTCAGTCTTAATGAGCTGCCAAATCAAAGAAATTATTTTATGGTCATTATGAGGAAGGCAATTTAAATTCAGATGTGCTAATGTTGTCCATTGAATTATGAGATCTATATAAAACTAAATAAGATTGCAAATAAAATCTAGTATCCTGGATATAATCAAGAAAGTTGTTTACCTATATTTATATCTATTTTTTTAAAATATAAATATAGATATAGATTACTCTAGATGCTAAGATTTGCATCCAACTACAAATAGATTGAGATATAAAAAGTAATCCTAACAGATATTATTCAGTTCATTTTCACTCCAATATGCATTGTTCATGATGATGAGCCACCAAAAGACCCAACATATTTACAAACATTTATCTCATCAGATATGCTAGGGGCCTCATAGCTGGATGTGGTCAGGATGAAACGGGGGATTGATGGCTAATATAATCTTTTCACTCTTTAGCTCGTGCATGAATGTTCTGGTTTTGATTCTCTATCAAGCAAGATCTAGAACAATTTAGTTGTATTCTCATTAAAAATGAATAGTGTAAATAGAGTGCTTCCAAATTGTGGCCTCAAGATTCATGACAACCATTGGCAGTGATCCGTATATGCAGGTAGAGGGAATCATAACAACATCTAACCATATCAAAGCATGCCTGAGCGAGATGATGATGATACCCATCCACATCAAACCACTAGAAACCAAGCCAAATTGCTTCATTATGAAAAATTTTAGGCAATGCCAAGTCCATGATGAAAATTTTCTTGGTTAGCACAGTGCTTGTACTGCTGCTTTAGAGTTAGCTTTCAGGGCATTAAGAGCCATGGTTCCTCGAAAGTTAGCAAATATTGTCTCACACATTTAAATATGGAAAATTAACACCACCTATTCTTGCAGGTTTTGTATACATTGAAAGGTCCATCATGTCATATAGTATTACGAAAATGTCATGCCAAGGAGGTAATTGAAACATAGACTTGAGTGATGCTTGGTCGGCTTGTTCCAGAGATTGAGCAAGTGAGCAAGGACCTTTTTGGAGCTACACTGATGAAGAGCAGGTCTATAAGCAAATCTTTATTTCCTTACAATCCCACAAAGGCAAGGAAGTCAATGTGCTCAACTAAACTTAGCACGCGAACACATACAATTTGTCAAGGATAGTAGATGTACGTAGTGCCCACGACCAATCCAAGGAATTTTCCATGGTCTATTGATCTGACTTAAAAATTAGGATGGGATTAGTTAATGAGGAGCTCAGATCTTACGACCGAGGAGCATACTTAATATAAAATGAATAATCCTTAACAGCAAACATTATGAGGCACATGTTGTCATGGCCAATTTAGAAACTTGATTAGTATCGTTCCATTAGTCATTACACACACACACATAGAGAGAGAGAGAGAGAGAGAGAGAGAGAGAGAGGGAGAGGGAGAGACTTTATTATATTTGAGTGGATCTCCATTTGGATAAGCCAAGTCTGGATCGGATTACAGGGATAGCGTAAGTAACACAAACAAACACATATTTTTTTGATCGCTTAATATATAGGCTATAGTAGTCTAATTTTTTTATATGCAAGTAGTTTAGAGATCGAAGATCATATTTAATAACTTGAATCATTAATATGAGATTTTCATCATCAATATAGACTTGACCATATTTGAATGATAATCTATTTGAGTGCAGCTTTGAAATCAGTAAGTCAAGATGATCAATCAATCAAGTAGAAAGTGCATGACTGAAAGTTAGATCAGACTCGATCTACTTACTGCTGAATAATTTATTTTCATGCGGGTGGTTTGGATTTCTTGAATAATTTATTTTATGCTGCTCAATAAGGCAGCCTGGCTTCTTATATTTCTCAAATAATAATTTCTGCATTTTTTGGGGGCTTACAAATAGTACCGGGTATTGTTTTGCACCTATTTATGTACTTAAATCCAAAATTCAAACAGGAAAGGTCACAGACCCTGTATTACATAATTCCCTGTTGAAGGATAAGTCGACCATGACTTTGCTGAATCCAGAAGTGGGATCTCATCTCAGTGCACCCACGCACACACAAAAAGATTTAAGTGGAACTCGTCATGGCTAGGACTGGCCTGGTGGACATGTAGGTTACCTCATAGGAGTGGTAAGCCACCAGTAATCCACAGATCAAACTCGCCCACAATCATCCTTCCCTACCCATATATGATTTTATATATATATATAAAACCATTCCTGTTGTCTATATTGATAACGATACATACATATGTATACACATATACATAGATGTATACATACATACATAGTATGTGTACCCTCTCCATATGAAATATAGAAGATAAGGAAAATGCTACCATTTCCAATATCAATATATATGTGTATACATAAACATATGATAGGATTATTTCGTTTTGATTCACATGGATTCATTCCATTGTGTTGGGACAGCGGTACGATAAATGGGGCATAGTTTGCACACTAGAAAAAGGCACGTCGTGTGCAAAATATGTTTATGATATTAGCTATAACATTATTCTCAAAAATAATATTTTAATATTACTGCTGATGGATGAAGCGTTTTTCTTGTTGCATGATGTTGTGTTTGGACCAACGCATTGGTTAGCCCGCAAAAATTTTGGTGCTAAGTCCAGGAAACTGGCCCAGTTGATAGAATTGCAGATCGGGGAAGCTTCCTCTGAGTCTCGTTTTCTGGCCACCTGGGACGGCCTGCTTCATGAGCCCCATGATGCACAAACATTACTTTGAGAATAATTTAAGAGTATCACATCATGTTCTTGTACAAATTGATTTGATATAATTATTTTTAATAAAAAAAAATATATTTTTATAAAGCCACTAACTATATTGTGTGAGTCCTGGACAAATTACAATTGAATCCTGATGTACGTTAAATACAGCCATACGGCACTACTAACTAACCAGAGCCTAACATGAATCAGTTGTATTACGGCCAATTCTCTCATCATCTGATCATAAAAAATGAGCACCTGTAAAAAAAAATCTATACTAATCAGAAATACCTCCAGTAGGAATCCTCCAACGGTCAAGTTAGAGAGTAGACTAGGCAATAGTAGAAAGGAATCAGGGGACTCAACGATGGAGAGAGGAAGGGAGAGAGAGAGAAAGGAGCCTCTCCGTAAGCTGCTGCCTAACCTCGTTTTATAGTAAGAAGTGGTATGGTCCCACCGTCGGTGATGTAGACAACTGAAGAGTTGTCAAATCGTCGGGGGTTGTCATGTCGTTGACAGGCTGACAGGTCCTAGGAATTAATTCGCGACCTTGGCAGGACAGCGCCCCAGGTTCCTAGTAGGACAACGCCCCCTGGCGGTTGCACGGCATATCCTTGACAGGACTGCAGCCCATGCCGTTCGTTCGGCATCTAGAAGGGCCTATAGAAGTCGGACGTCGGTTGTCCAAACCGACAGGGAGTCGGTGATGCAGGATCGGCTTTCAGGTGATCGGAGGCAGTGTTGGCCTATTAGACCGACACGCTCGGATCGGGGATCATCGGTAGTTACCGTTGGTGTCGTCCGTCGTCAGATGGGCAAAGTCGGTCGGTCCATCTCGAGAATGGGTCGGCATCGGGACCCGTCGGTGAGTCGGCGTCAGTGAGTCGGCATCAGGGTCAGTCGGTATATCCCAACAGTTGCCCCCCCACTCTTGAGCCTGATGTCACGTTAGCCCGTATTTCCACGCAGGTGGGACGTCGGGCGAAAGGAGTGGATCTTCATTGTGTCATGCCCTAATTCTGCTAATCTCACCAGCGGACGATCCGAACAAATCGGTGTCAGACGACTTGATGTCCGACGATTCGATGTCAGACGATCCGGTGTCAGACGATCATGTGTCGGATGATTCGGTGTCAGACGATCCGGTGTCAGACGCCTTCTGGGGAACGCAAACCGCCGTCAGCGAATTAATTCTGAGGTGCGGTTCTTCCGCCACATGTCGGGAGGTCGTTGAGCCGGAGGCATTCGTGCGGATGAAGGCAACGTGGCCTGATCCGGGATGGGTGCGTCGAATCGTCGGGCCGAAGGAGGGCCCGGATGCTGCCATATGTCAACCATCCGAGAGGTCCTCGTCGGCGCGCCCTTATCCCGACCGTCGAGGGGCCCTATATATATGAGGTCACTCGTATCCAAAACCTTACTTTTCGCAGTTCTGCTGCAGAGACTCTGCCCGAACGGTCCCCCTTGTCCCAGGTAGTTGCTTCTGCTCCCATTTCTTGAGAAGTCCCTTCGAGACTTCTTCTTCCTTTCGCCTTCTCCTTGCTTCTTTTAGAATTCTTCCCCCTTCTTCTTCTTCTTCTTTTTTCTCCATCTTTTTCTTCCTCCTGGTTCTAGCGTCATGGCCAGGACTTCTCCTCAGGGAGCTCAGTCGGGGAATCCGACTGATGATCTTCGGTCGACCCCGGAAGTGGAGGTCTCTTCGCTTTCGGGGCCTAATGTCGATCGGCTTCGGGATCAGTACTGTATCCCAGAGCAGTTCTGACTCTTCGCCTCTGGGGCCGGGGGACGGGTCAACAACCCGCCCGCGGGTCAGGTGGCTCTATATGTCGAGGACCTTCGGGCCGGTCTTCGTCTCCCTATTCTGGAGTTTGTCCGGAACCTTCTAGATTATTATGGACTTTGTCCGGCGCAACTGGCACCAAATTCAGTTCGATTAATAATCAGTTTTGCTCTGTTGTGTCAGCTTTTGCCGACCAACCCTCGAATCTCTCTCTTTCGGGCGTTCTTCATCCTCCGACCCCATCCTAAAGCCCGAGGGTGGTGGCTCTTCAATCTCCAGAAGGGTCTTTCTTTCATCACTGGTCTTCCATCGTCCATTCATGGGTGGAAGAATTAGTTCTTCTTTGTTTCTTCTTCCTCTCCTTGGGGGTTTCCTTCCCGTTGGGGCGAGCCTCTGACTGGGCCGAACAAGAACAACCGAGTGGAGGCGGACGATCGGAAGGATTTCTATCGATTCAAGGACATGTCGATACCGAAGCAGAGGGAGCTTGTTACCGAACAAGCCCTCTATGACACTAGTCTAAGCCTGGTCCCCCGTCTAGATACTGCCTGATCCATCGATTGTCTTTTCGCTTCTCGTTTGTCCCCGAACACGTACTGATTTTTTTATTGAAATTGTAGGCACGCTGCCAAGGATGAGACCGACAGACGTCGAGATCAGACAATATGAAGCGAGGAAGAGACCGACGTCTGGGGTCGGGCCCTCACGTCCACCGAAGAGACCCCAGACGTTGACCCCGACCGCCACCGCATCGGCGGCCGATCAGTCGGAGCTAGTCATCGCGCTTTCGGCACCGGCGGCGCCACCAGAGGAGCAGTCGGTGGAGGGAATGGCCGAAGGAGCATCGGCGGTTTTGCCGATGGAGGAGGCCCAGGATGTCGTTCGGGAGCCCGAACGTCCTTCGTCGGCTTCTGTTGCTGCCTCGGGGGGAGCTCAATCAAGTTCGAGCTTCCCCTCCTTCCCCAATCTACGAGCCTGGGCGGCCGGTTGAGGGAAGGCCCCGATGGCCCCCACAGATGACTCAAGGTCAGGGGGTCGCGCCACGTCGTCTGGTGCCCGGATCCCCGAGAGAGTGTCAGCCCTGGCCGACCATGGCTTGGCCAGGAGATTATGCCAGGGGACCCTCCTTTCGGCCGACGTGGAGGTCCTGAAGACTCGACGGGTGATCGAGATGCTGTCTTCCTTTTACCCGACCATGATCGGAGTAAGTTCTGCCTTGCCTCCTTTCTTCGTTGTTGTCTTTATTATTTTATCTTTCTGACGGTCGGCTTCTGTTTGCAGTTGATTTACACCATGTCCGAATTAGAGACCGGATACCGGAGGTTCGGAGATGCCCGGGTGGCCTGGAAGGACAAGGCGGTGACCGTCGAAGCCGAGAAGGCGGTACTGGTTGAGCAGTTGAAGCTGTTGACCGATCGGGAGGTGAGACTTGAGGATGAGATCTCTCGCCTCACAGACGCTTTGGCTGCTTCAGGGGCCGAACTCAAGTCGGCCCGCGAGGAAGCCAAGCGCAAGGGTCGAACCGCTCACCGACTGCGGCGCGAGCGGGATGGCGTCGTCGCCGAACTCGAGGACGAGCACGAGCAGCTCTGGGTTAGCCTGGAGAATCTCGCCAAGGCCGAGGAGGACTTGTCAATCACCCAAGCCGACGCTGACATAGCGAAGGCGGAGGTGGAGTCGGCGAAGGAGTCATTTGATCGAGCGGAGGTGGAGGCGAAGTCGGCAAAGGAGTCATTAGGTCGGGCGTTGGAGGACTTCCGCAGCTCCGACAAATATCGGGAGGAACTCCTGGAAAACGGCTTCGCATCGTACCGGATGGGGTACGAAGATGCTCGGGACGCAGTCCAGGCTGCCGAAGGGTAGACGGTCCCGACCTCCGATCCAGCGCCGACCAAAGCGGACACACCGACTGCCCCCAAGCTCCTCCCGGTCGAAGAGGTCGACTCCGAAGAATAATCAGAGTTTTGTTGTTTTTGTTTCGCTTTATATACTTGTAATCGGGCTTCGGCCCAATTTTGTAGACTCGATGTATTTATGAATGAAATCAAGAATTTTCAACTTTCTTCCCTTTGCATGTTAAGATGCATTCTGGCTTAGAGTCGCAAAGTCGTAGAGTCGGGCTTCACTAAAACGCTTCCCAAGCGTAGAGTCATAGACCCGACATACCTTATTAGGTCACCTGGTAACATCCCAGGTCGTTAGCCGAGATAGTCGGTAGCGTGCGTCATGGAAAAGGCAAGGTGAGTTTCGATCATAAACCGGCTGTTCCGACGGTCGTAGGGTGCGACCGTCGAAGGCCTGAGTCGACCTCCGGACATAGCCCGATGACTCGATCACTCCGTAGGGTGGAATGTCGTCCGTTGCGTTCAGTCGGATGGCGTCCGACGCGTTCAGTCAGAAAAATGATGGCAAGTCGAGTTCTCATTACCCAGACCATAGTCGGATTCATACGTCGCGGCACATGATAAACGGTGGCAAGCTGAATATCCTTCGATCGGTCGTGACCTGGTCGGTAGGTCGCGAACGCGACATTGGTCGCGTTGGCGCTTGGCCTTTCTTGGCTGGGGCCAAGTCGGCAAGTTAGCCTATTGTTTTGCCCGAGAGTTTGACTGTAGGAGTATAGCTCCCGTCGTTGTGGATATATCGATCATCGTAAGTGTCTGATGTGTCATCGACGACCGGGCCATTGATTCCCAATAGAATGTTGGGCCCAAGTCGGGGCGCCGGGGCTCGTACTCCTGGCGAGTGCCGACCCACAGTCGAAGAGTCGAGATTCCAGACTCTGAAGTTTTGAAACTGAATTTGTATTTCGAACGAGGGGATACAGAGTTCACTGATAGTACAACCTCAGATTATCGGCATTTCAAGTCCGGGGGATGGCCGTTCCTTCTAGGGTCTCTAATCGGTAGGCTCCCGGTCGGTAGGTGTCGGCTATCTTGTAGGGTCCCTCCCAGTTCGGGGACAACTTCTCCTGATCCAGGGGCTTCGAGACTTCCGCCTTCCTTAAGACCAGGTCTCCGGGTCGGAAAAGCTTCGACTTAACCCTAGCATTGTAGTACCGGGCCACCTTTTGTCGGTAGGAAGCCATATGGAGTTGTGCCTCGCGTCGGAGTTTGGGCAAGAGGTCTAAGTCGGCTCTCCGACACTCAGAGTTGTCCGGCTCACGATACTGCTCGACTCTGGTCGACGGTAACTCGATCTCCAGTGGGATCATTGCTTCCATTCCGTAGGCCAAGTTGAAGGGAGATTCTCCGGTTGGGACACGGGCGTCGTTCGGTACGCCCACAGGACAGAGTTCAATTCTTCGACCCATAGGCCTTTGACTTCATTTAGTCCGATCTTTAGTCCATGTAGAATAGTCCGATTGGTCACCTCGACCTCACCGTTGGATTGTGGATGTCCGACCGAGGTCAGTCGGTGCGTGATATGAAACCTTGCACAGAAGTCTCTGAAGTCCTGGTTGTCGAATTGTCGTCCATTGTCGGTGATAATGGTGTTCGGCAATCCGAACCTGAAGATGATGGACTTCTGAATGAAATCTTCCATCTTCCGCTTGGTAATTTATGCCAAAGGTTCGGCTTCCACCCACTTAGTGAAGTAGTCGATCACGACGACTATGAACTTCCGTTGACCGGACGTCGGAGGGAAAGGTCCAAGTATGTCGATTCCCCACTGGGTGAAGGGCCACGGGGTGACGACGGGAGTCAGCTGGCTGGCGGGTCGGTGTTGTATGTTGGCGTACATTTGGCATGGTTCGCACCTCCGAACCAACTCAACCGCGTCCTTCTTCATGGTGGGCCAGTAGTAACCCTATCGTAGGACTTTGTAGGCCAAGGATTTGCCCCCCAAGTGATTACCGCAGATCCCTTCATGCACTTCTCTGAGTGCATGGTCCGCATCGGTTGGCCCCAGGCACTTCAGCAAGGGAAGAGAGAACGACCTTTTGTAGAGTCGGCCGTCCACCATCACATATTAGGAAGCCGCCCACCGAAGTCGTTTAGCTTCCGCGGGGTCTTCGGGGCTAGTTCCGTCGGTCAGGTACTGAACGATCGGATCCATCCAGCTCGGCTCTGTCGTCAATTGTAGCACCTCTTCAATCTTGTCGATGCTCGGTTGCTCAAGACTTTCTATGAGTGTCAGGCCCAAAGTGCCGTAGTCGGATGTCGTGAACCTGGAGAGTGCGTCGGTCCGAGCATTTCCGCCCTGGAAATATGGAAGATCTCGAAGTACTTGAAGGGTGCTACGAGATCTTTTACTTTCTGATGATATTTGGCTATGGTCGGATCCCACGCTTCGAATTTGCCTTTGACTTATCCAACGATCAGTTGAGAGTCGGAGAAGACTTTGAGGCTGTCGACCCCGAGCTCCTGTGCCAACCCCAAGCCTGCGATGAGCGTCTCATATTCGGCTTGATTATTGGAGGCCTTGAAGTCGAATTGGAAGGCGTGCTCGGTAACCACTCTCTCCGAGTTGGTGAGCAGGAACCCGACCCCGCTCCCTCGAGCGTTGGAAGCTCCGTCGATGTGCAACACCCAGGTTGAATCGGGGTCACATTCGAAGGTCCCAACCTCTTTGGGGCTCCCCTCTTCCGATGCTCGGTCGGTCGTCGGGCACTCCGCGATAAAGTCGGCCAGAACCTGGGCCTTCAGAGCAGGTCGCGGTCGGTATTGAATGTTGAACTCGTTCAGTCTCACAGCCCACTTCGCCAACCGTCCTGATGTGTCAGGGCGGTGCAGGATCTCTCTCAGGGGTTGGTCGGTGAGAACCATGATAGCGTGCGCCTGAAAGTATGGACGAAGCCGCTGTGCTGAAATGACCAGGGCAAATATCATTTTCTCTGCCTTCGAGTATCGAGTTTCGATTTTGTAGAGTACTTTGCTGATGTAATATATTGGTTGGTGAACTCGGCTCTCGTTCTCTCAGACGAGCACCGAGCTAACTGCCTCTGGAGAGGTGGCCAAGTAAAGATACAGCGTTTCCCCGACCTCTGGCCTCACAAGCAGGGGTGGAGAAATCAAATATTTCTTCAGTTCCTCGAAAGCCCGTCGGCACTCGTCCGGCCAAGAGAAGTGCTTTGCTTGTCTCAAGATTTTGAAGAATGGAAGGCATCTCTCAGCCGACCGAGAAATGAATCGACTGAGCGCAATGATCCTTCCATTGAGTCGCTGCACCTCCTTTTTGGTGTTCGGATGTCGTATGTCGATGATTGCTTTAATCTTCTTGGGGTTGGCCTCGATTCCTCGTTGCAAAATAAGGAAATCAAGGAACTTCCTCGAGGTCACCTCGAAGGCGCACTTAGTCGGGTTCAGCTTCATCCGATGTCGTCGTAGAGTGCGGAAGGTTTCTTCGAGATCTTGCACGTGATCTGAAGTTTGCGCACTCTTCACCAGCATGTCATCTACGTACACCTCCATGTTGCACCCGATTTGGTCTTTGAAGACCTTATTGACGAGTCGTTGGTAGGTAACTCCGACGTTCTTCAGACCGAAGGGCATTACTCTGTAGCAGTAAAGGCCCTTGGCGGTTACAAAAGTCATATGTTCCTCATCCTCGGGCGCCATCCGGATCTGGTTGTATCCGATGAAGGTGTCCATGAAGCTGAGCAGTCGATAGCCGGACATCGCATCCACCAGCTGGTCGATCTTCGAAAGTGGAAAGCTGTCCTTCGGACAGGTCCGATTCAAGTCGGTGTAGTCGATGCAGATCCTTCACTTTTCGTTGGCTTTCTTCGCCATGACGATATTGGCGAGCCAATCGGGATACGTGGTCTCTCTGATGAAGCCCGCCTCGAGTAGCTTGTCCACTTCTTCGTCGATGGCCTTCTGCCTTTCGGGAGCAAAAGACCGCTTCTTCTGCCTCACCGACCGTATGCTAGGATTGATGTTGAGTCGGTGGGTCCTTGTTTCTGAGGGGATGCCAGACATATCTACTGCCGATCAAGCGAATACGTCGGCATTGGCTTTCAATAGCTCTACGAACGGTCGTCGTCCTGGGTCGGATAATTGTGATCCGACCCTGACCACCCGTTCGGAATTTTCTGTTATTGGGATGGAAACTAGCTGCTCGGTCGGTTCACCTGTTCCTGCTCTTCCCATTATCCAGCTTATCGATCGGCAGAGAACCCTCTCGCGCGTCGCTCTGAGTCGAGATTTGGAAGCATTGCCGGGCTAGTTGTTGGTCCCCGCGCATTTCTCCAACTCTGTTTTTAGTCGAGAACTGGACCAGCAGATGATACGTCGAGACTATCGCTCTGAAGGCGTTTAGTCCAGATCTTCCAAGTATGGCATTGTAAGCCGAAGACACTTGGACGACCGTGAAAGTTAAATGGGCGGTGCTTTGTTGTGGTTCGATTTCAGTCGTCATAGGGAGGGTAATTTCTCCTTCTACTGCGACGGTGCCTCCAGCGAAACCTACCAGGGGCGTAGAGACTCTCTTGAGCCGATCAGTCGATAGTCGCATTCAGGAGAAAGTCGAGTAAAATAAAATATTGGTCGAACTTTCATTATCGACGAGAATTCTTTTTACATCATAATTAGCTATTGTTGCCGAGACAACAACAGCGTCATCATGGAGAGTTTGGATTTCCCAAGCATCTTCATCCGTAAAGGAGATTACATTATCCTGGCGCAGCTTTTTCGTCGACTCCCCTATAGTAGTCGTCCCCCGATCCACTCGTTTGAAGATCATGTTGATGACCCCGACCGTTGGTTGGTTGTTCGCTGCTTCCTCAGTCGGTTGGGGTTGTCAGTCGGGGATAGGTCGAGTCGGCGGGCTCCATCAAAATTTGCCGAGGTACCCTCGTCGTATGAGGGTCTCAATCTCATCTTTGAGCTGGATACACTGCTCCGTGTAGTGGCCGTAGCTCCGATGAAATCGACAGTACCTTCATCGGTCGAGGCCTTTTGCCTTCAAAGGCGGAGGCCGCCGCAGATATTCTTCTCCTTCGATCTCCATCAAGATCTGTGCACGAGGAGTAGAAAGAGGAGTATAGGAGTCATACCTACGATGCATCGGCCTCGGACTCCACCGTCGGGGAGGTCTTAGGCTCGACCGTCGGAGAGATCTCGGGCTCGGCCGTTGGGGCGAGACCCGTTTGTCGGTCGAAGGCCCGCTAAGCTCGGCAGGGGCCCGACCTTTCCTTCACTTTTCCTTCGGGCCCTTGGTCTTGGTCAGGCGCCTGTCGGAAGCTCCTTCGTCTGTGCGCATATATTTGTACGTGCGTTCCAACAGTTCGGCATATGTTTGGGGGAGGGTCTTGTCCAAGGAGTATGTGAATCGAGACGCCCTCAGCCCCCGCTTCATGGCCGAGATAGCCATATCTTCGTTGAGGTCCAGAACCTCAAGCGTGGCCGCGTTAAATTATACCACGAAGTGTCGGAGCATCTCATTTTCTCCCTATTTAAGGGAGAAAAGGCTGTCCGAGGTTCGTAACGGCTTCTGACTGGTGCTGAAATGGGCCATGAAAGAATGCTCGAGCTGCCCGAAGGAGTGGATACTCCCGGAGCGAAGGCCGGAATACCAAGCCCTGGTGGCTTTGCGAAGCATGACGGGGAAGCCGATGCAGAGGAGAGCGTCGGTCTCCCTTGGATCGTCATGAGAGCCTTGTAGCTCTCTAGATGGTCGACAGGGTCGGTAGAGCCGTCGTAAGGCTCTACGTGTGGCATCTTAAACCAACTGGGGATCGGTTCGTCGAGTATGAATCGGAAGAGGGGTTGGGCGGTCTGGAAGTCGACGTCGTTCGAAGACTTCTGACCGTCCACCTGGAGCTGGGCGAGCCGATGGTCGATTTCTTCGAACCTACGCTCATAGTCGTCCATCCATCGGTGCTGGGAGACTCCAGGAGTCGAATCTCCTGATGAATCCGAGAGGGAGGTGGACGGTGTCCGCGGCTGCTTCTCCTTCCTTGCTCGCTCGAGCTGGGAAGGAGAGGGGCGCAGGGATCGATGGATGTCGCGCCGTGGTGGTCTCTCCCCCTCTCGATGGGAATGCGGGGACAGCTGCTCCTGAGGAGGAGATAGAGATCGACGTGGGCGTCGGCGGCTGCCCCTGGATGGCATCGGGTTCGCCACCGGTTGCTCTATCGACGAATGCGGCAAACGAGTGGGTTGTTGAAGGCTTTTGACCGCGTCCGCCAACACAGTCATCGGTGATGTATGGTCCCGCCGTCGGTGATGTAGACAACTGAAGAGTTGTCAAATCATCGGGGGTTGTCATGTCGTTGATGGGCTGACAGGTCCTAGGAATTAATTCGCATCCTTAGCAGGACAGCGCCCCAAGTTCCTGACAGGATAACGCCCCCTGGCGGTTGCACGGCATGTCTTTGACAGGACTGTAGCCTATGCCGTTCGTTCGGCGTCTAGAAGGGCCTGTAGAAGTCGGACATCGGTTGTCCAAACCGACAGGGAGTCGGTGATGTCCCACCTGATAAGGAGTCGGTGATGCAGGATCAGCTTTCAGGTGATCGGAGGCAATGTTGGCCTGTTAGGCTGACACGCTCGGGCCGGGCATCATCGGTAGTTACCGTTGGTGTCACCCATCGTCAGATGGGCAAAGTCGGTCGGTTCATCTTGAGGATGGGTCGGCATCGGGACCCATCGGTGAGTCGGCGTCGGTGAGTCGACGTCAGGATCAGTCGGTATATCCCAACAAGTTGTATTATCTTTTATTTTGATTAACCAGTTCTTACTACATGGCCGTTCCGAAAGTGTATGAAAATTTCTAAATTTCTTCCTATCTGATGACTATTAGCCACAACAACAAAACAGCTTCATTAACTATGAGATTTGTATCTCACTAGATTGCATCACTCCCAAATGTGCGAGTGATTATCTCCGACAAACTCCTTCCATATTTCAAGATACAAATCACAATAAATTTTGATCCTTGTATATATAATTTTTTTCTTGAAGACCCTCCAGATAAATCAAACTAAGTTCTGAAGAGCCTCACAAAGTCCAATTGAGTTAGGAAATCCTACTTGTGTGCTTGAAGGAGATCCAAAGTTGAGTCTCATAATTTTAGACTGAGCAGAGTCCTAGTAGGACTCATCTCTTTTCATTTTTTCCTTTGCCACCACTCAAACTCTCTACACAAACTCTAACTTCTTCAACTTTCTCTCTCAGCTTATTTTTATTCAAAACCTCCTCTTTTCTATTAAGGATGATGGACTTAGGCATCCAAAGATCTTCCATCAGAAAACTCCCAACAAGTGAACTTCTTCGACTTATGATGTTTCAAGATGCTCTCGAAGGTAGAACCCATCATTATCAACTTCATCAAGATCTCTGATCAGCTTCTCGATAATCTGATGAGTTGCCATGCCATCTTTCCTTTATCGATTCCATCTCATTAGTCCAAGCTAGATTGGTCATCGACAGCAGCAGATCCCATGAAGCAACAAATGGTGAGATATCAATGTTTCACTGTCCTCCAGAGCAATGTCAATTAATGGAGTGGGAAGGAAAAACTAAAAAGCTCCAATGCTCTTAGTTTACCGACATGGATAAGGTTAAGTCAATCAATAATTTGGTGACTACTATCTTTGAAAGGAAGAATAAAGGAAAAAAATTAGGCATGGGCATCATCTCTGGATCAACTATCAAAGAAAGAAAAGGAATGAAATGAATGTATAACTAATAATATTTGAAGACCCATCTTATTCCATAATTATTCCATAAACATATTTCTTTAGAATCGTTGGCTACTTTCTTGAATTATTATTGGATTTCTACAACCACTACTACAAGATAATCTCCACTTGTTCATGGCATAGACACCTTGTCGCCATCCCAAATATTTTGAACAACAAAGTATTGCACTATTACTGTTGTATTCTTACAGTCTTTATTATTAAACTTACTGATTAAAAGGCTTCTGGCTCTAGCAATCCAAGTTTTCTTCATGGTTGACTCCCAGTATGTCCCAACATCTCTTATAGAACTGACGTGATCCACCAATGTCCTGCCCTCTTTGACACTCCATCATTCCGTTGGTGGTGGTGGCGGTGGTTATTACATAGAATTTAATTACATATCAGTTGCGAGTCAAAAATAACTCTACCTTATATAGTTGGACTCTACTCTTCCTCTCGAGGCATCTATCATAATACGGGGCAAAACTGTGCAGCTCAAGAGATCTCCAAAAATGATTCGTTCAGCAAAAAACCGTAAGATCATTGGGAGATCGTACAGCCGAAATAGATAATACCTCACGAAGGACTGAAGTTCCCCAAACCATTCAAGCCAAAAGATCTCTGACCACAACAATCATGCTAGAGAAAGAACTCCTTCAGTAGACAGAGTTTTTCTTGACTGGAGAACTACTATTGCGGAAGAGTTTAGTCCCACATCTGTTATAAGTCAAGAATAACTCTGGCTTATGGTAAAATTTTACTTCTCCTCTTAAGGTACCTATCACAAGATGGGGTAAAATCATGCCGCCCAAGCAACCCCCAAAATAGTCTGTCTAGTAAAAAATTACGGGATCGTCGAGAGATAATTATCCACAAAATAGATATTATCTCACAAAAAGTCAAAATTTTCTAAGCCATCCAAGTCAAGAGACCTCTTGCCACAACAGTCATAATTACACCCTATACTGGAACTCATCTGCCACTTGATCAGCAACCAATGTCGTCCATCCATCGCCTGGTGATGATATTGTGGTGCCATCCACAACTATATATAACACCGTTTTGAAGGGGATAACTACAATAGGAGCGGCCAAAGTCTGAGAAGTCGAACAAGTCTTTTATAGTCGGATGAATTTATATTACTCGTGAGAAAATACATTTTCATTACTAAACTGAAAAGAAAGACCAGTAAGAATTGTTCAAAAAGCACGTAGATCCCGTACGATGATTCACCCTATATGAAGTCATTCAATGAGCAGGCTTATCAATAAATATGCCAAATCTTAAAAGATAATAGTGATCATAAAAATCCCTAATAAAATAGAAGGACATTTATCCTCATCAACATGCGCAACCGAAAGCCATCTAATAACCATCGTTGAATCATTCTCTGAAAAACATATGTAAAGCTTATGAATTTTTCATTACTTTTGAAAATAGTTGGAGACTGATAATTGAGAAGCAACAAAAAAAAAAAAATTATGAGTAAGCGCACCAAGAGAATTTTGATCTAACCATATTCTTTTGGAAGAAAACAAAAAGTTTTATAAAACCAGTTACATGTATATGTACAGACTTACTATGACATGTTAATTTAGCGTTCATAATCTTTATAGTACCTGTTTTGCACCACAAGAGGCTGTATAGCTTCAATAGCCATCATATCATCCATTTTAAAGGTAGACCACAGTCATTCATCTCAGATAGAGAGGATCAGTTGGATACTGTTAAGATTTGATGCTTCGAGATTCGGTCCATATTGAGCCCACAAAAAGATCTGCGGTGAAAAATAGAGTCCAATGAAACCAAGATCACCCCAAACGGAGTTCCGATGGAGAAGATACGAGCTTTTGAAGCTTGTACGAGATCCGAGACAGTAGAGGACCGCCAGCGACCGACGGCGGAGTAGCGGGCCGGCGGCAGCGCGGCCCAGGCGGGGCCAATGCATAAGGCGCACGGCCTAGGCGCATAGCCCAGGCACGCGGCCCAAGCAGGCGCACGACACAGCCCACATGCGGGCATGCGGGGCGCGGCCCGAGCCCAAGCACCCGGTGCGGGTGTGGCCCAAGCCCGCGCGCGCGGACCGGCCCAGGCCCAGGCTCTGTGCTTGGGGCCTGTACCCTGGTCCACCGTGGATTGGGCAGTCCACGATCGGGTCCGTGGACTGTGTGGTGTTTCTCATGTATTTTGTGCGGTCCACGGCACTATTCCGTGGACCAGCATGCGATCGGAGGGCGTGGGTAGCTTGCAGTCTTGATCCAATGGCTGAGAAAGTTATTTGGCTTTGTTTAGGACTCCTAATCCCTCTCTAACTGATGTTTAAGCCCTTTAAAAGGGCCTGTACACGGGAACAGATGTGGGAGTGGCCTAGTTTCTCATGGACGCAGGTGTGGAAGGCATCGTGCGGATATCAAAGATCCTGTGAAGACAGAAAGGAGTGCGAGGCCACTGAGAGAGAAGGAGCAGGAGGCTCCTGGACAATGGACGCCGATCACTTCAGAGGTTATGGGGGGTCTTCCAAGAGAGAAAGCTTTTGTGAGGAGAATTTCTAGTGAGAGAGAAATTGGGTGTACGAGGGTTGAGGGTGAGATCTGCTCTTATAAATTTTTTTTTTATAGTGAAGTTTGCATGCCCCGTGGAGGCGAGCCTCTTTGTAGTTGATCCACGTATTTTGATTGTTTTCGTTTTTGTTTCTTCTTTCTTCCTGCTGCATCATGCAGTACTGAAAAGGTCCTGAGAGGTGTGTTCTGGCCAGACATCCACCCAATAAGTGGTATCAGAGCGAGGCGATATAATGACGCAGATTACAGTGGTGGTGAGTAAGACTGAAGATGGAGAAGACGGGATCAATCAAGATGGAGATCAACAAGTTTGATAGTAAGAGCAATTTCTCCTTATGACAGATAAGGGTGAAGGACGTGCTCATCCAACAAAGGTTGATCGATGCTCTCTTGTGCGATGAGAAGCCGACCATAATGGAGGTGCAGGATTGAAAATGACTACAAATGCAAGCGGTGAGTACCATCCGCATGTACCTAGCGGATGAGATGGTGATCCATGTGCTAAGCGAGACTTTTCCGACGGTGCTGTGGTCGAAACTCGAGGAGTTGTACATGACGAAGTCTCTCACCAATACTCTTTTCCTCTAAAGACAGTTCTACCAACTACGGATGACTGAGGGACAGAGCGTGTAGGAGCATCTAAGCCACTTCCAGAAAATCTTCACCGACCTCCTCAGCATTGGTGAGAATGTTGAGGAGAAGACTAGGGCGCTGGTTTTGCTAGCGTCGCTTCCATCTTCGTACGAGTCCTTGGTGACTGCTCTTCTAGTAGGGAAGAGCACTATTAAGATAGACGAGGTCACCGCGGTGATACTCCCGAATAAAGTTCTCAGGAGGGAGAACCCAGCTTCGAGCTCAGATGACGGTAGCTCAGCTTTGGTGCCTTCTGGAGGAGCAGGGGGCGGTAGATGAAGCGATGAGAGATTGCGATGAGGACGGTCCAAGTCCAGGAGGGACTTGAGCAAAACCAAGTGTTACCGATGTGAGAAGTTGGGACATCTAGCCAGAGATTGTCCTCAACTCAAAAATCGAACGGTGGTTGCTGTAGCGACGGCCGGCAACGATTCAGATGGAGATATCTGACGAGATATCTACTTCTTTCCAATAGTGGATATTAGATTCTGCATGCACCCATCATGTATATTGCAGAGAGGAGCAGTTTGACTCTCTGAAGAACAGTGAGGGCACTGTATATCTGTCGGATGGATCGAGCTGTGCGATCAGAGACATCGGGACGGTCAGCTGGAGGACACATGATGGTGCAGTGAGGAGATTGAGGGAGATCCGATACATACTCGATTTCAGATGGAATCTTATCTCACTTAGCAGACTGGATTCGAGAAACTGCAGGATGGTAGCTGGTGGAGGAATCCTGAGGGTGCTACGTGGCAATAGGATTGTACTGGAGGAGAAGAAGGGGAGCAGAGGACATTATTACCTGACAGTAAGTCCAGCGCCAGGTGGAGCTTCTGGAGTCAAGTGGAGCCCAGAACGAGGTAGAACTCCAGGTGGAGGTAGATTGGGCACAAGACAGGAGACTCGGGAGGACGAGAGGCGACGTCGCAAGGTGAGATTCCTATTGCCGCAGAATGATGCCCCAAGTAGGTCTCAGGTTAGGAGGAGCACAACATACGATGGAGATGGGATCGAGCGGTTTGGCTCGACTCCCATGTTTGCCCATCCATGATCAGCAGGCGATTGTCCCAGAGCATGGGGGCGAGGAGATCCAAAAACTCTCGAAATTAGGAAGAGACCGAATATCGAGTCGAGGTGAAGATTGTTAGAATTTGATATCTTGAGATTTGGTCCATATTGAACCAACAGCGAGATCCACAGCAAAAAATAGAGTTCGACGAGACCAAAATCACCTCAAACGGAGCTCGGATGGAAGAGATACGAGCTTTTGAAGCTTGCACGAGATCCAAGGCAGCGGTGGACCGCTGGTGGCCGATGGAGCGGCGGCGGCGCGGCCACAGGCGGCGGAGCGCAGCCCAGGCAGGTGCATGGCCCAAGCGGGCGCGCGGCCCAGAGCGGGCACGCGGCCCAGGCGGGCGCGCAGCCCAGCCCATGCGCAGGCGCACAGGGCGCTACCCGGGCCCAGGCGCCCGGCACAGGCGAGGGCCGGCCAAGCCCAGGCGTTGTGCCTGGGGCCTGTACCCCGATCCACCATGGATCGGACGGTCTACAGTGGGTCTGTGGACCACGTGGGCATTTCTCACGTGTTTCGCACGATCCACGATACTATTTTGTGGACCAACGTACGATCGGAGGGCGTGGGTAGCCTGCGGTCTTGATCCAAAGTTATTTGGCTTTGTTCAGGACTCCTAATCCCTCTCTAACTGATGTTTAAACCCTTTAAAAGGGCCTGTACACGGGAACAGATGTGGGAGTGACCTGGTTTCTCGTGGACGCGGGTGTGGAAGGCATCGCACGGATATCAAAGATTTCGTGAAGAGAAAAAAGAGTGCGAGGCCGCTGAGAGAGAAGAAGCAGGAGGCTCCTGGACAGCGGACGCCGGTCACTTCAGGGGTTAAGGGGGATCTTCCAAAAGAGAGAGCTTTTACGAGGAGAACTTCTAGTGAGAAAAAAATTGAGTGTACGAGGATTGAGGGTGAGATCTCCTCTTGTAAATTTTTTTTTCATAATGAAGTTTGTATGCTCCGTGAAGACAAGTCTCTTTGTGGCTGATCCACATATTTTGATTGTTTTTATTTTTATTTTTTCTTTCTTCCAACTGTATCGTACAGTACTGAAAAGATTCTGAGAGATAGTATCCTGACCAAATATCCACCTAATAGATGCAAAAGTCGTTGCAACATCAGAATGAGTGGCAACCATCTATCTTCCAGATGGGAGACGACATGGCAGCTATTCAACATCATACAACATTTTTTTTTTTTTTTTTTTTGGGTGCAAAAACACGTACAACAAAGAATCCAAACTCGTTTACTCATGGCAGAAAATATTAATCCAAGCTAGTTTGTTGTAAGGTAGGCTAGTCATATTTAAAGATCAGAAAGACTCTAGGTAGCTTGATATCTCGGTTTGGTCAAGAAATGACCAGGGAAACGTAAATAAAGAGGGATAAGATCGGTTTACACTCACATGTGACAAGAAAAAAAATTAAAAAGCTATTGCTTTGAAGGTTGGATTGTCTTCGCTGTTGGCTAGTCAATGGACGCAGCGACCGCTAAGCTTTACCCGTACAAGTAGTAGCAGTCTAATCATTTGTTTCCCACCTAACTGTGGAAACTCACATAGCACGATAATAAAAAAAAGCATTTCACGCATTCCACGCAATCTTAGACGTGGACTTTCTTGTCTTTGGTTCATTAAGTCTTCCTTTGAGTCATCCATATCTAGGATGGCATGGAAATTGATATGCCCGACAACTCCGAAAAATCACCAAAAAACAGCTCAGCTGTCTTGCACCATTCACTTTGATTCTTTACATGGCTCAAAATGCCAGAAAATAGAAAGCAATGAGAATCCATACCAGCAGAGTGAACCCCTTAGATACATTTCCTAAGTTAATTAATCACTAAAGCATTTTCGATGTGGACATTTAGCTTAGAATAGAAATCCAAAACTATAATCCTGTCAGGGAAAACTAGCCTGAGGTACCAGACCTCATTCTGGATACCTCAAAACTTGGAGCACTCATCGGTTTTAGACCGTAGAGAGAATGTTTATTTCATACTTGTTAAATGTAATAATTCAGGCATATATCACAATTATCACCGCACCGACTCGCCAACGAAGCAAAGATATGGCAACATGCCTAATTAATATAAGTGAAAAGTCTTTGTTCTGGAAAGGAAAAAAAAAAAATGGAAGTCCCACCTTGAACAATTGAACAAACTTTCATTTATTCTTTTGCTTTTATTATCAACTTCGTTCGATTGCCATCAGACTTCCATTAATTATCAGGCTATAAGATATATGATATCCCCACTTACTCATGGCACAGCTGCCATGTCGCTGATTTATTTAGTACCACAAAGGAGCCTTACAGCTTTATTATTACAGGCTTTCGTTATACAACTTATTGATTAAAAGGCCTCTGGTTGTAGCAGTCCAAGTTGTCTCCATAGCTCACTATTAAAAGGCCTCTGGTTGTAGCAGTCCAAGTTGTCTCCATAGCTCACTCCCAAAAGGTCACAGTATCTCTTGTAGAACCCGATCCGGTCTTCCACCCTACTATCCTGCCCCCTGCCACACTCGAGCCCACCGTTGATGATGTTGGTTATGACACCATATCCTGGAACACGTCCCGCTGCTTGATCGGCAGCCGACGGCGTCCATTGCCCGGTGATGACATCATGACATGAAGGTTTTGGGGATTGTGGGGTCATCCAGAACCATAACGCCGTTTCGAAGGAGACATCTGGGTTGGTGGCGACCAAGTCCGGATTGTTGAGCAGGTCTTGGCCAATGGCTTCACCAGCTGGTCCATAGTTGTAGTTGCTGCAATGATTCAATTAATTCAAATTAATCACATTTAGAATTCTTTCTTGCTTAATCCAACCTAATTTGTTGCAAGCTAAGCTAGTTAAAATATATATCGACAAAATGGTTCTTATGTGATTTCCAGTCCCTTATACCAATCTAGCTAGGAAAAAAAATGCACTAGGATCATTTTTATCTAATGAAAGAAATGTGCCAAGTGGTCATAGACTACTTACTAGGAGATTTGTATTGGTCCTCGGCCGTAGTACTTCTTTCCCGGAGCACAAGGCCACTGGGCACTTTGGACGCAATAATCCGAGGTAGCGCCTTGCTCTTCTTTAAAACAGTAGCCCCAGGCATAAGGGCCGTCAGGTGCGGTCGCCCACCCACCTATAACCAAACAAAACACCACCACCATCACTTGACAAGATACAAGGAGGAACACACGCAAAGGAAGTCCAGAATCAATTTTACAGCGAAGTAGAACTAATCACCAGTTGTTTCATGGGAGGTCTGTGCCAAGAAAGCAGCGATCTCCCTCTTGCGCGTGGTATCGTCCCCAGTTGTCCCGAAGCCACTGAAGAAATTCGCCGCAGAAATGAAAGCATCGTAGGTGTAGAATCCATTAGCCGGGCAGACAGCGTCGTTGCGGTGCATGAGCATTTGGTCGAACAGTGATGAGCTGATGAGAGAGGCGACACCCGAGCCACCACTAGGTGTTGGGCTTGGAGGGGTTGGACTGGGAGTTGAGCCACCACCGCTGCACTGGCTCTGGCAGCCATCCCCGCAGTAAGCTGAGGTAGAACCACAGTAGCCATATTGGCTGCAGCACAGCCCATTGGGGCATGTCTGCCCCCCGGCTTGGCTACCGCACTGCTGTGCGAGGCTGCCAAGAATGGAGGCCAAGCAAAGTATTGCCAAGAACCAGAGCTTCATTTCTTTAGTCTTCTTTAAACTCTGCTATTTTTGTTGTAGGAGTGTTGAGGGGAGGGAGTGCTTATATAGAGAATGGAACAGTAACTAAACCTAATCTTTAGTATCTCTCATCTTGGTTTTGGTCAAGAAATGAAGACATCGAAATGGATTGTTTTGAAGCTTCTATTGGAATTTTTTTGCTTATGACTAGACGCAGCGTCATGAGCCCTTGATATTGATATCGTGTTCAATATGGCAAAGGTGGGTTGGCGGTACATGTGCCGATCTATTGTTGCAATTTTATCATTTGTTTCACGCCGAGATGGCTAGCTACATGTGTTGGGATATACCGACCGCCGACCCCGACCAACTCCGACGGACGACCCCGACCGACTCCGACGGACGACCGTGACCGACTCCGACGGACGACTCCGACGGACGACCCCGACGTACGACTCCGACCGACTGGCCGACCGACCGACCGACTGACGGCCGGAAGGACCGACCGACCGACTGATGGCCGAAGGGACCGATCGACCGACTGACAGCCGGAGCGACCGACTGACGGCCGGAGGATCCGACCGACCGACTGACGGCCGGACCGACCGACCGACCTACTGACGGCCGGAGGGACCGATCGACCGACTGACGGCCGGAGCGACCGACCGACGGACGCCATCACCGATCAATTAACGGCCCACAACCGACTGAACCTAGAAGTCTGATGGCCGACTTACGTAAGGGTCGCCGACCAACGGAGGGGCCCGACGCCACTCAGCTGGCCACCGACCTAGGATCGGTCGACTCCTCCGATCGCCGTACAGCCGCCAGAGCCTGTCAGCCCTGACAGCGACATGCGGCACCGCCACCTAGGGGCATTGTCCCGCCGAGGGCATTGTCAACCCTAGTGATTTGACAGCCCCACGGCGACATGATATTTTCACGGCGACTCTGACAGTCCACAGTGAGTTGACAATTCCTCACTTGTCCGCGCCATTAATGACGGTGCCATACCATGCTCCACTATATAAACCGGAGAAGGCAACAGTGCAAGGGGATCGATCCGCTCCGCCCATTTCTCGACTCCAAAACCATAGGCTCGCTCCTCTCTCCCTCTCTCTCCCTCGATCGAGCTCTCTGTCTTCATTTCACTGTTGCCCAGTCACCTCTCTGACTTGACCGTCGGAGGGTCCCCGCCGGAGCTGCCTCCGGTCAGTGCGGACTTCTCGTTTTTGTAGGTGCACACTCCCCGGCGATCGGACGGCGAGGCGATTGGCCGCAACAGATTGACGCGCCAGGTAGGGGACACGATGACAAAGACAAGAGCCCAACGATCGAGGGTCATCGGGTCGGCGAGGCGCTCTTCCCACCGGGAAGAGGCCTCCCCGCCACCGTCGGTGGTGGAGCCCAGCTCTCCGCGCCCCACAGTGACCACGGAGGCGCAGATCGCGGCCATCGTACGGCAGATGACCGTACTGACGGACGCAGTCAAGACCCTCCAGCAACAACCGGCGGCCCGTCCGATGCCCTCCAGGAGCAGCCGCCGACGACCGCACCGATCCCCGTCGCCTCCGCTCGAGCACCCTCTACAACGCTCCCACGGAGAAGAGGGAGAACGGCCCTGGCGTGATGACCGATGGTCCCGACAGCCCTCTCCTTCCCTGCTGGAACGTGCAAGGAAAGAGAAGCGGCCGCGCACGCCGTCTGCCTTCCTCTCGGAGTCTTCCGGAGACTCCACTCCTGGGGTCTCCTAGCACCGACGAGCGGACGACTACGAGCGACGGTTCGAGGAAATCGACCGCCGACTCGCGCAGTTGCAGATGGACGGCCAGAAGTCCTCGAATGATGTCAACTTCCAGACCGCCCAGCCTCTATCCCGACTAGTCCTTGACGAACCGATTTCCAGTCGGTTCAAGATGCCACACGTGGAGCCATACGACGGCTCCACCGACCCAGTCGACCACCTTGAGAGCTACAAAGCTCTCATGACGATCCAAGGGGCAACCGACGCTCTTTTTTGCATCGGCTTCCCCGCCACACTCCGCAAGGCTGCCAGGGCTTGGTACTCCGGTCTTCGATCGGGAAGTATCCACTTCTTCGGGCAGCTCGAGCACTCGTTCGTTGCCCATTTCAGCACCAGCCGAAAATTGCCGCGAACGTCGGACAGCCTTTTCTCCCTCAAGCAGGGGGAAAATGAGATGCTCCGACACTTCGTGACGCGATTCAACACGGCCATGCTTGAGGTCCGGGACCTCAACGAAGACATGGCTATCTCAGCCATGAAGCGGGGACTGAGGGCGTCCCGATTCACCTACTCTCTGGACAAGACCCTCCCCCGGACGTACGCCGAGCTACTGGAGCGCGCATACAAATACATGCGCGTGGACGAAGGAGCTTCCGACCGGCGCCTGACTTAAGGCACGGGCCGAAAAGAAAAATGGAAGAAAGGTCGGGCCCATACTAAACCCAGCAGGCCCTCCACCGATAGATGGGTCTTGCCCCGACAATGGAGTCCGAGACCGACGCATCGCAGGTATGACTCCTACACCCCTCTCCCCGCTCCTCGTGCGCAGATCCTGATAGAGATCGAAGGAGCGGAGAATCTACGACGATCTCGGCTTCTGAAGGCAAAAGGCCCCGACCAACACGACCGATCGTCGATCGTCGAATCAACGGCTCGATCACCGATCGCCGAATCGACGGCCTCGGCCTCTGAAGGCAAAAGGCTCCGACCAACATGACCGATCGTCGATCATCGAATCAACGGCTCGATCATCGATCGCCGAACCGACGGCCTCGGCCTCTGAAGGCAAAAGGCCCCGACCAACATGACTCGATCATCGATCGTCAAACCGACGGCCTCGGCCTCTGAAGGCAAAAGGCTCCGACCAACACGGCCGATCGTCGATCGCCGAATCAACGGCTCGATCACCGATCGCCGAACCGACGGCCTCGACCTCTGAAGGCAAAAGGCCCCGACCAACATGACTCGATCATCGATCGTCAAACCGATGGCCTCGACCTCTGAAGGCAAAAGGCTCCGACCAACACGGTCGATTGTCGATCGCCGAATCAACGGCTCGATCACCGATCGCCGAACCGACGGCCTCGGCCTCTGAAGGCAAAAGGCCCCGACCAACATGACTCGATCATCGATCGTCAAACCGACGGCCTCGGCCTCTGAAGGCAAAAGGCTCCGACCAACACGGCCGATCGTCGATCGCCGAATCAACGGCTCGATCACCGATCGTCGAACCGACGGCCTTGGCCTCTGAAGGCAAAAGGCCCCGACCAACATGACTCGATCATCGATCGTCAAACCGACGGCCTCGGCCTCTGAAGGCAAAAGGCCCCGACCAACACGGTCGATCGTCGATCGCCGAATCAACGGCTCGATCATCGATCGTCGAAATCGACGGCCTCAGCCTTTGAAGGCAAAAGGCCCCGACCAACATGGCTCGATTGCCGATCGCCGAATCTATGACTCCGTCATCGGCCTGATCGACGAATCGCCGAACCAATTGCTCAATCTACGTCTCGATCGTCGAGGACATATCGGATTCTACGATGGAGATCGAAGGAGCGGAATATCTACGACGGCCCCCACCTCTGAAGGCAAAGGGCTTCGACTAATGCGGCTGGCTAACTTGCCGACTTAGCTTCGACTAAGAAAGGCAAAACGCCAAGACGACCGCAGTCGTATTCGCGACATACCGATCTGGTCACGACCGATCGAAGGATATTCGACTTGCCACCGTTTATCATACATCCCGACGCATACGTCCGACCAAGGGCCGGACAATGGGTATTCGACTTGCCATCGTTATCCTATCCGAATACGTCGGATGCTACTCGACTATCAGATTCTGCGGAATGATCATGTCGACGAGCAACGTTCGGAGGTTGGCCGACCTCCGACCCGACGTGCATGCTCGACCTACAGTCGGGATGACCGATATTAGATCGTTCGTTGATGTGATCGCCAGAGTCGGGGCAAGAAAAGATGAAAAACCACTCCTTTCGTCCGAAGCCGTCGCCCACGTGTTCACGCGAGCCAACACGACATCGGGCTCAGGAGTGGGGGGGGCAATTGTTGGGATATACCGACCGCCGACCCCGACCAACTCCGACGGACGACCCCGACCGACTCCGACGGACGACCCCGACCGACTCCGACGGACGACCCCGACGCACGACTCCGACCGACTGGCCGACCGACCGACTGACGGCCAGAGGGACCGACCGACCGACTGACGACCGGACCGACCGACCGACCTACTGACGGCCGGAGGAACTGACCGACCGACTGACGGTCGGAGGGACCGATCGACCGACTGACAGCCGGACCGACCGACTGACGGCCGGAGGGACCGACCGACCGACCTACTGACGGCCGGAGGGACCGACCGACCGACTGACGGCCGGAGGGACCGATCGACCGACTGACAGCCGAAGCGACCGACCGACGGATGCCATCACCGACCAATTAACGGCCCACAACCGACTGAACCTAGAAGTCTGATGGCCGACTTACGTAAGGGTCGCCGACCAACGGAGGGGCCCGACGCCACTCAGCTGGCCACCGACCTAGGATCGGTCGACTCCTCCGATCGCCGTACAGCCGTCAGAGCCTGTCAGCCCTGACAGCGACATGCGGCACCGCCACCTAGGGGCATTGTCCCGCCGAGGGCATTGTCAACCCTAGTGATTTGACAGCCCCACGGCGACATGATATTTTCACGGCGACTCTGACAGTCCACAGTGAGTTGACAATTCCTCACTTGTCCGCGCCATTAATGACGGCGCCATACCGTGCTCCACTATATAAACCGGGGAAGGCAACAGTGCAGGGGGATCGATCCGCTCCGCCCATTTCTCGACTCCAAAACCATAGGCTCGCTCCTCTCTCCCTCTCTCTCCCTCGATCGAGCTCTCTGTCTTCATTTCACTGTTGCCCAGTCACCTCTCTGACTTGACCGTCGGAGGGTCCCCGCCGGAGCTGCCTCCGGTCAGTGCGGACTTCTCGTTTTTGCAGGTGCACACTCCCCGGCGATCGGACGGCGAGGCGATTGGCCGCAACAGATTGACGCGCCAGGTAGGGGACACGATGACAAAGACAAGAGCCCAACGATCGAGGGTCATCGGGTCGGCGAGGCGCTCTTCCCACCGGGAAGAGGCCTCCCCGCCACCGTCGGTGGTGGAGCCCAGCTCTCCGCGCCCCACAGTGACCACGGAGGCGCAGATCGCGGCCATCGTACGGCAGATGACCGTACTGACGGACGCAGTCAAGACCCTCCAGCAACAACCGGCGGCCCGTCCGATGCCCTCCAGGAGCAGCCGCCGACGACCGCACCGATCCCCGTCGCCTCCGCTCGAGCACCCTCTACAACGCTCCCACGGAGAAGAGGGAGAACGGCCCTGGCGTGATGACCGATGGTCCCGACAGCCCTCTCCTTCCCTGCTGGAACGTGCAAGGAAAGAGAAGCGGCCGCGCACGCCGTCTGCCTTCCTCTCGGAGTCTTCCGGAGACTCCACTCCTGGGGTCTCCTAGCACCGACGAGCGGACGACTACGAGCGACGGTTCGAGGAAATCGACCGCCGACTCGCGCAGTTGCAGATGGACGGCCAGAAGTCCTCGAATGATGTCAACTTCCAGACCGCCCAGCCTCTATCCCGACTAGTCCTTGACGAACCGATTCCCAGTCGGTTCAAGATGCCACACGTGGAGCCATACGACGGCTCCACCGACCCAGTCGACCACCTTGAGAGCTACAAAGCTCTCATGACGATCCAAGGGGCAACCGACGCTCTTTTTTGCATCGGCTTCCCCGCCACACTCCGCAAGGCTGCCAGGGCTTGGTACTCCGGTCTTCGATCGGGAAGTATCCACTTCTTCGGGCAGCTCGAGCACTCGTTCGTTGCCCATTTCAGCACCAGCCGAAAATTGCCGCGAACGTCGGACAGCCTTTTCTCCCTCAAGCAGGGGGAAAATGAGATGCTCCGACACTTCGTGATGCGATTCAACACGGCCATGCTTGAGGTCCGAGACCTCAACGAAGACATGGCTATCTCAGCCATGAAGCGGGGACTGAGGGCGTCCCGATTCACCTACTCTCTGGACAAGACCCTCCCCCGGACGTACGCCGAGCTACTGGAGCGCGCATACAAATACATGCGCGTGGACGAAGGAGCTTCCGACCGGCGCCTGACTTAAGGCACGGGCCGAAAAGAAAAATGGAAGAAAGGTCGGGCCCATACTAAACCCAGCAGGCCCTCCACCGATAGATGGGTCTTGCCCCGACAATGGAGTCCGAGACCGACGCATCGCAGGTATGACTCCTACACCCCTCTCCCCGCTCCTCGTGCGCAGATCCTGATAGAGATCGAAGGAGCGGAGAATCTACGACGATCTCGGCTTCTGAAGGCAAAAGGCCCCGACCAACACGACCGATCGTCGATCGTCGAATCAACGGCTCGATCACCGATCGCCGAATCGACGGCCTCGGCCTCTGAAGGCAAAAGGCTCCGACCAACATGACCGATCGTCGATCATCGAATCAACGGCTCGATCATCGATCGCCGAACCGACGGCCTCGGCCTCTGAAGGCAAAAGGCCCCGACCAACATGACTCGATCATCGATCGTCAAACCGACGGCCTCGGCCTCTGAAGGCAAAAGGCTCCGACCAACACGGCCGATCGTCGATCGCCGAATCAACGGCTCGATCACCGATCGCCGAACCGACGGCCTCGACCTCTGAAGGCAAAAGGCCCCGACCAACATGACTCGATCATCGATCGTCAAACCGACGGCCTCGGCCTCTGAAGGCAAAAGGCTCCGACCAACACGGTCGATTGTCGATCGCCGAATCAACGGCTCGATCACCGATCGCCGAACCGACGGCCTCGGCCTCTGAAGGCAAAAGGCCCCGACCAACATGACTCGATCATCGATCGTCAAACCGACGGCCTCGGCCTCTGAAGGCAAAAGGCTCCGACCAACACGGCCGATCGTCGATCGCCGAATCAACGGCTCGATCACCGATCGTCGAACCGACGGCCTTGGCCTCTGAAGGCAAAAGGCCCCGACCAACATGACTCGATCATCGATCGTCAAACCGACGGCCTCGGCCTCTGAAGGCAAAAGGCCCCGACCAACACGGTCGATCGTCGATCGTCGAATCAACGGCTCGATCATCGATCGTCGAAATCGACGGCCTCAGCCTTTGAAGGCAAAAGGCCCCGACCAACATGGCTCGATTGCCGATCGCCGAATCTATGACTCCGTCATCGGCCTGATCGACGAATCGCCGAACCAATTGCTCAATCTACGTCTCGATCGTCGAGGACATATCGGATTCTACGATGGAGATCGAAGGAGCGGAATATCTACGACGGCCCCCACCTCTGAAGGCAAAGGGCTTCGACTAATGCGGCTGGCTAACTTGCCGACTTAGCTTCGACTAAGAAAGGCAAAACGCCAAGACGACCGCAGTCGTATTCGCGACATACCGATCTGGTCACGACCGATCGAAGGATATTCGACTTGCCACCGTTTATCATACATCCCGACGCATACGTCCGACCAAGGGCCGGACAATGGGTATTCGACTTGCCATCGTTATCCTATCCGAATACGTCGGATGCTACTCGACTATCAGATTCTGCGGAATGATCATGTCGACGAGCAACGTTCGGAGGTTGGCCGACCTCCGACCCGACGTGCATGCTCGACCTACAGTCGGGATGACCGATATTAGATCGTTCGTTGATGTGATCGCCAGAGTCGGGGCAAGAAAAGATGGAAAACCACTCCTTTCGTCCGAAGCCGTCGCCCACGTGTTCACGCGAGCCAACACGACATCGGGCTCAGGAGTGGGGGGGGCAATTGTTGGGATATACCGACCGCCGACCCCGACCAACTCCGACGGACGACCCCGACCGACTCCGACGGACGACCCCGACCGACTCCGACGGACGACTCCGACGGACGACCCCGACGCACGACTCCGACCGACTGGCCGACCGACCGACTGACGGCCAGAGGGACCGACCGACCGACTGACGGCCGGACCGACCGACCGACCTACTGACGGTCGGAGGAACTGACCGACCGACTGACGGTCGGAGGGACCGATCGACCGACTGACAGCCGGAGCGACCGACTGACGGCCGGAGGGACCGACCGACCGACCTACTGACGGCTGGAGGGACCGACCGACCGACTGACGGCCGGAGGGACCGATCGACCGACTGACAGCCGAAGCGACCGACCGACGGATGCCATCACCGACCAATTAACGGCCCACAACCGACTGAACCTAGAAGTCTGATGGCCGACTTACGTAAGGGTCGCCGACCAACGGAGGGGCCCGACGCCACTCAGCTGGCCACCGACCTAGGATCGGTCGACTCCTCCGATCGCCGTACAGCCGCCAGAGCCTGTCAGCCCTGACAGCGACATGTGGCACCGCCACCTAGGGGCATTGTCCCGCCGAGGGCATTGTCAACCCTAGTGATTTGACAGCCCCACGGCGACATGATATTTTCACGGCGACTCTGACAGTCCACAGTGAGTTGACAATTCCTCACTTGTCCGCGCCATTAATGACGGCGCCATACCGTGCTCCACTATATAAATCGGGGAAGGCAATAGTGCAGGGGGATCGATCCGCCCCCCCCATTTTTCGACTCCAAAACCACAGGCTCGCTCCTCTCTCCCTCTCTCTCCCTCGATCGAGCTCTCTGTCTTCATTTCACTGTTGCCCAGTCACCTCTCTGATTTGACCGTCGGAGGGTCTCCGTCGGAGCTGCCTCCGGTCAGTGCGGACTTCTTGTTTTTACAAGTGCACACTCTCCGACGATCGGACGGCGAGGCGATTGGCCGCAACAACATGCAATACAGTCCATGTGCATATGGCAATTGGCATCCAACGCACAATATTTGTTCGGAGCCGTCGCTAACTTTGTCGTCACCTCTTTTGGTGATGGAGACGGAGCATGAGATGGACACTAAGTCTACAATAAATATGGCATGACTAAACCGATGAAAAAAATGCTACAGCGGCCACAGTATCATCACAATACATATATATGCTTTACGAAAAATTATTGATTAAAACTGTTCAATCATCTAGATTTTAGACCATTCCATAAAACATCGCTGCATCATTCAATAAGATTAAAAAAAATTCAGCAAAAGTTGGATTCGACATAACTAAACATGATTAACTATGTAATTTTATTTTCAGTCATACTTTTCAACCAGACAGGAGATTTTAAAGTTTTGTATCATCAGATGGTATGGAGATATTTTATTGGATGGTCCAAACCTAATCCAAATGATAACATAATTCTAACCAATATTTTTTTTTTTCTTTATCTCCTTAAAATATTGAGGTGATATTTTTTCATTGGCTTAATCAACATTATTCATTGTAAACCGAGTCTATCCAAAAATTTCTCTATAGATGGCATGCTAATATGTCAAACTATAATTTGATGTAGCAAATGATGAGAACATTGAGTGGATCCAATGTACAAAACAAAGAAGACAATTATTGTATCTGTTCCCTAAGATATCATCAATCTTTCCATTATAAAATACTGTTTATGGAGAGGATATATAGAGTATTTAGTAAGCTTTTTCTTGCCATGTTCCAATTTCCCAAGTTAATCGTTCTTGTTTACTCTTTAAAAATTAATGTCCTAGCAAGGCTCCATGCGATCTACATAGCAATATTGGATGCTGCTATTTTCATTAAACTGCTGTCAATTGGATGTTATAGTTACAATTTAAATAAAAACTAACAATTTATAAGTTCAGTAATGAACTCGGGTGGCCTTTCAACCTCCCCTTTCATCCAAAAAAAAATCACAATCTCTCATTTAAGGAAAACATCTCAACATTATCATCTTCAATGGTGGGGCTACATAGTTGTGTGTCCTCTCTGAATCTAATTAAGTTGCATGAGTTGAGAGATCCCCCAATTAATGCCACTCTAAGAATCTTGCCAACTTGCTTCCTTGTAATCTTTTTAAATAATTGATATTTGCATAAACTATATTTAGAGTAACGCCTTCCATAGCATCTTACGTTAGCTTTTCCCTTTCAAAAAGGAAAAAGGAAAAAAAGAATCCCCAGCAAATCACATGGAGTGCGGAGTTTGGAAACCCCAATTTTGTTCGAGTCCATCACAGAATCAATAAATGATGCCCAATTTCGTTTGCCTTCCCTTACCCAACTTTTTATTTCTTAGTTTGCTTTCTGCTATCAACCTCTTTTGTTTCTCTATCACCGTTAGTCTTCTTCATCCTTGTCCTCTGCTCATGCTGGTTGGATGCCACCGAGGCCCAAATCCTGCCACCAAAGTTTACGTAGTGATTGAAATTAGGTCAGTCACAATACCTCTTCATTCTAGACCGATCATTTGCAACTGATAGTTGCACCACTCTTATATTTTCTTTTTATATATTTTCTTGATTGCTTTGAAGCTTGGCTTGTCTTCGCTGTTGGCTGGTCCTTTGGAGCAAGCACTCATTGATCGTACGTTACTCGTGCCATCCGACTATCGATCGGATTGTCCAAAATGATGCACCGCTGCCTAACTTATGTTTTCAATCCATTGGCTTTCTCATCGTTAAAGTTTTTTTTTCCTTAATTAAAATAGATAATCTATATATATGTAGTGCGAATATATTCAAAAAAATTAAAAAATAAAATACCTTTAAAGGCCTGGAGGTCTCGTCCTCTAAAATGCCTCTTAAAAGCTATTTAGTTGGTACAATTTTAAAAATTGAACCTCTTTGTTCTCGATAAAGTAATGGTTGGATGGCTCCCTACATATGAGATATAAAAGGTTTTCATTAGTAAGAGACTTAGATTTAGACAGTCGAGAGAATGTTTCTTTCATACTTGTTCACGTAATAATTTGGTCCACTCAATAATTTTTTAAAATAAAAATATTTTTATTTATTTTTTTTGAAACAAATGAACCGTCACAATAATTTTATATAAAAACAATTCAATAGATCAAAATATATAGAGTCTACAATAGATCTTGTCTTATCTTTACGATCAGTCACTAAAGTATTTAGCAACAAAAATCATCATCCAAATCAACTACGACATTTGTCTCTCAATAAACATATCAAATTTTTACTGCAACAGTTTGAGTTCATAGTTCTTTCTCCTCCTCGTTTTTAGTCGGTTTTGCGAAGACTTCCCTATCCATGGTCATCTAGTTCTCTCTTCCTTCTTGAATGCCGGCGATTGCAGATGATTTCTTTCGTTTTTTTTTTCTTTTTTTAGCAGGCTCCTTCCTTCCGTAATTACCGGCGGAAAACCATGGAAGAGGCTGACGACCTGGCATCAAGTCGATTCCGTATTCTTAATTTGGTTTAATTTTTATCCCGGACTTGTACCAGAGAGCAGAAAACGGATGGGAGCTGACGGAGGGAGGCCGTGGCATTTCAGTTGTGTGGGCCTGCCGCTAGGTAGCGTGAGCAACGGGGCACGTTACGTCAGTACTCGACGCGTGGGATTTTCTTTGGATTGTTCTCTTGACTCAGTTTCCCCCTCGTTCTTGTTTCGCACGTTCGTTCCAGTGGGTGAAGATACAACTTTTAAAATATTTTTTAATTAAAAAATAAAAAAATTAATAAAAAAATTATAAATTTAATAATTTAAAAATACATTGAAAACTTAATTGGATCTCAATATATCCGTATTCATCGACTAAAAATTTTTATTTTATAAATATAAATTTTAATATAGATATTAAGTGGATAATTATATATATTTATGTCCGTCCGTCCATGTACGCCGATACAAACTAGACAACATGATAATAAAATTATCCATATAGATATAAATATAATTGTTAAATTTATGAGTTGTATGGATGAAAGTAGACTAAAAATTATCTATCTATTTTTATATCCAAATTTATCTAGATATGAATAGAAATATAAGTATTCAATTAATATTCATATCCGTATCTATATCGATAAAAAAAAATAGATATTAATATTGATATATCTGAATATCTGATTCTACTTGTAATCATATTTAATTTTATATAGTACTGATAAATTTTTTATAAAAATATATAACCATATTAATTTGTTATCAACTTAATTTACCAATTTACTAAGTAATATCTTTGATTCTGTGGTTATAAAGTTTAATTATCTGACTTGTATCCGTATATAATTATATCCATACTTTCGGTATCAGATTTTGATCTATATCTATTTTAAACAAATATAGATATAAATTTTTACATCCAATTAATATTCATGTCTATATCTATATTCATCAAATAAAAAGAAAATGGATATGAACATATTAATATTCGATCCATCACTAATTCAATTTGAGTCATGATGAGCTGCCAAATCAAATATATTATTTTATGGTTGTTGGGGTAATTCAATCTGCTTCCTCAATTCATAGTCGACCAACCGACTATCTGTCGGTTGCGGATGATGGATCATCAAAGCTACATTGTAGGATGAGTTTCGATCCAATTACAATACGTTGCCTGACTTTTAATCGATCTAATAGGTACAAATCCCCAACTATCAATCAATAAGCTGATCGACAGTCGGCAATTCTCAACCACTTTCCTGACAAACATAATCAACTATAGTGACTCGACTGACTTCACAACCAATGATCAGTCAGTATATCGGAGTCATCAATCGATACTCATTCGGATTTCTATAATTACTGACATAAAGTAGGCATATCAGAAACCGTCAGTGCAGAAAGTGTATAACGGTCATATACTACGATCATCAGAGGACCTTAACTGTCCATTCCATGATTACATAATGCTAGAATAAGCAGGATCCACGTGTCTAACCGTTATAAATGATTACTAGTGGATAATCTATAAAAAGGAAGTAAACGAACAACTTTGGAAAGACACTTCTGGATTAAGATTCTATCTCCTTAAAAATTCTATCTGCTGTTCATCACTCTCCACTAACTTAAGCATCGAAGGATCTCCGTCGGACATAACTTCGTTCAATATAGACTTCTTTTACAAGTACTCTTCTTCGACAATGGATGCAACAGGGGATTGACCGCAACAGATTGACGTACCAGATAGGAAAAAATTAACAAAATAAAATTATAGCAAAAATAAGAGCTCAAAATAAACCCACAAACTCCGCAAGGCAATCTTCCTGACTGGAAGACCTCCCTCCTCTACCTCCAATGGCAGAACTTAGTTTTTCACATCTTGTAGCCACTACGAACGTCCAAATTGCTGCTTTAATGTAGCAAATGAAAGTGCTGACGGAGGCAGTACATAGTTTCCAACAGCAACAAATACAGCAGCAGCAACTGCTGGCGGAGGAGCCGGCGGCTCATACAGTGCCATCCAGGCACAGTCACCATGCTTCACGATGATCTCTCTCTCCATCCTTGGAACAACGAACGTCTCAACATTCTCACCATATCGAGCCATCACCTTCTCGACATTTTCATCGTGCCATCCACCATTCGCGGCGATCTCCTTCTCCTTTCTGTGGACATAACATCAAGAAGGGGAAGAGGCTGCGTTCACCTTTCACTTCTCGATCCTTAAGTTCTTCAGGAGATTCTATCCATCGATTTTTCCAGTAACGACGGCTCAATGACTACGAACGTAAATTTAAAGAGATCGATCGCCAATTCATCCGACTCCAAGTGGATGGCCAAGGGTCCTCCAATGACCTTAGCTTCCATATTGCTCAATCTCTCTCTTAGCATATCTTGAATGAGCCGATCCCGTCTCGATTCAAAATATCGCAGATGGAACCATATGATAGCTCCACCGACCTGATTGGCTATCTAGAGAGTTACAAGACTCTCATGATAATCCAAGGGGCAACCAATGCCCTCCTATACATTGGCTTTCCGGCTACTATTCGAAAGACTGCTCGAGCCTGATATTCTGGACTCCAACCGACGAGCATAAATTCCTTTGAGTAGCTTGAACATTTATTCATGGCCCACTTCAACACCAGCCAAATAATGCCACGAACATCAGACTGTCTCTTCTCCATCAAGTAAGGTGAAGCAGAGACACTGAGAGACTTTGTAGCTCGTTTTAACACTACCACACTTGAGGTCAAGGATCTCAACGAAGATATGACCATCTCGACTATGAAAAGATATCTAAAGGGATGCAGATTTACTTACTCCCTAGATAAAACTCTCCCTCGAACTTATGCTGAACTTCTAGAGTATGCATACAAGTATATTCACATAGATGAAGATGCTTCTGACCGCCATCAAATAGAAGAAAAAGGTTAGAAAAAAATAAAAAAAAAAGTGCAGCTCCGATCGAACCAAGTCGGCCAACAATCAACAAGGGAGCTTCATCTCACCGATGGAGCACAAAGTCGAATAATACGGTAGTAGGTATGACTCCTATACTCCTCTTTCTGCTCTCCGTACGTAGATCTTAATGGAGATTGAGAAAAAGAAGTACATTCATCACCTCCTACCAATGAAAGCACCATCAAGGAGCCGCGATAAGAAGAAGTATTGTCGGTTTCATCGTGATCATGATCACGATATCGAACAATATATTGAACTCAGAAATGAAATAGAAGCCCTGATTCGATGAGGCTATCTCGAAAAATTCTGACGAGACCGCGTGACTCAACCTCCTACTGACCGACAACCTCAGCCACAACTTGAGGAAGCAATCAACAATCGACCAATAGTGGAGGTTATCAATATGATTTCTGAGCGATCGAAAGATTGGGGGGCAACTTTCGAAGAAGAGTTTGCAAAAAAGGATGATTTGATAATAATATAATCTCTTTTTTGAAAGATGGTGTTCGGAGAATATAGACTCCCTATGATGATATTGTCATCATCTCGACGATGATAGCAAATTATAATATAAAAAGAATCTTGGTAGATAATGAAAGTTCGAATGATGTTTTATTTTATTCGACTTTCTCTCGAATGCAACTACCGACGGACCGACTCAGAAGAGTCCCAACGCTATTAGTCAGTTTTACTGGAGATGCAGTCATCATGAAAAAAAATTACCCTTCCACTAACTGCGAAAATAGATCCACGACAGAGTACCATTCTCATGGTGTTTACAGTCGTCCAAGTTTCTTCGACTTACAATGTCATACTTGGATAATCAGGACTCAAAACCTTAAGAGTGGTAGTGTCAACATACCATTTACTGGTCTGATTTTCGATAAGAAGTGGAGTTGGAGAAATGTATGGAGATCAACAATTAGTCCGACCCTGCTTTATGATTTCTGCGAAGAACAGTAAACTTGAAGACCCTCTGTCGGTTGATAAACTGAATCAAAGAGAAAATGAAGAAAAGGATGAACCAACTGAACAACTGATTTCGATCTCGTTAAGAGAAGATGACCCTATAAAGACAGTCCAAATTGGGTCACAATTATCTGATCTGGAGCAAAAATAACTCATAAACTTACTAAGAACAAATATCGATATTTTTGCTTGATCGGCAACCGATATGCCAGAGATTCCTCTAGAAGTAAAAACTCATCGGTTAAATATCGATCTCAAAGTGAAACTGGTGAGGCAAATGAAAAAACCTTTTACCCCGAAAAGACAGAAGATCATCGATGAAGAAGTTGATAAACTCCTCGCAACTAGCTTCATAAGAGAAGCTAACTATCCAAATTGGCTTGCTAACATAATAATGGTGAGAAAAACTAATGAAAAATGATGAATCTACATTGACTACACCAATCTAAATGAAGCTTGTCCAAAGGATAGTTTCTCTTTGCCAAAGATCAATCAACTAGTCGATACAACTTCTAAACATCGACTTCTAAGTTTTATGAACACCTTCGTGGGCTATAACTAAATTCGGATAGCACTCGAAGATGAGGAGCATATTGCCTTCACAACTGACAAAGGCATCTACTGCTATAAAGTGATACCATTTGATTTAAAGAATACCGAAGCGACTTATCAATGGTTAGTCAATAAACTGTTCAAAATACAAATCAGTCGTAACATGAAAGTCTATATTGATAATATGCTGGTAAAAAATTTTGAAAATTTTAATCATGTTCAGGATTTAGAAGAAGCTTTCGACACACTTTGATGACACCAAATAAAACTGAATCCAACTAAGTGTGCATTCAGAGTGACTGTCAAAAAATTTTTAGATTTTTTATGTCGCAATGAGGAATCGAGGCTAATCCTGAGAAAATAAAGATCATTATCGACATGAAGCATCATGGCTCCAAGAAAAAAATACAGCAATTCAACGGAAGGTCGCCGTACTCAGTCGATTCATCTCAAAGTCACAGAAAGATGTCTATCCTTTTTCAAGACTTTGCAACAAACAAAAAAATTTTCATGATCAGATGAATGCCGACAATTCTTCAAAGATTTTAAAAAAAATCTGAAATCTCCACCATTATTATACAAAATTGAAGATAAGAGAAACATTGTATCTTTACCTGACGACCTTCGCAGAGGCAGTCAGTTCGGTGCTTGTCCGAGAGGATGAAAATTAGATTCAATAATCAATTTATTATACCAATAAAGTACTTCACAATGCTGAAACGTGATACTCAAGAGCGAAAAAGATGATCTATGCTCTGATCACATTGGCACAATGACTTTGACCGTACTTTTAAGCACATTTGATAGTCATCTTGACAGATCAACCCTTAAAGGTAATTTTATACCAACCTGATATTTCTAATCTGATGGTGAAGTGGTCAATTAAACTTAATGAGTTTGATATTCAATATCGCCTACGATTATCAATAAAGATAAAAGTTTTAGCTGACTTTGTCGTCGAGTGCACTATGTCCGATGATAATCCTGAGGATAAACTCGATGGCAAATTGAAATAAATTGAAATTTTTTAGGCCGACTTAGTATCGATATGAGTGTTACATGTTGATGGAGCATCCAACGCTCAAGATAGTGGAGCCAGCCTCATCCTCATCAATTTCGAAGGGATCGTGACTGAGTATGTCCTTCGATTTAATTTTAAAATCTCAAATAATCAAACCGAGTATGAAGCTCTTTTAACCGGCTTGAAAATTATCAAAGAGCTCGACATAGATAATTTGAAGATCTTCATCGATTCACAATTGATCATTGAATAGGTCAAAGACGAGTTTAAAGCTCGAGACCCGATTATAATGAAATACCTTCAGAAAGTAAAATATCTTTTATCAGCCTTGAAATATTTCGAGATTTCTCACATTTTGAGAATAAAAAATGCTCGAGTTAATACACTTTCTGGACTTACAACTATTTCATCCAACTTACTCAATCGAATGTTTATTGAATATCTTGAACAATCGAGTATTGACAAGATCGATGAAGTACTATAAATAAATGATAAACCAAGTTGAATAGATCCGATCATCCAATACTTGACTGATGGAACTTTATCTGAAAATCCTTCAGAAGCTAAACGACTAAAGTGGATGGCTTCACAATATGTTTTGATGAATAGACAACTTTACAAAAGATCATTCTCTCTTCCACTACGAAGTGCTTGAGATCTACAGACACCAACTATGCACTCTGAAAAGTTCATGAAAAAATTTACAAAAATCACTTGGGGGATAAATCATTGGCTTGTAAAGTCCTGCGACAATGATATTATTGGCCCACCATGAAAAAAGATGCAGCTGAACTTGTTCGAAGGTGTGAACCATATCAGAAATATACCAATATACAATATCAACCAGTCAGTCTGTTGATATCAATCATTGCACCATAGTCCTTCGTACAATGGAGAATCAACATACTTGATCCGTTCTCTCCGACGTCTGATTAAAAAAAATTATAGTGGTCGCTATAGATTATTTCACCAAATGAGTGGAAGCCGAATCTTTGACACAGATCACTAAAAGTAAGATAGAAGACTTCATCCAAAAATTAATTATATGTAAGTTTAGTTTGTCACATATCATCATCACCAAAAATGATTGACAATTTGACAATCAAAATTTTAAAAAATTTTGTGCGAAACTTCATATTACACACAAACTCACTTCAGTCGGTCACCCACAATCTAACGGTGAAATAAAGATGATAAACCGAATGATTCTATATGATCTCAAAATCAGATTGAATGAAGTTAGAGGCCTTCGGATGGAAGAATTATATCTGATCTTATGGGTATATCGGACAACTCCTCATATACCAATGGGAGAATCACCATTCAACTTGGCCTATGGAATGGAAGCAGTGATCCTATTAGAGATTGGATTGCTATCAGTAAGAGTCGACCAGTATGCTGAACTAAGTAATTTTGAATATCGAAGAGCCGACTTGGACTTACTCTCAGAGTTTTGACAGTAAGCTCAAATTTGGATGGCAGTATATCGATAGAGAGTAGCTTAGTACTACAATGCGAAGGTCAAACCAAAGATTTTCTATCCAGAAAACTAGGTCTTAAGAAAGACAGAAGTTTTAAGATATTTAGACCAAGAAAAATTATCTCCAAACTGGGAAGGACCCTACAAGGTGACCGACACACTTTGTTTGGGTGCATATCGATTAGGAACTCTCGATAGAATGACTATTCCTCAGATTTGAAATGTTGATAATCTAAAAATATATTATCGGTAAAGTTGTTCACATATGCAACATATTTGAAATAGAATGATTGGATTCAGAATCTTCTTCAAATATTCAATTATCTACAAAAATAATATCAGATCGATAAATAATCGACCAACATATACCGACCACATCTTAGTCGGACGACTGTGAAAATCAACTCAAGTCGAATCACTACTCATACCGACTTAGCTATGGCTAAGTGGAATAGTATGCCAATTCAATTATGATTGAATGAAATAATAAACTGACTTGACTTCGATTAGTCGAAGGATATTCGACTAACCCCCCGTCTATCAAATATTTTAAAAAAAATCTATCTCAAAAGTTTAGTCAATTGATGCCCGATGATACTTAGAAAAATTTGTACCTCCAATTCACTTGGCTAGTATCCGACTAACAGATGAATTCTACAACTTCAATTATCGATTGGCATTTGCTTATCCGACTGATACTCAATGATATCAACAATAATGAACATCAAGATTAAAAAGGTGACATACAAGGAACTCCATATTTAGAAAATTTTCAGCACTTGAAAAACTTTATCGTTTCATTCATAAGCAAAACGGTTACAAAAACGGACCTAAAGTTCAATTACAAAAGTGAGTTAGACTATTGTCCGACTACAAAGAAAGAAAAAATCTTTAAACTGGTCACCAGTCAGGGCTGTGTCGACAGTTGTCACAGCACCAATCTCATAACCTTCGATAGTAGCCGACTCCGATATGGCTTCCTAAACAATGGGAGCAGACTGGTGCAGTTGGTATAACTTCTTCAGTCGGCACTACTTCCTCGGTAGCTTCTTCTTCCGAATCAAAGGCAGTGATACTGCTCAAGTCCAAGTTTAGGTATAATTTTTCGATCACATCCCTACTGTTGGTGCAAAAATTTGCCTGCACCGGAGAAGCTGGAGTCGAGGGAGTCGTGGTCGCCGTCGGGACCTGCAAAAGAAGTCTAAATCGGAGGTGGGGTTGCTCCGGCAAGACCCTCCGATGCTCAAGTCAGTTCTCTGCCTCAACAAGAATGGAGTGCTCGAACGAAAATTTTAGCAGAGTTTTGGGATAGAAAATAGAGCTTAGAGAATAACGTATCTGGGGTCCCCTTTTATAGACGGGGAGAGCAGAAGATTGATAGCGACTGTCTATGATCGCCTCGTCGTGGGCCGTACGGAGCCAGGAGGAATTAATCATGAAGAGTAATGGAGTGGAGTCGTGGCTGTCATCATGGCTCGCCACGTGGAATCAGTTGCGGGGAGCGGAGCGGCGTCCGTTGTCGTGAATCGCCAGGGAGTAGTGGAACTGCACAGGATCCACCGTAGGGAGTAGGGCAGAGTCGTGGCCGTTACTGCGGCCCACCAGGGAGTAATGGAGCCGCATAGGATCCACCGCAGGGAGTGGAGCAGAGTCGTGGCCGTTACTGCGGCCTGCCAGGGGGTCCAGACTTGTCGGCTGAAGTTCGGTTGGAGTCTGATTTCTGCAGAAGCCCGGATGGGGATCATTTGTCGAGGAATCTAGGCCGAGACCTTCAGCAGGAGTTCAGGACAGAAGTCCGGCTCCCGTGGGGGCCCAGACAAATCCCACCTGTAGCCGGAGTCGGAGGCGAAATTCGGCTCCCATAGGAGCTCGGACGAAGTCTCCTGCAATCGAAGTTGGAGATGGAGTCCGGCTCCCGTAGGAGTCTGGATGAAGTTTACCTACAGTTAAAGTTGGAGACGGGGTCTGGCTCCCGTAGGAGTCCGGACGAAGTTTACCTACAGCTGAAGTTGGAGATGGAGTCCGGCTCCCGTAGGAGTCCGGACGAAGTTTACCTGCAGTCGAAGTTGGAGACGGAGTCCGGTTCCCGTAGGAGTCCGGACGAAGTTTGCCTGCAGTCGAAGTTGGAGACGGAGTCCGGCTCCCGTAGGAGTCTGGACGAAGTTTACCTGCAGTTGAAGTTGAAGACGGGGTCCGGCTCCCGTAGGAGTCCGGACGAAGTTTACCTATAGCTGAAGTTGGAGATGGAGTCCGACTCCCGTAGGAGTCTGGACGAAGTTTACCTGTAGCTGAAGTTGGAGACGGAGTCTGGCTCCCATAGAAGTCCGGATGAAGTTTGCCTGCAGTCGAAGTTGGAGACGGAGTCCGGCTCCCGTAGGAGTTTGGACGAAGTTTACCTGCAGTTGAAGTTGGAGACGGGGTCCGGCTCCCGTAGGAGTCCGGATGAAGTTTACCTGTAGTTAAAGTTGGAGACGGAGTCCGGCTCCCATAGGAGTCCGAACGAAGTTTACCTGCAGCTGAAGTTGGAGACGGAGTCCGGCTCCCGTAGGAGTCCGGACGAAGTTTACCTGCAGCTGAAGTTGGAGACGGAGTCTGGCTCCCGTAGGGGTCCGGATGAAGTTTACCTACAGTTGAAGTTGGAGACGGAGTCCGGCTCCCGTAGGAGTCCGGACGAAGTTTGCCTGCAGTCGAAGTTGGAGATGGAGTCCGGCTCCCGTAGGAGACCGGACGAAGTTTGCCTGCAGTCGAAGTTGGAGACGGAGTCCGGCTCCTGTAGGAGTCACTCCTGACACGAACTTCGACTGGGGGGGTTTTACACCCAACACCAGTCCTCCTACTTTCGAGTTCGTGCTTCGAGTGAAGGAAGTACAAAAAATTTTCACAGTCGAAGTCATTTCCTCGAATTCTGCACACGACCACCCTCGAAAATCTTGACATTTAATGCGTGCGTGCTGGAGCCTTTTTTCGATTAGGGCGATCCGAAAAGTCCTTTCGAAACTCCCACCAGAGCGTAATCCTAAGCGTCACGCCATAGCGGTCCACGAACGGTCAACCCTATGTCGCGGTGAGTGGGACACGTGGCGGGCATTGGTAGGCCTAGGGATATCTACCACCATAACTGCACCAGGCCCCGTTGCTTATTTAAGCCCCCGCCTTTACTCCAGGGGCTTCACTTCGCCTGAGGGTTGACACCTTTCTTCCGTCTGAGAGTTTAGCCACTCAGCCACTCCATCGGAGCCCTTTTCGACTCCGAGCACCCTTCACACCAATCTTTGCCATCCCCGCTGGCTCTCCGCCGCCTTCAGTCCCCTCGCCTCTCCGAGGAGTTCTCCCGTCGGGGCCCCCGCCCCGGAGGCCAACCTCGAGAGGATGCCACGGACCAAGAGGAGTGTGAGGAGGAAAACAGCGGCCTGCGAGTTCTCCGGCTGTCAAACTGTCACCGAGGGTTTTCGTCGCCTTAAAGGGGGCTCGAGAGAGAATTCCTTCAACAATAGGGGTTTAATGACGGGGTCCACCAGCGAGGGCATTCCGTCTGAGAGTTTTGGAGTAGCCGAACGGGGCGACACCGGTCAAGGGGGCAGAGTTGTCGTCACAAGCTGTGGCGGGATTCTTAATGTCGTCGGGGCCGAGGGACCAGAAGCGGTCAGCACCGACGGTGGGGCAGTAGAACTTGTTGCGGGGATGGTGGAAGTAGCGCATGCCGACCTTGCCGGAGTACCTAGGACGGTAGTTGCCGTGGAGCAGACGGTGGTGGCGCATGCCTCCGGCGCCATCGCGGCCTCTGGGATACCTCCGGTTCTTCTTGAAGCAGATCGTCGTCACCGCTGCTGTTGCCTTCGCTGCCCCTTGAATTCTATCCCATCCTTTTCCCCCTAGGATTGGGGTTTTGACGATGGAGCGGAACGAGGCGGGGGGCGAGAGCTGAGAGACTTATCACACGTACTGAAAAATATTGCTGAGAAGGATGGAACCGGGAAGAGAAGTCGACAGCTTGAAGTGGTCTCCGGTGTATCCCTTTGTTTTCTTTTTCTGGCCCTCCGAGTCTTGTAACGTACATCTTGTTAATCGAAAAATGAGAAGGAGATTTTGTTACTTCGTCCGCACTTTGCGTCAAATTGCTGCCTGCCGAACTTCTTTCCTTTACCGTTGTTATTGTTGTATTCCCTTCTCTCTCTTTCTTCTTCTCTTTTTTTTTTTTTTTTTTGAGGTCGTCCGGAGGTTACTGGTTGTGGCCACGTCGGCTCGTCTTTCCAGTCATCCTTCTTCTTCAGCCTTAAGGGCTCTATAATGCGTATTTAATAAATAATATAAGAAGGAAATTTTTTGCTACCTCTTTTATCCATGTGTTGAATTGTCACCTGCCATGCTTCTTTCGGCCTTTGTGTCGTTCGGAGGTACCCGATTGCCATCGCATCGGCCCATCCTTTCGTCCGAGGCCACAGATTTGTCTGGGATCGCTCGGGCTTGGTGCCCCCCATTAGGGCTCGAGCTCGGAGGTTTGAGCTTCTCGTCACCCTGAGGAAGTCATCTTGTCTCGAACTTGCATTGAGAGCTTTCTTGAAAGCTGGGCTTCTTGATAAGAACCCCAACCCTTGCTGAGGCGAGGTTCTCTGCATATTTGATGCTGTTTGTTTTCCATTCATCGCCGATGAAGTCCATCGCTTTCTTTTTTCATCGCTTTCCTCTTTAACTCCTCTCTGCTTTCCCCTTTTTCTTTTTCGAGTGGGATTTTTTCCTCTGCTCTTGGTGGGGTTGCAGGAGTCCGGCTCCTGTAGGCGAAGTCGGAGCGAAGTCCGGCTCCCGTAGGAGTCCGGATGGAGCCTACCTACAATCGAAGTCAGGGGCGAAGTCCGGCTCCCGTAGGAGTCCGGACGAAGCTTACCAGCGGTCGAGGTTGGGGATGAAGCCCGGCTCCCATAGGAGTCCGGATGGAGTCTTCCCGTAGCCGGAGTCGGAGACGAGATCTGGCTCCCGCAGGAGTCCGGACGGAGTCTGCTTGCGGTTGAAGTCGGGGATGGAGCCCGGCTCCCGTAGGAGTCCGGGCGAAGTCTACCTGCGATCAAACTCGAGGGTGAAGTCCGGCTCCCGTAGAAGTCCGAACGAAGTCTTATTGCGAAGGGGCCGCTGGGAAGGTCCCCCTTTTTCTCATCTGGTCTTGAATGATCAGACCTTAATTGGTGTCGGGGTGAGGTTCTTCCCCTATTTCTGTCGTAACAGGTTTCAGCTCTGGTTAGGACGATGTTTTCCTCCTATCCCTAATGCGGCTGTAGGGGCACATAGGGGCGCTGCTGGGCCCTTCCTCCCCATCCAGTCTAGGTGTAACCGGACCTTCGACTTTGCTCATGTTAGGACGAGATTCTTCTCCTGTTCCTAATATGGCTGTGAGGGCACATATGGGCATTGCAGGGCCTCTCCCCCCATCGGTATAAAGAGAACCGGGCCTTCGACTTTGCTCAAGTTAGGGCGAGATTTTTCTCCTGTCCCTAACAGGGCTGTGGGGGCACATATGGACGTTGCAGGGCCTCTCCCCCCATCCGGTCTAAAGAGAACCGGGCCTTCGACTTTGCTCAAGTTAGGGCGAGGTTTTCTTCCTGTCCCTAACAGGGCTGTGGGGGCACATATGGACGTTGCAGGGCCTCTCCCCCCATCCGGTCTAAAGAGAACCGGACCTTCGACTTTGCTCAAGTTAGGGCAAAGTTTTTCTCCTGTCCCTAACAGGGCTGTGGGGGCACATATGGGCGTTGCAGTGCCTCTCCCCCCATCCGGTCTAAAGAGAACCAGGCCTTCGACTTTGTCGAGAAGAAGTTCCCCTCCCGCTTCCGACACGGTTTGTTTCGACTGTCCTGTCGATATAAGCTAGTGCCAAGAGGGGAGACATGTAGATATGCAATTTTTATTTAAAATAAAGTTATCGGTAATACATTCGTAAGTTTTTCGAGCTCCATGGTCGCGGGAGGTCTGCTCCCCCAAGCTCCTTGAGATAATAGGTTCCGGACCAGACTACTTCTTTGACTTCATACGGGCCTTCCCAATTTGGGGCGAGCTTACCTCGGTCTTGAGGTTGCGAGACAGCAGCTCGTCGAAGCATTAGATCTTCTGCTCTAAAGACTTTATTCTTGACTCGAAAATTGTAATAGCGGGTGACTTTCTGTCTGTAGGCTGCCATCCGAACTTGAGCTACCTCCCGCTTTTCTTCTAGTAAGTCGAGGTTGGCTTTGAGACCTTGCGAATTGTGATGTTCGTTGAATGCCACGACTCGCGCTGACGGGAGTTTAAGCTCAATTAGGATAACAGCCTCCGTTCCAAAGGCTAAAGCAAAGGGGGTCTCCCCCGTGGGCAGTTTTTGGATAGTTCGATACGCCCACAGCACATGATAAAGTTCGTCTACCCAAGTTTCCTTCGTCTTTTCGAGCCTTGTCTTGATCCCTTGTAGCAGGGTTCTGTTGGTCACTTCAGCTTCGTCGTTCGCTTGGGGATGGGCTACTGATGTGAAGTTGTGGGAGATGTTCAGATCTTCACAGAATTCGGTGAATCTTGCTTCCACGAACAGCCGACCGTTATCGATGATTAGGGTTCTTGGCAGATCGAACCTGCAAATGATTGACTTCCAGACGAAATCTTGCACCTTAGCTTCTGTGATTTTCACCAATGGTTCGGCTTCGACCCACTTAGTGAAGTAGTCAATCGCTACCAGGAGGAACTTCCTCTGCCCCGACGCCACGGGAAAGGGTCCAAGGATGTCCATTCCCCATTGCGCAAAAGGCCATGGGGCACTCAAGGGTGTAAGCTCAGTGGCGGGCTGTCTCTGGATGTTGGCATATCTCTGACATCGGTCACACTTTCTGACGTATTCAACCGAGTCATGATGCATCGTCAGCCAGTAATATCCTTGGCAGAGCAACTTGTGAGATAAAGATCTAGCCCCCATATGGCTTCCGCAGATTCCTTCATGCACCTCCCACAAGGCGTAGTCAGCTTCCGAAGGCCGGAGACATTTTAAAAGGGGCAACGAGTATGATCTCTTGTACAACTTACCCTCATAAAGGATGTAGCGGGAGGCTTGATTTCTGAGCTTCCGAGCTTCTTTTGCATCCTGGGGGAGAACCCCATCTCTGAGATATGTTATCAGTGGGTCGATCCAGCTGGGCTCGTGGTCAATTTCCATCACAGACCGCGATTCTTCCCTACTCGGGCACTTTAAAACTTCAAAGAGAACATTCTTAGGCAATTCGACCGGAGCCAGCATTGCCAGCTTGGAGAGAAGGTCAGCCCTGATATTTTCCATCCTCAGAATCTGCTTGATGTTGAAGCTACTGAAGGTGGGGACGAGCTCCTTTACCTTTTCAAGATACTTAGCCATGCTATCCTCCCGTGCTTCGTCGTTTCCGTTGACTTGTCCCACTACTAGTTGGGAGTCGCTGTGGACTTGGAGCCGATCTACTCCCAGCTCTTTGGCGATCTTCAGTCTTGCGATCAGAGCTTCATATTCTGCTCCATTATTTGTTGCGGGAAACTCGAAGCGCAGAGCGTACTCCGCGACGATTCCCTCTGGACTGATCAAGATCAGGCCCACGCCTGTGCCTGACATGTTGGAAGACCCATCCATGTAGAGGGCCCAAAAGCAACCAGAGGGATCTGCTTCTTCTTTGGGGGAGTTCGATCGGGTCTCCAGGCCGTCAATTTCACCTTGTTCAGCTTCGGCCTCCTCAGGGATAGTACACTCCACTATGAAATCTGCCAATATCTGGGCCTTCACTGCTGGCCTGAGTCGGTAGTTGATGTCGAATTCTGTGAGCTCGATCGTCCATTTTGCCATCCTCTCGGAGGTATCTGTCCGGTGTAGAATCGTCTTGATCGGTTGGTCGGTGAGCAGCGTTACGGTGTGCCCTTGAAAGTAGGGTCGGAGCCTCCGGGCTGCAATCAACAGGGCGTAAGTCAGTTTTTCTAATTTAGTATATCTGGTCTCGGTGTCTCTCAATGCGCGACTGATGTAGTAGATCGACCGTTGGACTTTTGCTTCTTCCTTGACAAGGACTGCCGCGAGAGCCGTGGGAGAGACCGCCAGGTATAAAAACAGTTCTTCTCCAGGCTCTGGCTTCGCCAACAGTGGAGGTGAGCCGAGGTAGCTCCTTAGTTCTTCGAATGTCTGTTGGCACTCAGGGGTCCAACAGAAGTTCTTCGGCCGCCTGAGGGTTTGGAAGAAGGGTAAACACCGTTCGGCCGACCTCGCGACGAAGCGATTCAAGGCTGCCACCCTCCTTGTAAGGTGCTGAACCTCTTTTATCGACTTCGGGACGGCCATCTCCTGGATGGCGCGAATTTTCTTCGGGTTGGCCTCGATTCCGCATCCTGATACCATAAAGCCCAGGAACTTCTCCGAGGTCACTCCGAAAGCACATTTAGTCGGGTTCAGCTTCATCTTGTATTTTCGGAGGGCGATGTGGTTCATGGAAGATTTGCTTTTCACGAGCATGTCGTCCACGTAGACCTCCATATTGCGGCCGATCTGCTCCTTGAAGATTTTATTCACCAGCCGTTGGTAGGTTGCGCCTGCATTTTTGAGGCCGAAAGGCATGACCCTGTAACAGTAAAGGCCACGGTTAGTAATGAAAGCAGTCTTTTCTTCGTCTTCCGGCACCATCCTGATTTGATTATAGCCGAAGAATGCATCCATAAAGGTGAGGAGCTCATGGCCCGAGATCGCATCCATCAGTTGATCAATTCTGGACAGAGGATAGCTGTCCTTTGGACAGGCTTTATTCAGCTTTTTGAAATCTATGCACATCCTCCACTTGCCGTTTGCCTTTTTGACTAGGACAATGTTGGAAATCCAGTCAGGATAACTGACTTTCCTAATGAATCCAGCTTTCAGGAGTTTGTCCACTTCCTTGGCTATCGCTTTCTGCCTCTCTGATGTAATGAAAATTTAGTACAGGGGCAAAATGGTAATTTTAAAATTTTTTTCAAAATTACTATTTTACAGCAGAATTACTAATTAATCTCATTAATTAATACTAATTAACCCTACACTAGGATCTAAATATGATACAACAGCATGCATTTAAATTTGAAATTTAAATTTGAATCAGTAAACCTTTTACAGTACTGTGTTCAGAACACATCACCTTTTGCGGGTAGCCGATCACCGTAATCTGATAACCGTCGGGGGCCTCTGATCGTCACATCACAGCCACACAAATGTCTGACCTCCGCAGATCGTCCACATGAAGCTTCCGTCTGATCAGCTCCTCACGAATGCTAGTTCGTGATTTCATCCTTTTGATGGCAGATATTGATCGAACTCCTTCGATCGATGTGTACCGACTTCTTGGATGCTCTGAATCATCTGCACAGTTGCTTGAGAGGTTGATGGATCTCTCTCTGAAATTTAGTAGACTCACGACACTCGTGGCACACCAATCTCACTTCCCGAACCCTAGGTAGAAACCCTAGGGTACACACCAAAAACCCTACGCCTAATTTTCTCTCTTTTCTTTCTTTTTCTCTCGGAAGGTTTTAGACCTTCACCTCACACACAAGCCTTCCTCATGCCCCACTTTCTTTCTCTTAATTTTTCTGCGCACGCCCCACCTTTCTGCCATTTTTAAAACAACATCGAACATGTCTTATCCGTGTGAGAGGATAAAGACAAGTGGTTACACATTTGAATTCAAATCAAATTTGAATTCAAACGAAAACCAACTTATCCCTATCCTTTTGGGCGTGAGAAGAGAAGGGGCGTGGCTCTTTGTGTGTGAAAAATGTTTCACGAGAAACCTTTTCTCGTGTAAGTAATGTGGCGCACAAAATGGATAAGGATGAAGGGGCAAGTGATAAGTTATCCATTCAAATTCAAACATGCTTTGAATTTGAATGGCTAACTAATTATTTTATCCATCCATATGGCGCACAAATGAGGGCGTGGGGAAGGGTTTTCTGTGAGAAAAATTTCATGAGAAGTTTCCTCTCGTGAATTCAAATGGGTGCAAGGAAGTTGGGTGTCGCAGGGAATTTAAAACAAGGTGGTTTGATTCAAATTGAGCCAACCTAATCTAAATAGGTTAAGCACAATTAGAATAGATTAAACCCAACATAATTAGGCTTAATTAGGCTCAATAAAATCTTAATTAAATCAAGAATTAACTAAGCCTAACTCCTGATCAAATCAGGGACTAAACCACTTTAGCGATTAGGTCAACATTTAACCTAATCGGGTCAATCCAAACTGAATCCAATTCAATTGGACTTGATCCAAAAATAATTATGCAATCAAATTGAGTTAATTAGTGATCAAATCACTAATTAAACCTCTCATAAATATTGAGTTTAAATTTGATGGGCAATCAGGCATCAGAGACCATCGATATGAAATCCTGATCAAAGAATTCAAATTTCAAATTCAAAATTTGAAATTCAAAATTTTGACCCCGGTACCCAAAATGTGTGGAACTCATGATCAGAGAATCCTAATTCTCAATCATAGAGTCCCAGACAGATAAGACTCATAATCAGCCATCAGATCAGAAAGGAACCTCTAATGTGTGTGACCCCACAGGTTCGAACCTAAGCCGGTAGCACAGGAACCAACTCCTGTACTAATCGAAGTGACCATCTAGCAATGGTACCCGATGACTGGATAGGTCGAATAATCGCAATCGCAACATTCAGAACCTACGTGAATATGGTTACCGTATAATTCATCCCTTTTGACCCCTGTGTTTAGGATGACTCAGGGTTAAACTGTCAACCCTGATGATATCATCCGAATCGTGCTCAACTCAATTAGTCCTGTGACTCCTCACTAGGACTACCCTGGCCAAGATTTTGCTAAATTGAAACACGACTGTACACAGCTCCTAAACTGGAGTGGTCAATCCCATCTTGACACACGCACCGACAAGTCAAGTACTTGACTACACCCAGCAGCCTTCCGTCACTGAATTAGAAATTCAGGTAGTCCAGTGCCTAAGTGCAGTGAGTTGCTTGCAAGTCACCATGGCGGTCTCAGGTCGGAGGGACATTTATACCCATATCCAATCGGAGCAAATTTTGACAGCAGAAATAGCTCCGGAGTTGGTCACGTTCAGTGTAGATGTACCATTACATCTCACCTGTAGGCCATACCAGTGTCTCCATACTCTTTGGTTATGAGGACAACCAACCCATATGGCACACAACGACCTATGCTCGATAAACATTGTCGTCCTTGGTAACAACGTATCATTTGATCGCGAACATGTTTAAGGACTAAGCGACAAATCCTCCTTTATCGAATCTAAATAGTCCTAAGGACTTCACCACAACACAGGAGTTCATTAGAAGATAAAATATTTATGATGAAAAAATATCAAAATAATTTTTATTTATTTATAATTCATGTACTAATACAAAAGGAGCACAACCGTCAACAGGCTGACGATTGGCTTTGGGACACTATTCCCAACAATCTCCCACTTGGCCTAAAGCCTATCGGTGCAGTATCTAATGCCCATCTTCGACTTGTAGTCATTGAACTCCTTCACCGCAATGGCTTTAGTGAATGGGTCGGCCAGGTTCTCCTTTCCGTCGATCTTTTGAAGGTCGACGTCACCTCGATCTACGATCTCCCGGATGAGATGGTAGCGGTGCAGAATATGCTTCGTCCGCTGGTGTGCCTTTGGTTCCTTCGCCTGAGCAATGGCTCCAGGGCTGTCGCAGTAGAGCAGAACTGGACTAACAAGGGAGGATGCTACTCCGAGCTCGATGATGAATTTTCTCAGCCACACCGCTTCTTTGGCAGCATCTGATGCAGTAATATACTCCGCCTCGCATACTGAATCAGCCACAGTGTGCTGCTTGAAACTCTTCCAGCAGACAGCCCCACCATTAAGGGTAAAAATAAATCCTGACACACTCTTGCTATCATCGCGATCAGACTGGAAACTAGAGTCTGTAAACCCTATAAGTCTCAAGTCCGATTCACCATATATAAGCCACTGGTCCTTAGTATTTCTTAAATACTTCAGGATGGTTTTAACAACCTTCCAGTGATTCTCTCCTAGATCAGATTGGTATCTACTCACTATCCCTAGTGAGTATGCCACATCTGGTCGTATACATGTCATGGCGTACATGATAGATCCCACTGTCGAGGCATATGAAATCCTACCCATACGCGCTCTCTCTTGAGGTGTTGTCGGACAATCCCTCTTCGAGAGAGAAATTCCATGGCCTATTGGTAGATAGCCTTTCTTGAAATTTTCCATGCTGAACCTTTTCAGCATAGTATCAATGTACGTGGACTGGGATAAGCCAAGCAACTTTTTGGATCTATCCCTATAGATCCTCATCCCTAGGATGTAGGAAGCTTCTCCCAGATCCTTCATGGAGAACTGTGATGATAGCCAAATCTTTATTCCCTGTAATGCAGGGACATCATTCCCGATTAAGAGAATGTCATCCACATACAATACAAGAAATACTATTACTGGACCATTAGCCCACTTATAAATGTAGGGCTCTTCTCCGTTCTTAACGAAGCCATACGTTTTGATCGTCCTATCAAAATGTATGTTCCAACTCCGAGATACCTGCTTAAGTCCATAAATGGACCTCTGTAGCTTGCACACCTTAGACTCATCTGTGGATGTGAACCCTTCAGGTTGTATCATATACACCTCTTCGTCCAGCTCTCCGTTTAGGAAAGCTGTCTTCACATCCATCTGCCAGATTTCATAGTCCAGATGGGCAGCTATCGCAAGCATAATCCGAATGGATTTGAGCATTGCCACAGGAGAAAACGTCTCGTCATAGTCTATACCATAACGTTGACGATATCCCTTGACAACCAGACGGGCTTTATAGGTCTCCACCTTTCCGTCTACGCCCCTCTTCCTTTTGAAGACCCACTTACACCCTATGGGTTTTACTCCTTCGGGTGGGTCAACCAATGTCCACACATCGTTGACCTTCATAGACTCCATTTCGGATTTCATGGCCTCTAGCTATTTCTCAGAGTCAGGTCTCTGCATTGCATCCATGTAGGTGATCGGATCCTCATCGTTTTCATCAAGTTCGACAGGATCACCATCCCGGACCAAGAAATCATAGTATCTGTCCGGTTGATGTGGTACTCTACCAGACCACCTTAAGGGTGCATAATCAATGGGCTCCGGATCTGATCTAATCAAATCCGGTTCAGGTTCAGTAACATGTGTCAGTTTTTTCACCTGTCGAACTTTGTCAAGTTCGACCTTAGAGGCAACAGTTTTTTCACTAAGGAACTCCTTTTCTAAAAAAATTGCCTTAAGGCTGACGAACACCTTTTGCTCATCAGCAAGGTAGAAATAATACCCTTTGGTCTCTTTTGGGTACCCCATAAAATTACACTTGTCAGACCTAGGTCCAAGCTTGTCTGTAATTAAACGTTTAACATAAGTCGGACACCCCCAAATCCTAAGGTGCGAGAGTACTGACTTACGTCCTATCCATATCTCATATGGCATTTTGGCTACAGACTTACTCGGAACTCTATTTAGAAGATAACAAGTCGATTCGAGCACATATCCCCAGAGGGAGATCGGCAGATCAGCAAACCCCATCATGGATCGAACCATGTCTAACAGGGTCTGATTCCTCCTTTCAGACACACCATTATGCTGTGGTGTTCCAGGAGGAGTCCACTAAGAGAGAATCCCATTCTCTCCTAGATACGTTAGAAACTCATTGGAAAGGTATTCACCTCCTCGATCAGATCGAAGAGTTTTAATACACTTCCCAGTTTGTTTTTCTACCTCATTTCGAAATAGTTTGAACATTTCAAATGATTCTGACTTATGCTTCATTAAATAGACATACCCATACCTAGATAGGTCATCTGTGAAGGTTATGAAGTAAAAAAATCCACCTCTTGCACTTGAGCTCATGGGTCCACATACATCAGAATGTACCAGACCTAAGAGTTCACTGGCTCGCTCACCTTTTTCAGTAAAAGGTGACTTGGTCATCTTCCCAAGAAGACAGGACTCACAGGTTGGAAGTGATTCACAATCACTAACTTCAAGAATTCCTTCTTGAGCCAACCTGTTTATCCTGTTCTTATTGATATGACCTAGCCTACAGTGCCAAAGATAGACTTCTGACACATTATCTATTCTAGAGCGTTTACCGAAGTTTTGAACCACATTAACAGGCTATGATAGTAAGTAAATTCTATTATTTAATTGTCCAACAAATATTGTAACACCATTCAAAATGATATTGTAAATATTTCTTTTTATTAAAAAATCATAACCGTACATGGTCAAAAGGCCTACAGAAATAATATTTAATAAAAAACTTGGACAATAGTGACATTCACTCAGAATTACATTACGAGAATTGATTACAAGACTCATGATTCCTAAAGCTAGAACTGGAACTTTGCTTCCATCTCCAACGTTCAGGAACCTCTCGCCTTCATCAAATCTCCTATTGACCTGCAGACCCTGCATCGAATTACAAATATGATAAGGGCTTCCGGTATCCAATACCCAGGCAGTAGTATCACAAATCGAAAAGTTGCAAGGAGTTATCATATAATTACCTTGCTTCTTCTTTGGCCTGTTCGGGTCCAGGGAGGCAATGTATTGAGGACAGTTCATCTTCCAATGCCCCTGCTTCTTGCAAAAGAAGCACTCCGCCTGGCTCTGGTTGTGCTTGCGCTTCTTGGTCTGACCCTGTGCTACTGTCCCAGCATGAGATTGCACCTTCTTATTTTTCTTCTTCTTGTTCTTCTTCCCCTTCCCAAAGGGTTGACGACGAGAAGAAGACCCTCCCACTACATTCACCGACTCCTTATGGAGTTGGTGATCCTTCTCAAAGTTCTGCAGCAACCCCAACAATCCGTGGTAGTTTACTGCAGGCTTTGTCATTCGAAAATGAGTAAGGAATGGGAGGAAGGACTTGGGCAAGGAATTAAGGATCGCATCCTTACCGAGCTGCTCGTGCAGAGGAAAGCCCAATTTACTTAGGCGCTTAATCATCTCGATCATGTACAGTACATGATCAGTGACTGAGGCCCCATCCCTCATCCGAGCATTGAAAATGGCACAACTAGTTTTGTGCCTTTCAACGTCGTCAGGCGTGCCAAAGGAGTCGTTCAATATTTGAAGCATCTCCTGTGGCTGGGCATTCTCAAACCTTCGGCTGAACTCGTCATTCATTGCTGCCAGCATAATACATCGAATGGTGGTGCGATCATTGAGCCACTTCAAGTAAGTATCTCAGATCGCCTTACTAGCATTCGGAGCTGGCTCCTCAGGTGCTGGATCCGTTACTACATAAAGGATCCGCTCATGCTCAAGGACGATTTTCAATTTTCGATACCAGCTATCGAAATTGGATCCCATGAGCTTGTCATTATCTAATAATGACCGGAGCGACAGGGTAGTGGCCATAGCTGCTTAAAAGAAAATGAGACCTCTATTAGTACATAAATTAATACTAAAGACTTGGACTTTAGTCTAAAATTTTTTCCAATACTTTTACGAACTGGTAGCCTCATCCTCCAATTCGAGGAATTACTTTAATTCCTTAATGGGTACTAGAATCCACACAGACTACACACGAGCCCAACTTTGGTTGGTCAACCCATGTGCATCTATGGGTAGGTTCTTAACCAGTTGTTTCTCTAAACAACTTCTAGTAATTGATTTTGCCCCAGAACCTAATCAGTAGGCTTTGGCCTTCACTGAAAAGATCTGGTTAGGTCCAACCATTAACATGACTTAATTTAGTGAATCGGACCAATAAATGATCAGGCCCGACTTTGGCCGGCCAACCTAACCACCATTAGAAAGACTCAATCAAATTATCATATTATGAATAATAATTCCATTAGCCAATGAGCACCAGGCCTTTGGGCCTCCAATGATCATTGAACTAATGGACCATTATCATTCACTTAATAGGAGGCTATGACTTAGTTATCATTATAACTTAATTATTTTAGGGACCTAATAATTTTGAAAATTTTATTAAAGAATAGTAGAGAAGAAATCATCCAGCCAATTTTCATCCTCCTACTGACTTCACCAAGTTAGATTAAAAAGGATTTAATTAAAGATGGCATTAGGAGTACCTAAATCAGTCACACTGATTTACCTAATGACATGGGTGAGCTCTAATCACCAAGTGATCTAATCAAAATCTAACTTACCAGATTGGCCAAGTAAGTGAGATCAGTGGTGGGGATTTGCCATTAACTCGTCAATGATCGAATCAATGCGAGTAGCTTCCGCTTAAGAACCACTGGTCAAAACTGCCAAACTTACCTTAGACACCAACCAGTTCATTAGTTTTAATTTTGATCAACTTAGTAAATAGGGCTCCACCGCGTAGCCATGAATTAAGTCCATCTTGGTCTAGTTAAAGACATGGACCCATTCAACTACAACTATTGAAGTTGAGTCTAGAGTATCCTTGACCTAATCTAATTTAACTTTTGATTAGATTTGACCAATTACTCCATTTAGTCTATTTTTTTAAGCTAACCTTAGGTCTAACCTAATAATGGACCTAACTCATCTAACCCATTGACCCACAAGTTTATGCGATTGTCTTAGGTTTTAATTCATAATTCTAGACCTACTAGACATCACTTAATTCTTTTAATTAAGTACTTGGGCTGATGGGTCAGGGTTTGGCATTTCGAAAATAAATTTTTAAATTTTGAAAGATTTTATTTTCTGTTCATCAAATGTGTTGACTCATTTCACAAACAGATCAGCACATTTCATAAACAGCAATCCTATTGCTCATTTCATAACAGAAAATAACTCAAAATAAATATTCATGATAAATTTCTTAATTAAGTCCTTTCGCTGCTTCATCGGCATGGGATATAATTGCATCGGCACCCCTACCGCCATAGGAGACCCCATCGAATGGGAAGAGAGGGCCTTTAAACCCTACTTTTCTCCTATGACCGGACGGCCATGGCAACCAACCCAATTAGATTACTTGCTACTTGGATCAAGTATATCTAAATATACCAATTTCAAAATTTAAATTTTGAATTTCAAATTTCAAATTTCAAATTTTAAATTTTAAATTTGAGATTTCAATCAAATTTTGAATTTTCAATCTTTGAATTATAAATTTTGAATTTTGAATTTCAAATTTCAAATTTCGAATTTTAAATTTCAAATTTCAAATTTGAGATTTCAACCAAATTTCAAATTTCAAAATTTGAATTTAAAATTTTTTTGAATTTTGAATTTTGAATTTTGAATTTTGAATTTAAACTTATAGATTACACCTTAATCTACGTATGCAAATGTATATCATATTCTAGAACCATGCTCTGATACCATTTGTAGCGAAAATTTAGTACAGGAGCAAAATGGTAATTTTAAAACTTTTTTAAAATTACTATTTTACAGCAGAATTATTAATTAATCTCATTAATTAATACTAATTAACCCTACACTAGGATCTAAATATGATACAACAGTATGCATTTAAATTTGAAATTCAAATTTGAATCAGTAAACCTTTTACAGTACTGTGTTCAGAACACATCACCTTTTGCGGGTAGCCGATCACCACAATCTGATCACTGTCGGGGGGCTCTGATCGTCACATCGCAGTCACACAAATATCTGACCTCTGTGGATCATCCACATGAAGCTCCCATCTGATCAGCTCCTCACGAATGCTAGTTCGTGATTTCATCCTTTTGATGGCAGATGTTGATCGAACTCCTTCGATCGATGTGTGCTGACTTCTTGGATGCTCCGGATCATCTGCACAGTTGCTTGAGAGGCTGATGGATCTCTTCCTGAAATTTGGTGGACTCACGACACTCGTGGCATACCAATCTCACTTCCCGAACCCTAGGTAGAAACCCTAGGGTACACACCAAAAACCCTGCACCCAATTTTCTCTCTTTTCTTTCTTTTTCTCTCGAAAGGTTTTGGACCTTCACCTCACACACAAGCCTTCCTCACACCCCACTTTTTTTCTTTTAATTTTTCTGCACACGCCCCACCTTTCTGCCATTTTTAAAACAACGTCGAACGTATCTTATCCGCGTGAGAGGATAAAGACAAGTGGTTACACATTTGAATTCAAATCAAATTTGAATTCAAACGAAAATCAACTTATCCCTATCCTTTTGGGTGTGAGAAGAGAAGGGGCGTGGTTCTTTGTGCGTAGAAAATATTTCATGAGAAACCTTTTCTCGTGTAAGTAATGTGGCGCACAAAATGGATAAGGATAAAGGGGCAAGTGATAAGTTATCCATTCAAATTCAAACATGCTTTGAATTTGAATGGCTAACTAATTATTTTATCCATCCATATGGTGCACAAATGAGGGCGTGGGGAAGAGTTTTGCGTGAGAAAAATTTTACGAGAAGTTTCTTCTCGTGAATTCAAATGGGTGCAAGGAAGTTGGGTGTCGCAGGAAATTTAAAACAAGGTGGTTTGATTCAAATTGAGCCAACCTAATCTAAATAGGTTAAGCACAATTAGAATAGATTAAACCCAACATAATTAGGCTTAATTAGGCTCAATAAAATCCTAATTAAATCAAGAATTAACTAAGCCTAACCCCTGATCAAATCAGGGACTAAACCACCTTAGCGATTAGGTCAACATTTAACCTAATCGGATCAATCCAAACTGAATCCAATTCAATTGGACTTGATCCAAAAATAATTACTCAATCAAATTGAGTTAATTAACGATCAAATCACTAATTAAACCTCTCATAAATATTGAGTCCAAATCCGATGGGCAATCAGGCATCAGAGACCATCGATATGAAACCCTGATCAAAGAATTCAAATTTCAAATTCAAAATTTGAAATTCAAAATTTTGACCCCGGTATCCAAAATATGTGAAACTCATGATCAGAGAATCTTAATTCTCAATCATAGAGTCCCAGACAGATAAGACTCATAATCAGCCATCAGATCAGAAAGGAACCTCTAATGTGTGTGACCCCGCAGGTTCGAACTTAAGCCGGTAGCACAGGAACCAACTCCTGTACTTATCGAAGTGACCATCTAGCAATGGTACCCGACGATCGGATAGGTCGAATAATCACAATCGCAACATTCAGAACCTACGTGAATATGGTTACCGTATAATTCATCTCTTTTGACCCCTGTGTTTAGGACGACTCAGGGTTAAACTGTCAACCCTGATGATATCATCCGAATCGTGCTCAACTCAATTAGTCCTGTGACTCCTCACTAGGACTATCCTGGCCAAGATTTTGCTAAATTGAAACACGACTGTACATAGCTCCTAAACTGTAGTGGTCAATCCCATCTTGACACACGCACCGACAAGTCAAGTACTTGACTACACCCAGCAGCCTTCTGTCACTGAATTAAAAATTCAGGTAGTCCAGTGCCTAAGTGCAGTGAGTTGCTTGCAAGTCACCATGGCGGTCTCAGGTCGGAGGGACATTTATATCCATATCCCATCGGAGCAAATCTTGACAGCAGAAATAGCTCCAGAGTTGGTCACGTTCAGTGCAGATGTACCATTACATCTCACCTGTAGGCCATACCAGTGTCTCCACACTCTTTGGTTATGAGGACAACCAACCCATATGGCACACAACGACCTATGCTCGATAAACGTTGTCGTCCTTGGTAAGAACGTATCATTTGGTCGCGAACATATTTAAGGACAAAGCGACAAATCCTCCTTTGTCGAGTCTAAATAGTCCTAAGGACTTCACCACAACACAGGAGTTCATTAGAAGATGAAACATTTGTGATGAAAAAATATCAAAATAATTTTTATTTATTTATAATTCATGTACTAATACAAAAGGAGCACAACCGTCAACAGGCTGACGATTGGCTTTGGGACACTATTCCCAACATCTGGTGCATGACTTCGGATTTTCTCTTTCGTCGGTCGATGCTTGGGATCGATGGCCAGGCGGTGCTCCATGACTTCCGTGTCAATCCCCGGCATGTCTGCTAGAACCCAAGCGAAAACGTCCGCATTCTTTCGTAGAAAGTCGATGAGATGCGTCCGCACCTCTTCCCCTAGGTTGGAGCCGATCTTCACCACATGCTCCGCATTTCCATCGTTCAAAGGGATCAGAACCAGATCTTCGATTGGGCCGCCCCTCTCCTTAGTGAGGTCGTCGCGGGCATCCAGCCCATCAACTGGACAGGGGTCGGATTGGTCGCTTCTTTGCAAGGCTATGTTGTAGCAGTGTCCGGCCAAGGCTTGGTCTCCCCTGACCTCTCCGATCCCCTAGTCGGTAGAGAATTTCAACTTCAAATGGTAGGTTGACACGATGGCTCGGAGAGCATTGAGGTCAGATCGGTCGAGGATCGCGTTGTAGGTTGACGGCGCCTTCACCACCAGGAAATTCACCAGAGCCCGGGATTGCCTTGGATATCGACCCGCGGGCCCCAGTCAAAGTTATCACTCCCTCCACTGGGACAGCATCGCCGGTAAACCCTACTAGAGGGGAGCTAATCGGCCTCAAATGGCCGTCAAGGATGGACATTCTTGAGAAGGCGTCGTAGAATAAAATATCGGCCGAACTCTCATTGTCGACAAGAATGCGGCGGACGTCGTAATTAGCTATGTTCAGGGAAACTATGACCGCATCGTTATGAGGAAATTGAACTCCCTGAGCATCTTCTTCGATGAAAGTTATGGATTCCTCGATCTTTTGCCGTTTGGGAGGTCCGGCCAATACGCCAGTCGCTCCCCGTCGAGATTCTTCCGAGATAGTGTTGGCGAAATCCGTCGGAGGTCGATTGTCCGACCGCTCCATGCTGGCAGCCATCGCCGGAGGATATGGGACCTGGAAAACTGAAGGTGAGGCCGGAGCTTGAGATCTGGCCGCGGAGGCCGTGGGTCGCCGTGCGGATGCTTCGCGAGAAGGCATCAGGCGAGGATCTAGTGGGGGAAGGAGGAGTGGATGTCAGAGAAGATGATCGAAGACGGTCCCGCTGAGCGCTCCTTTAAGAACAAGGGTACTGCGAAGACACAGCCCCTTCCTCTAGCGCCAATCCTGTTGGTGCAAAAATCTGCCTGTGTCGGAGAAGCTGGAGTTGAGGGAGTCGCGGTCACCGTCGGGACCTGCAAAAGAAGTCTAAACCGGAGGTGGGGTTGCTCCGACAAGACCCTCCGACGCTCAAGTCAGTTTTCTGTCTCAACAAGAATGGAGTGCTTGAACAAAATTTTAGCAGAGTTTTGGGATAGAAAATAGAGCTTAAAGAATAACGTATCTGGGGTCCCCTTTTATAGACGGGGAGAGTAGAGGATTGATAGCGACTGTCTATGATCGCCTCGTCGTGGGCCGTACGGGGCCAGAAGGAATTAATCATGAAGAGTAATGGGGTGGAGTCGTGGCTGTCATCATGGCTCGCCACGTGGAATCAGTTGCGGGTAGCGGAGCGGCGTCCGTTGTCGCGACTCGCCAGGGAGTAGTGGAACTGCACAGGATCCGCCGTAGGGAGTGGGGCAGAGTCGTGGCCGTTACTGCGGCCCGCCAAGGAGTAATGGAGCCACGTAGGATCCACCGCAGGGAGTAGAGCAGAGTCGTGGCCGTTACTGCGGCCTGCCAGGGGGTCCAGACTTGTCGGCTGAAGTTCGGTTGGAGTCTGATTTTCACAGAAGTCTGGATGGGGATCATTTGTCGAGGAATTTAGGCCGAGACCTTCAGCAGGAGTTCAGGGCAGAAGTCCGGCTCCCGTGGGGGCCCCAACAAATCCCACCTGTAGCTGGAGTCAGAGGCGAAATCCGGCTCCCGTAGGAGCTTGGACGAAGTCTTCCTGCAATCGAAGTTGGAGACGGAGTCCGGCTCCCGTAGGAGTCCGGACGAAGTTTACCTACAGCTGAAGTTGGAGACGGAGTCCGACTCCCGTAGGAGTCCGGACGAAGTTTATCTGCAACTGAAGTTGGAGACGGAGTTCGGCTCCCGTAGGAGTCTGGACGAAGTTTACCTGCAGTCGAAGTTGGAGACGGAGTCCGGCTCCCGTAGGAGTCCGGACGAAGTTTGCCTGCAGTCGAAGTTGGAGACGGAGTCCGGCTCCCGTAGGAGTCTGGATGAAGTTTACCTGCAGTTGAAGTTGGAGACGGGGTCTGGCTCCCGTAGGAGTCCGGACGAAGTTTACCTGCAGCTGAAGTTGGAGACGGAGTCCGGCTCCCATAGGAGTCCGGACGAAGTTTACCTACAGCTGAAGTTGGAGACAGAGTCCGGCTCCCGTAGGAGTCCAGACGAAGTTTGCCCGCAATCGAAGTTGGAGACAGAGTCCGACTCCCGTAGGAGTCTGGACGAAGTTTACCTGCAGTTGAAGTTGGAGACGGGGTCCGGCTCCCGTAGGAGTCCGGACGAAGTTTACCTGCAGTTGAAGTTGGAGATGGAGTCCGGTTTCCATAGGAGTCCGGACGAAGTTTACCTGCAGCTGAAGTTGGAGATGGAGTCTGGCTTCCGTAGGAATCTGAACGAAGTTTACCTGCAGCTGAAGTTGGAGACGGAGTTCGGCTCCCGTAGGAGTTCGGAAGAAATTTACCTGCAGCTGAAGTTGGAGACGGAGTCCGGCTCCCGTAGGAGTCCGGACGAAGTTTACCTGCAGCTGAAGTTGGAGACGGAGTCCGGCTCCCGTAGGGGTCCGGACGAAGTTTACCTGCAGTTGAAGTTGGAGACGGAGTCCGGCTCCCGTAGGAGTCCGGACGAAGTTTGCCTGCAGTCGAAGTTGGAGACGGAGTCCGGCTCCCGTAGGAGACCGGGCGAAGTTTGCCTGCAGTCGAAGTTGGAGATGGAGTCCGGCTCCCGTAGGAGTCACTCCTGATACGAACTTCGGCTGGGGGGGTTTTACACCCAACACCTACCATCTTCATAGCCAACACAATAAGAAACGTAGCCATCCTCGAAGATTTTATTTTTGAAGTCTTAAGATTCTTTGTAATCCTCGATGGCCTGCTTCCGTGCCCAACTCAAAGCATCTTTGGCCAACTGTGCTTCTTCCTTAGTGGAGGTCAACTCTGCATCGGCCAGTGCCAAACTTGATTCGGTGTTTCGATGCTTTTTTCTTTCTTCTTCCAACTCTTTAATCCAACTATCACGATCTTTTCGGAGCCGACTAATTTCATGCTTCTTCTTCTTTATTTGAGACTCCTGAGATTTGACAGTCTGCTGTGTAGATTCTAACTCGATACGAGCCGACTGCAATTCGCCTCTCGTCAATTCCAACTTGGCTTTTACCGACTCCAATTCGGCCTTCATGCGAGAGTTCTTCTCTTGATAATTTTTCTCTCGCTCAGCCGCCACCCGAAGTTGTTCAGTGGCTGCTGCTTTCTCGGCATTCGCAGCCGCGACTTTCTCCATCCACATTTGGCGAAAATCGATGATTTTTTGATATCCACTCTCCAATACCTACATATCAAGTGCTAGCTGACAAGAAAAAAAAACAAATCAGGTCAAGTAAAAAAAAAGAAAAAAAGAAGAAGAGCATCATCAACTTACGCTAAGCATCATCGGATAGAAGGATGAAAATATTTTAGACATAGTCTAATCTTTTATATTCTCCTTATCAGTCGGGAGAAGTGCAACTTCGATGAGTCGTTTGGCCAATTTTGGATTGGCCAAAGCCGACTCACCTGCAGGAATTTGGACGTCGAAAAGTACAATGAAGCCTGTCGATGATTCGTCATCAGCGAAAATAGCCGATGCCTTTTTTTGCTCTTCAGTTGGTGGTCGGTTACTTAAAGCTGCCATCTAGTCGGGTGTTGATGGTGCCCGAGATAGTATCGCCCTGATGAAGATGCCCGAGGTATCATTGGCATAACAATGGTCGGTTCTGGTTCAGGAGCTTAGATCTTACTGCCGAGGAGCATACTTAATATAAAGTGAATAATCCTCAACAGCAAACATTACGAGGCACATGTTCTCATGGCTAATTTAGAAACTTGATTAATATTGTTCCATTAGTCATGATGCACACACAGATACATTCACACACACACACACACACACACACACACACACACACATATATATATATATATATATAGAGAGAGAGAGAGAGAGAGAGAGAGAGATTGATTTTGTTGCATTTGATTGGATCTCTATTTAGATAAGGCAAACCTCGATCGGAATATAAGGATAGTATAAGTAATATAAAAATATATATATATTTTTGATCGCTGATAGTCTTTAAATTATATGATCTTTTGTATGTAAGTAGTCTAAAAATAGAAGATCATATTTAATAGCTTAGATCGTTAATATAAGACTTTCATCATATAAACTTGGCTATATTTGAATGGTGATCTACTTGAGTGCAGCTCTAAAATCAATAAGTCAATTGATGTAAGAAGGTGATCAATAAATCAACTAGAAGGTGCATGATTGAAAGCTAGATCAGACTCAATCTACTTACTACTGGCAAGTTCTTGCGTTCATATTACCACCTGGATAGGCATGCATGGAAAAGAGAAGTTGCTGATGGATGGTTCCTTAAATACTCCACTTTTAGACAGAAATACATTGTGAATTATGGGCAAGAAATCATTTTCTTCTCCAGAGATTCAGTTAGTTATGTTTCACTTGAAGTAGTGGGACGACTATATATATATATATATAATAATAATAATAATAATAATACTTTAATTGTTTTAGAAATCATCAAGAAATTCATTTGTATGAAAAGCAATTACCTGTAAATTTGTTTTCGATCCAATACAACAGGGAAGGCAACTTTATATAATCTATTAGATAAAAGAACATATAATTAATTAATGTAGGAGAGATTTTTCAATACTAATGCTCGAAAGGAATATTAACGAATTATCATAATGAGAGCCCTTCTACGATGCATGCTCACAATATTTTAGCCACTAAAATCAATAGGAACTAATAAGAAGACTTACAAAAAATTATGGAGTAGGAAAAAATAAAAAAGTTATACACAACTTTAGCTATATATATATATATATATATATATATATATATATTTGGTATATTAGGACAATAGTTGAAAAGAGAGGAGGCATGCCTGAATATTAGGACAGAAGTGCGTGTAATTATATTACATGATACCTAATATTTCAATATTAATTGCATTGGAAAATCATATAAAACTGGATTTACCATGAACAATTAAGATAGAAAAATGGGAAATATATAATCGACACTGACAATTTTAAGGAGAATTCATCATATTCTGAGAACAAAAATGGACGAACCCAAAATTTTTAGAAACCTAATGGTTGATTATGAGTCCAGTAATCATGAACGAAAGTAGAGATGTAATATGGGCCGGATCGAAGGCCCAGAAATTCTACATTACTGACACTGAGAATGACTGCGTCCTCATCACTAGAACCACACAGATCTCAGAGGGACACGCTTGTGGTTCAGAAGCATAGAAGGACAAGGACAAGAGGGAAGTTTTAAGCCAACAGTTGGGCTCCAGCCCACTCGAAGTGATGAATCGTAGCCCATTTGACATCCTTTCTTCTCAAAAAAAAAAAAAAAAAAAAAAACAAACTCCGCTACCAATTTCCCCTCCCCGCTCGCGGCTCTTCTCCTCCTCTAAAAATCCTCTATTTTCCCCTTCCAAAACCTCCAAATATCAAGACGAGCGGACACAGATCACTCCACGTAGAACCAAATCCCACAACACCCTCCTTCGGCCTTCCAAGCTCCAAATCACACTTTTTTGACATTTATTGCCGCAAACCCCGTACCCCCCACATCACCCATTTCTCCTACTCGACCCCTCCCTCTCATCGTCCCGCTCCGGTGGAGCAGAGCCCGTCAAAGCACCAATATACTCTACCAATGGCTTCCACAAGCCTTCCCTCCCTCTCTTCTAGTCTCTACGGCACCCAACTCCGCCCCAAAAGACCGAAAACCACCCCCTCTGTCCCCCTCTTATTCCATCATCCCAGAACAAGACCCAATTCCATCCAATCCTTCCTCCTCCCTCCCTGGAATAAGAAATCCAAGAATTCCCAGAATAATTCCAACTCCGATTTAACGCCTTCCGTCAACGCCGCCGTCGCTTCCTTCCTCCTCTCCACCCTTGCCCACCAACAACCCCTCGCCCCCGCCCTCGCCGAGGACCTCTCCCCTCCCCCCGCCTCCCCTCCCATCCAAATGGAGTCCGCCACGAAGCCGAGTCCCCCTTCGAGTCCCTTCTCCCAGTCCCTCTTGACCGCCCCCAAGCCCCAGTCCTCCCCGGACCTCCCCGAGGGATCCCAGTGGCGCTACAGCGAGTTCCTTAACGCCGTCAAGAAGGGCAAGGTGGAGCGCGTCCGCTTCAGCAAGGACGGCGGCGCCCTCCAGCTCACCGCTGTGGACGGCCGCCGCGCCACCGTCGTCGTCCCCAACGACCCCGACCTTATCGACATCCTCGCCATGAACGGCGTCGACATCTCCGTCTCCGAGGGCGACGGCGGTAACGGCCTCTTCGCCTTCATCGGCAACCTCCTCTTCCCTTTCCTCGCCTTCGCCGGCCTCTTCTTCCTCTTCCGCCGCGCCCAGGGCGGCCCCGGCGGGGGCCCTGGGGGACTCGGTGGCCCCATGGACTTCGGCCGCTCCAAATCTAAGTTCCAAGAGGTCCCGGAGACCGGCGTCACCTTCGCCGACGTCGCCGGCGCCGACCAGGCCAAGCTCGAGCTCCAGGAGGTCGTCGACTTCTTGAAGAACCCCGACAAGTACACCGCCTTGGGCGCCAAGATCCCCAAAGGCTGCCTCTTGGTCGGTCCTCCCGGCACCGGAAAGACTCTCCTGGCCCGGGCCGTCGCCGGCGAGGCCGGGGTGCCCTTCTTCTCGTGCGCCGCCTCCGAATTCGTGGAGCTCTTCGTTGGAGTCGGAGCTTCTCGTGTCCGGGATTTGTTCGAGAAGGCCAAGTCGAAAGCCCCCTGCATTGTCTTCATCGACGAGATTGATGCGGTGGGGAGGCAGCGGGGGGCCGGTCTCGGAGGTGGGAATGATGAGAGGGAGCAGACTATTAATCAGCTCTTGACGGAAATGGATGGTTTCTCGGGGAATAGTGGGGTCATTGTTCTTGCAGCGACCAACAGGCCGGATGTGCTTGATGCTGCTCTGCTGCGGCCTGGCCGATTTGACCGCCAGGTCACTGTCGATAGGCCTGACGTCGCCGGCAGAGTCAAGATTTTGCAGGTTAGTATGTTCAGCTAGTTACATTTGAAAGGATCTTTCATTACTTTTTTTTTTTTTCCCAGTTTCATAGTGTTCTTGCAATTGGAATTCCTTCTTGCTTCAATGCATTTCCTATGTGGATCTCTCTTGGCATTGCTATACTATGGAAATGTAGAACATCTTGTCTAGTTTTCATATTATTCAGTAACTAGTAAAAATTGCGAATGATGGTTTAGTCACAAGTATGTTGCATGTTTGCATGATTTTATTTAGCAAAAGATTAGACATAAGTTTTTTTAACTGTACTTGTTTTGTTATCAGAATCTCATATACCCAGCAATATGCTTGTAGATTATTATAGCCGTCATTAGGGAGTTATTGCAACAAAGAATATCACTGATGAACTTAAAGATGATCTGAATCGATAAAGGAAAGGACTAACCGATGTTTGGATTGGATGCACTAGACTGCATATGTGGATCTTGAAATCTATCTTGACTACTGCAAACTGGGGATTGGCTATGTAAACTAATGATACTATCAACTATTGGGCAGCATAGGCCTGCTTATTCTACAACATACAAGAGGGAACGTTTCAAAGTGTTAGGTCTGTCTTATGGGAAGTTTCTAATGGCGATATGACTAAATGTAAGGATAGATATGGCCCTTTACCGTATTCCATTTGGTATTGACTTATTAACACTTGACAGCTGATAACCAAATGGAATGCCTATTTTGTGTTTTTGTAAAATTTTTAAGTGATGTGGTTGCTCCTGAATTTTGATAAAAGTAGGGAGGTGAAAACTTCTTTTTCAACCTCTTGGCTAGAAATAGTGAAATAAGGAACAGTACCGAATTCGGGAATTTGACCTTGAGTACGAAGATATAGCAATGTAGCATCCGAGTAGCAGCAATCTTCTACTTTAAATATTTCACCCACTCTAGAATCTGGCTCCACATCTACACTTGGATTTTGAGACTTTCAACTCTCAACTAGAAATCCTATATTGGACCATTTCAATCAAAGCCTCATGGTCATCATCTGAACCTAATACAGTAGATTGATTTGTTGTATTCTAAATTCATGCCTCCTTGTTTTGTATGTACATATTGTTCAAGCATTCAATGTAACTAGAAAGAATGCGGCACAGGAAATTTTTCACTATTCAACATCTAATATTTGTTTTTCGTAGATGCATTCTATACAACAGAGATCCCTTCTATTTAAGCATCAGTTATCTAAATCAGTTTCAAATTTTACTCAAAGCAATATACATGAAGCGAACTCTAATCAAATGACTCAAGTCTTTTGAATAACTTCTAAGGCAAATAATGTTGACTAGGTAATGGTAAAAATAGTGGAGAGGAGTTTGCCTCCTCAACAGCAGAATGAGGGTTGATCAGGAGGCTCCCTAAGATAACTTTTCTATGTGTCGAGTCAGATTCCTTGAGTTTATTTGATCTTGGGCAGATGTCATGTGTTCCTTGTCATGCAGTCTTCCTATTTTTCACCAAAAGGTCCTGTGGTTCAACCCACCTCCTAATCATGGGCTCCTTTGAATGAAACTTCTTTAGCGCCTCCCAATCTCTATAAGCAAAGTTTTTGACACCTTATGCTACATTTGGTGCTTATTTCCTTCAGCTATTCTTGGCATGGATGAAAACATAAGACTGCTTACCATGCTTTGGTTGAGCACCAACAGATTACTCTGCTTTGTTTTTAATTGACCAAGTGTGCAGCAACATTTTATGTTCTGAATTGATTGGATACATTACAAAACTTAAGTGAAAGACTAAATAGTATTTGAGCATGCATTTTATAATTGTGTGCAGAGTAAATCATGTAATCATGACCACAACTTGCACATATGCAAGTCAGTTGGTTACTTGGCATAATGATTTGGTGATACTTCCTACTTCATAATGGAGTTATCAATCCATGTTCATGTGCACACCCTTCCTACTTTTGGATAGGTCTGCATGAGTTATTTCCTTATGCTGTTGCAGTAATTCCTTGAAATATTCGTGATTTCATGATTGAACAGCAAAATTTAATGCAATTTTTAAGGCTTCATATGTGCTACCGAATTTAAAATGTAATCCTTTTTTTTTCTTAAAGAATAATATTTCCGTATGTTCATTTCGTGGATAATAGGATGGTAAGAAGGTTATTCTCTTCTATTGCTAACTGATAGTCAGGGGAAAGGTTGTCTTGTTACAAGCCTGTGCTTGTCAGATCATGTTACAGCATGTGCATCATGCTATAGCATGTTGACATTCAATGAACACCTACATGTAAAATATGCCAGTATATTAAAATATTCACAACTCACACACAAAGATACACAGGTTTATTTGATTTATTGTCAACATTAACTAATTTCACACTGGCTTATCAATATTTGTTTAAAAAACTAAAAACTGTTTTTGATTAATATATAGACATGCAGAATAATAAATTATCCTAGATATGCACTAATTTTTGTTTAATGTATGTGCGAATAGTTTTGAGAGACTTGTCAAGCAGTTTCATAACTATATTCACACACCAACAACACAAAATAAGGTCAAAGTTCATGATGTGAATTTTTAGAGAAGGGGTAAATATGTTTACATAACAGCAGCATGTTCTAGGACTTGCACATATTGCCAGAACTGTGGGAAGCACATACAGGTAGAGCCTTAAAGTGAACAGAAGAACGACAGAAAGAATAACTGTAGACCGCCATTTAGAAGCAAGACTCTCAAAGATGCTGGCAGCCTGGCACAAGTATTAAACAGGAAAGAGAATATAATTTCATGTTGCTATATATTGGTATGTTCCAATACATCACTTTGATGCACCTCAATTCAATTCAATGTGCAGTGATACAGGTCGGCTGAAGTAGTACAAAATTGTGCATGCCTCTTATGTGCTAATATTATATTTGCACACAGTATATATTATAGTTAGGGCATGGGAATATTTGGGCACTATAATCATATGGTATTAGTCTGGTTTATTTTCTTCTTGGTTTGTAGCATGTACATAGACAAGGCATTGTGGCCTTGTGTAATGGTAGCATGCTAGTGTTGGCCTCTTCTGGTTCAAAAAATTTTAAGAATCTAATGGGTCCTGTCTTCTTTTGGATTTTGCTAGAATTATTTAAAATTCATCCTCCATTTTACAGGTGCATTCAAGAGGAAAGGCACTTGCAAAGGATGTAGACTTTGAGAAAATTGCTAGGAGAACTCCTGGTTTCACAGGAGCTGATCTACAAAACCTGATGAATGAAGCAGCTATTCTTGCAGCCAGACGTGACCTCAAGGAGATTAGTAAAGATGAGATTTCTGATGCTCTGGAGAGAATAATTGCTGGGCCTGAGAAGAAAAATGCGGTCGTATCAGATGAGAAGAAGAAACTGGTGGCATATCATGGTAAATTATCATCAACTAAGTTTCCTCCTTTAGTGTTTTTCCTAAATTCTAGTGAATAATCATGTCTTTTACCATGCAGAGGCTGGGCATGCCCTTGTTGGCGCTCTCATGCCTGAATATGACCCTGTTGCCAAGATCTCCATCATTCCTCGAGGTCAGGCTGGTGGACTAACATTCTTTGCTCCAAGTGAAGAAAGGCTTGAATCTGGACTATATAGCAGGAGTTACCTTGAGAACCAAATGGCCGTTGCTCTTGGTGGAAGGTTAGTTTTGAAATGAAGTAAATATTCCTTCTCCAGTTTTTGCTATTAGCTCTGGTGACTGAATATTAACGTGCATAATCACATGTATTTATGCTCACTGCTTTTCAGGGTGGCTGAAGAGGTGATCTTTGGAAACGACAATGTGACAACAGGAGCTTCAAATGACTTCATGCAGGTTTCACGTGTGGCTAGGCAAATGGTTGAGAGGTTTGGCTTCAGCAAAAAGATTGGGCAGGTAGCCATAGGGGGACCTGGTGGAAACCCATTCCTGGGTCAGCAGGTATGCCCATGTCAGCTTTTAGTGCTGATCTATTGGATATCACACAATAAATCACCACAGCAGTCTAAAATCTAACTCCCAGGCTCCCTGATAGGGTGGTGGAGAGCCCCATGTCAACCCTGTGACTTTTGTGTAAAATTTGTGTTACCAAATCATTTCTCAAGCCTTACCAATATTTCCTCCCTGAGTTGCCTATTGTGGCTAATATTAACTTTGGTTTCTTTGGCCCTTTGACCCCACAGATGTCATCTCAGAAGGACTATTCCATGGCAACAGCTGATGTAGTGGATGCTGAGGTGCGGGAGCTTGTGGAGAAGGCTTATTCCAGGGCCAAACAGATCATGACCGATAACATTGATATCCTTCACAAGTTGGCACAACTTCTCATTGAAAAGGAGACTGTAGACGGGGAGGAATTTATGAGCTTGTTTATTGATGGCAAGGCAGAATTATATGTTGCTTGAATGAGGATTTTTTATTATTATTATTTGTCTGTTGTAATTTATGTTCATAACACAAGGGAGCTGCCAGATTTTGCCAAGGACAAACCAAATGTACTGATGCAACCAGGGGAACTTTTGTCTATGGCACATTTTGTCCCGACACCTTCACTGATCACAAACAGTTAATTTCAGTACGTACTAGACTGATTGTTGACCTGTTTTGCTGCCCTTTAACCAAACGTATTGCTGTAGTCAGGGGGAATTTTTGTCCATGGTATAGTGGCAATTTAGTTCAATCTATCAGATATCTTATCTGATTTAAATGGAATAAATTTTATTCGATCTGATTAAAATTTAAAATTGATGTGAAAAAAATAAATTTGAATCAAATATAGATAATGATATAATGATACGTCTCATTCGGGATCTAATCTAATATAATCTTAATTTATATTTTTTTTAATTTATAATTATCTTATAATATTTATCTGTATCGGTCTAATCTGTATCTCTATTTAATTTGATCCGGTTTAAGATAAGTATAGAGCCAGTATATATATCGGGTTTTTAATTGTGAGGTGCTATTGACCGACTCCATCCATATCCAATTCATTGCTATCTCTAATTATACATTTTGTCCCAAACCCTTTACTGGTGACAAACAGTTAATCTTGTTACATGCTAGATTGATTGTTGACCTGTTCTGCTATCCTTTTGCCTTCTCTAGTCTTAGTTCGCTCAAATTAAACATGCCTGCAGCGTCTCGTCTCAGTTTAGCTGGGGCAGCTGCTGCAAAAAATGCTTTGAGCCACTGGGTTAGACAGCTTGAATTGTTTCTCAAAGATCATTGTTTATCACGATTGGTTGCTTCGTCCCGAGTACACTGTGGACAAAGCTATTGTTCCCACATATATGAGCTATGTGGAGAAGCATGGAAGCAAATTAGCATCAAGAATTACCATTCTTGATCCGAAATTTTGTCTCAGGATATAATGCAGTATAAAACTCAGGTTCTTATGAGCTTAAATCCAGGAAACTTTGTGGTTCTTTACAGGTATATGCAGGGCTATAGCTGCTATAATGGCACTTGGAATAATGCTTAGAATAATATGACATAAATGAGATTAAGTGGCTCTTACATTTTTATCTTAGAGGGAAAAATCTCCTCGTATGCTTGTATCCAACATGGAGCCATTCTTGCTTGTGTATACAACTGGAAAAAAGTAATGACATCAGATATTCAGAGAAGTGAACTAATCATTCTTAAACCTAGGAAGATTATATTTCATCAGCCAGACTTCCAGAAACACTTAAAATGAGTCAACCACAATGATCAAATGAGTAGAGAATTCTCATTCAATCTCAGATATAAATTCTATCTCATATTTTTTACTTGATCCATAGATTATTCTCCCTCCAGTCTCGGCCATTATCCGAATCTGATTGACTGCAGTGAGTTCAGTTCTGGAGCAGGTTCTGTCAGTGGCGAGTGAGGTGCTATATACACGTACACGTGGATCTTGGTGCATGCAGGAGGCAAGCCATACATTAGCTTCATCACTTGGTACAATCCCAAAGCATCCTGCATATTTTCAAGGAATGAAATTTTTTTTTTCTTGATTTAAAGTTTGCTGGAAGGATACTTGGAATAGTCTGTTACTTAACATCATTCCTAAATTAACTAGTGAATTTGTTTTGAATGAATTCCATGACAGAACCACAGTTCAAACCCAAGTAATTTTCTCCGAGATATATGGCCATTTGCTTGGATTGCAAAGAATCTGTCAAGGTACATTAAAAACTCCTGTGCTTGCTTAGAAATTGCTCAATAAGCAATGAAGTGGACAGGATTCAAATCTGAACAGAAACATAAAGACCAGAATTTTTTACTGAGCATTCAAGAATCAAGACCCACCACTTACAGCCTTGGAACCTTCTTCCAATATGCACCCATCTGACCACGTATTTCAGGTATAATTTTTCTTCGGCAGGAGGCATACACAAGCAAGCATGATGATCCTAAGCTGCCCTGCGCTGTGAATTACACCAGAAAAGAAATAGCATGCATGGGTGTTGTCCATCGACACCCCTTTGAGAAAACAAAAAAGAAAAGAAACAAAAGGATTAGCCAAAAAGAACCACAGGGGCCAAGGTAGGATCAGCATCAAGGCTGACCACAATTTCTGGACAAGAATCACAGATGAGGCAGAGATTTCCTCGAGAATGATCTGGTCATGCTCTTGCCGCTGGGCTGCTTCACACTGTCACCTGATGGCACTTCCATGGCACCAAACAAGTAAAATTTCATGAACAAACGTCGACTAAATACCTTCCCCCACCCAACCTAGGAAACAACCCCCTCACCCAAGTCAGTGGCATGCATTGAATGTGCCAACTTTTGGTTTCCTCTCATGAAGCATGGAATGCAGAGGCACAAACTGGCAGAGAATGCATACAAAGTAATTTCTAAAAAATGAATCAGACAGCAATCCAGACCACACCAACAAGGATCGGTTCTATGAATCAAAGTATATCAGACCTGAAGAACATTTTACAGTTACAACCGGACATCAACGATGGTCAAAACCTTCATAAATTAGTATCAGTTTTCCACAAAGAACTTCAGAAACTGGAGGGCAAAAGTTCAAACAAAGTTGGTACACATCAAGAAACTCATTCTAGCATTAATTGATAATTTATGTCATTATTGACTAAATGTACAGGGCTGATTTATATGAATTTAACAATCTGAAAGAATGAATTGTTGCATGGAGCTAATAATTTACAAACATGTCGACATTATTTTTTTCCTTCTTGCAGTTCATTCAAAGACTGCATGCAGAAACAGTCATTTGTTAACATGGGATCGATCATTCTTTTGAGAGCATCAAGGATCAACACGTCAACTGAAGAATAGCCTCAACTCAGTCGGTTTGCCCTTCCCTTCAACATATTGAATATTTCAGATATATTCTATGAAAAATAAGCATCCAACCGGTCTAGCCCCTCTCCTGATGAAGTGGATTTCACCTTTCAAGTAACATTAAGAGCAGGCAGCCACTCTCATCAGTGAACCTCCAAGTCAGCCAACTCAACCAATGTGCCCACAATCGCATTTGCTACTTGATCACACTTTAGACATGAGTATTGCAATCTCTACATGCTGTATACCAACCATTTCCCAGTGCTGATACCAACCTGCAAATATCTAAGAATGCTCATGATTGCTGATACGAGTTCTTCTGCCCTGTTTCACAAAGAAATTCCTAGATTCTCAATATCCAGCAACAGACCTCCAAATGCGGCAGTACAAGAACTTGCACTTGGATCAATGTCTGAGTGGTTCATTAGTCTCAGGCAGAAACCATTTCCCAAGGCTGATAGCGATTGTCATATATCTCTACATGCTCATGGACAGATGATATGTGCTCTCTTTATCAGTAACCCAACAAACAAAAAAAAAATTTCCAGATTTTCTCAATCCAGAGATAGACCTCCAAATGCAACAGCAGGCAGAACTAACTTTTGATAGCAATATGTGGGAATGGTTGATTGCTTGCAGGCAGCAGGAAACAATTATTTAATTTGTATTTGGTACCAAGAATCCCTGACAAAAGGATGCCAACAATATGATATCATCAAAGAGAATCCTCTTAACATTTTCTTCACCTCCTTTTTACCTGTTATACCAGAATTGGAAAATTGTCCTTGGCTCTTACCTTGTTGCTTCATTCTTCCCAGTTCTCTACCAAGGTAGCAGATTGGCATTTGCAACTTTGATGAGAACAATTGATCGATGGTGCCATTTTAAAATAATGATGCAGATAGATATTTTATTGCATTTCATGTCAGAAACCGGTCACCATGATGCACTGGCATAAGCTTCATTCACGATGTAGTGCATTCCACACCTCATCAGCAAACCTGATGGTAAAGGACAAAGGAATAGCTTCACGATGCAATAAAATAGTTACAAAGAAGCTCTGCATCACTGCTGACAAATTGTTTTTATCACCAATGACCATATTAGCCATTACTAGCCTTTTTAATTGGATAGCAGACATCATCAAAAAGATGTTCCTCTCACCTTAGTGGACATGACATTTAGAGGCCAATTAGCTCCAGCTGTCGGATTCCATATCTTAGCAGACGTCCGATAGTGTTCCTTTCAAACACTTCCCTCGCATGATTGGTTGTATTCACCACGGAAACAGAGTTACAGACTGGATGTACAATACCAAAATTTGACAGCAAGTCTTGCATGAAACTATGAAACTTTAACATTCTCTCTGGCCAACCTTAGTTTCTCCTCCTCAGAACGCAAGTTGAGTTCCTCATATGCTTTCATGGAGCTAGATGTAAAATTTTCCATAGCTTCAAAGATTTGTTTCAAACCTAACTGCAGATTGATTACTTCAGAAGCTGGGCCCTGATGCACTCCTGCAGATAAGGCTACACCACTCTGACCGGAGATGAGGATTAACTTCTTGTTTTGTGCTTCCAATGCCTTGTGCATTTGCTGTTCATCTATTTCAATGTTCCTAAGTGACCTATCCATACCTCTGTTTGCCATCAACCTCTGGCGCTGTTCAAGCTTGTGCTGTTCCCAGAGGTGAAGAACACTAGCGGAGAAAGACTTCATAGCATCAACTACTTCCGCCTCAGATATCCTATCCATAGTTTGTGACCAGCAATTACAGATGACAAACACAGGAGGCGCACCTAACCTTCCAGGAGAAAAGGGTGGAACTCCGTCATCTGTTACTTCAGGCACATAATGAAGACCTTTTACAAGCCAACCATTCAAAGCTTTGACAAAGCTCTTCTGAGCATAAACCCAGGCAAAGAAATTGCCAACCCAGTCCAGAAGCTCCAGCTCTAGCTGCTTGGTTGCTTCCATATGAGAATCATTGAGCTTTCCACCAGATACAATAGAATCTAGGTTTTTAGCTTCTGACACAGCCTGACACTGAATATGATGGCATTCTAACATAACTCTCCACATTCTCATTAACCTGCAAAATTATTTTCACCTAAATTAAACATTTATCTGGTTAAAGCTCATCATACTTACTAATAACAGCAAAGGCTGGCGCAAACCAGATGAGAGCTATTGAATGTTTTTTCCATTCAGAAAGACTTAAAACTACAACAACATGCATGCACACACCAAAAGTATAAGGGACAACAAGGTAGTTAAATAAACTTCATATTAAGTATGACATCAGTTGACTAAGAAAAAATTAGAAATGATAACTCCATAACACCTGTTGATCTAGCAAGCAGGCATTGAAAGCATCGGTTAAAAAATAAGATGCATGTTACCTAAATTGGATTCATGACCAAACTAAAGAATTAAAAGTCTCGAGCATGGAAAATGCAGGTCCCTCTAGTGTACCAGATGGAATAACAAGTTTGTGCATCAGAGGCCTTTTTTCAAAAAAGAAAAAAAATCCAACTGTTTCTTACTAGAGCATTTCCTATAGTCCCAGGAGTCAGGAAAAAAAATATTCAAGTCTGGCAAAGTAAAACAACTAATCTGTCTGTGATAGTCATAAAAGTTGCCACACATTCTTCCACAGTTCTCTTGGATTATTTTGCACATTCTTTTTTATGTTAAAATGGAAGTGATATTGATTCTTTTTTGAGGGATGGACTGATACATAATTACAATCTTATAATAGTAGTGTTAATTTTTTCATACTCTTTAATGATGATAGCATGTCTGTTCCTTTGTTTGTTAATATCTTTGCAAATGTTTGCTAAATTTT